>NC_059072.1:295831544-296148309 GCF_020497125.1 Mauremys mutica
AGTTTAAGTAATACCTAAGAATAAATAAAATATAAGGCAAAGAACAGAACAGTGCACCATGGGTTTATTGATGGGAGCAATAACAATTTGCTTTTTTCATATGTAAAAAGTATTTTGCTTCATACAACTAAGAACTTTAAAAAAATCTCGCGTGCTGATCAGCTCTGGATTCCTCCTGATCACACTAGTCGTCTTTCTTGTATCCTGTTCCTCAGGAAAAGCCAGAAGTTCTTCTAGAAGTCTTGAGCACTGGGAGGCTGTTGATGACTTCTCCCCCCCAAGAAATTCGCTAAATGAAAAAATAAGATACATAAGCTACAAAGCTGTTTTCTGTACAATTTTTATTTTTCATCCAAAAGAGTACATATCTATTCTACTGTACTTAGAGAAGTAAGTCTTTAGAAGAGTAAACTGGAAGGTTATACTACAATGCAATAGACATGACTGCTACTATACTACCAAAAAAACAAAACAAAACCCCCCCCCCCCCCCCCAAAAAGTGTAATGCACAGAGAGCAGCATAGTGATCTACCTGAAAAAGATACTAAGAGGGCCTGTCTGATGGCTGTCTTTGTCATGTTTGAAAACGCATCTACTGCAATGTGAAGCTGATCTTTTTTTCACCTGCCTACACCTCAGACAGGCCAATTTCCTCTATAGATTCTGTTGGACTCATCACAAACTCCACAAAGCAAACCTAGTAAACTCAAGTATCAGAGGGGTAGCCGTGTTAGTCTGGATCTGTAAAAGCAACAAAGAATCCTGTGGCACCTTATAGACTAACAGACGTTTTGCAGCATGAGCTTTCGTGGGTGAATACCCACTTCTTCAGATGCAAGGGCATCTGAAGTGGCATCCACTTGCATCTGAAGAAGTGGGTATTCACCCACGAAAGCTCATGCTGCAAAACGTCTGTTAGTCTATAAGGTGCCACAGGATTCTTTGTTGCTTCTAGTAAACTCAGTTAAATAGAGAAAACTTTGAGATATACTTCAGTATCCAAACGGATTAGTGAACACACAGTTCTAAAATTAAGCACAAATGCTTACTACTGAGATGGTTAAAAGTCTAACCCATTTCTGGAAAAGTAAACAGTTTATATTTACTCATAGTTACTGAGATTTTACATTATAACAGGCAAGGAGAGCAACTCATTTAATTTTTTGATCTAGTGCAACTGAAGATTCATATTAGTCAGTGTGCAAATAATTTAGTTCCATAGTGAGTTGTAATAACAATGAATATTGGATCTGCATAACCTCACTGCATAAATACAAGTACATTAAGACTGAACTGCATTGGGACTGATAACATTAGCCAAGGTGTAACAGTAAGTTGCCATTGGCCATTTATTGCATTTGGGCAATAACCCCAAGTTTGGGGTGAGAAATAGCTATTGGATACATCTTTTTAAGCGAATTTTGAAATAAACAGCTTCTGTGCAGAATTGGAGGAGAGGAAATATCTGATTTCTTCCGCTAAGGAATAATGTTTTAAATTGTGAGGAAGAAGTATAGTGATATTTAAAACATATTATTAGGACTGTTTCTTAAAAGATGACAAAATATGCTGAGAAACTGTATTCAGCTTCATGAGACACCTTTTTAAAAAAAAATCCTCTATTTTCTTTTAAAATAAATTATATATCAATTTTCTCTGCAGAATTTAATTACTAACTATAGAAAGAGCGTGTTTAAGTTTGTTTCGTTGTGCAGATATTTTTCCACCTAAATATAGCCACTTAATTTAGAGAGATCCTGCAAAAAAGCAACTATATTTGACATTTTAGAAAACTGTTAGGAAGATCGTATTTGCCACCCAGGATCAGACCAGCAGGTCCAGCTAATCCTGTACCCTGTCTCTGTCACTGGCCTCTACTTGAAGCTTCGAAGGAAGGTGGAAGGAGCCCTGTAGTAAACAATTACAGAATAATCTACTCATTGGGGAAGTTTCTTCCTAACTCCCATCAGTTAGTGGTTTGCTTATGTTGTGAAATATGAGGGTTACTACTGCCTCCCATCCTGTATTTTCCCCTACTATGCAACTGAGGATGTTCCCATTAACCATATAAATGCCTAATCCTTTTTTGAATCCTATTAAACTATAGGCATTAGATCTTGGCCCCACTGAAGTCAACGGGAAACACCAGGATTTATCTCAATTTATCTCACAACTTTCATTTTAATTAAATATCCTTTTGTTCTTGCAGTATGAGGAAGGGTAAGAAGGAGCAACCAAATATAACTCTCTTAAATCCCTTCTTTTTCATCTCATTAAATTAAACAATCCCAAAGCTTTTCCATCACTCTCTTATGGAAGACTGTCCATGCCTCTAACCATTATCATCACCCATCTGTGGACTTCTATTACTCTTTCTATATCTCTTATGAAGTAAGAGTGATCACAGCTGAACATGGTATTCCAAGACAGATTGTACCATCAATTCAAATAATGAAAATACAATATTTTCATTATCATTTCCTATTTTGTTAGCTTTATTGACAGCCACTGAACTTTGAACAGGGTTTTTATTAAGTTCAGCGCGACACTCAAGACTTTTTTTTCCTCAGCAGCTACAGTTAATTTAGAATCCAGGTTTGTCTTTACCCTACAAGGTTCAGAAATACATAAAGGTTTGTTTGCATTTTTAATTATCTGTGAAATGTCTGGTGTCGGTGACTCACTCACCTTTTCTCAGCAAATTTCTCAGTAAATGTCTTAGGCTATCAAAATAGAATTTCTAGAGAACACTAAAAGGGTGTCAATAATTAGCTCAATTATCACGTAGACACAAGTCAGGAATACATTTTGTATGTCCAGTTGCCAAAACTAAAGGAATAATCCCCAAGAAAGCAGGGTGTTTTAGCATCAGAAAAGTATTTGTCCTTTCGCCTCAGAAGCACTAGTGGTGTTCATTGCAGACTATGGGTAGAACATCCCCACTGCAAAACCCTACCCATGCCAGACCCATGTGGCTGTGTCCACAACAGTGCTGTATCAGCCTGTGCCATGGGCTGGATTTCTAGCAGGATATCCCACGCAGTGCATTCAATTGTGCCACTCTATAAACTCATGCACAATTTATTATGGGAGAACTAGTCCCAGCACTGAGATTCCACCTGCTCAATTCCCTCTGCTGCCAGCTTCTCAAGAGTTATTATCATAGAACTGTTGATTCTGCGTACATTCCCTGAATTATGGGTCTTACTGATATCACACACAGCTTTACCAGAAGCCTGGTGTCAGCTTCTGACCAATTGGCAGCATGGAGGAAAGATTTCTTGGATGGCACCTCTGCTTAAAGCACCCTCAAAACTGGGTTAGAGCTTTTCTGTGTGGACAGAAGAGGGTTTGGGCCAACACCCAGGTTATAGGTAGGGCCCTACCAAATTCATCGTCCATTTTGGTCTATTTCACAGTCATGGGATTTTTAAAATAATAAATTTTATTATTTCAGCTATTTAAATCTGAAGTTTCATGGTGTTGTAATTGTAGGGGTCCTCACCCAAAAAGGAGTTCTGTCTGTCTGTCTGTCTGTCTGTGTGTAGGGGGGTGTTTCTGCATGGTTATTATAGGAGGGGTTGTGGTACTGCTACTCTTACTTCTGCAAATGCTCCTGCTGCGGCGCTGCCTTCAGAGCTGGCCAGTTGGAGAGTGGCGGCTGTTGGCCGGGAGCCCAGCTCTGAAGGCAAAGCACAGCCCGCACCAGCGCAGAAGTAAGGATGGATGGCATTGTATTGCCACCCTTACTTCTGCACTGCTGCCTGCAGCTCTGGCTGCCCAGCTCTGAAAGCAGCGCAGAAGTAAGGGTGGCAATACAGCAACCCCCCTAAAATAGCCTTGTGACCCACCTGCAACTCCTTTTTTGGTCAGGACCCACAATTTGAGAAATCCTGGTCTCCCCTATGAAATCTGTATCATAAAAGCACATAGAAGGGTAAAAGCACACAGAAGACCAGATTTCATAGTCCATGATGCATTTTTCATGGCCATGAATTTGGTAGGGCCCTAGTTATAGTCTAGACTAACTGCAGTGAAAACATACTCTAGAACAAGGATCGGCAACCTTTGGCACGTGGCTCACCAGTGTAAGCACCGTGGTGGGCCGGGCCAGTTTGTTTACCTGCCGCGTCCACAGGTTCGGCCGATCGCGCCTCCCACTGGCTGCGGTTCGCCATCCCAGGCCAATGGGGGCTGCGGGAAGTGGCGCAGGCCGAGGCATGTGCTGGCCGCCGCTTCCCTCAGCCCCCATTGGCCTGAGATGGCGAATCACGGCGAATCATGATTGGCCAAACCTGTGGACGCGGCAGGTAAACAAACTGGCCCGGCCTGCCAGGGTGCTTACCCTGGCGAGCCGCATGCCAAAGGTTGCCGATCCCTGCCCTAGGAGATAGACCTTGCAAAGGAATTTAGAGCAATATACTCCAAGCCATGTGAAGGAGGAAGAGGATAGCAGAAGCCAACCACAAATTTAAATACTGCTTAATAAAAACAAACAAGAGGCAAGTGAAAAAGATTCACTGGTTAATGCTCACCAAACATGATGCGACTTAAGACCTCTCACTTAACTCATTACCAACCTTTGATCAACACTTAAAGATTGAAGGATTTATTAGATCCATAAGTAAGAAAAAAAGCTAACAAGCGGGGCACGCTTGATAACTCAGCTGTTAATAGCCACTGCAGTATTGTTTTAATTTAGTAACATCATGCGTTTTGGGGGGGTCTAGAGATTGTGTGGTTTGCCTTTTAAATTTGTTAGTGTAGATGACAGTTACATTTTCTGAGGATGAATCATCTCAATTTTAAAATAATAAACTATTAATAAATTAATAAACTATAGCTGCAAAGAGATCTTCACTAAAGATTCAGACCAGAGTGAAGATTTTTATGTGCTATTTTTTGTGCTGAAGTCAGGTATCCTTTCACCTGACAATTCCACGAAAGGCTCACTGAGGCCTAGACTCTAATGCAAGAGTTGTAGAGACTTTTTGTTGGGCTCAGCGAGTCAATAAAAAAAGGGAAATTACTTGGCTGTGTACATTGCTCATAAAGTGGCTGGAGTGCAGGAGTCTTGGACAAAGGAAGACAACACTGATTTCAGTAGAAATTTCACCTATGTATCTGAGAGGAGACTTTGGGTAACTAGACATGGAACAGAAGGAATAGGCATCTGAATAGGAAAAAACAGGAGCAGTCACCTGGCAATGAGTTCCACAGATTGACTGTATCTTGTGTGAAGAAATATTTCCTGATGTTTGTTTTAAACCTGCTGCCTACTAATTTCATTGGGTGACCTCTGGATCATGTGTTATGTGAGGGGGTAAATAACACTTCCTTATTCACTTTCTCTACACCATTCATGTCATACGCCCCTATAGTGGTTGCTTTTCTCAGGTGAACAGTCTCAATCTTTTTTTTCTCTCTCCTTGTATGGAAGCTGTTCCGTACCCCTAATTATTTTTGTTACCCTTCTCAGTACTTTTTCAAATTCTAATATATCTTTTCTGAGATGGTACAACCAGAACTGGACACAGTATATAAAGTGGTGACGTAGGATGTACTTACATAGTGGCATTATGGTATTTTCTGTCTTCTTATCTATCCTTTCCTAATGGTTCCTAACATACTGTTAGCTTTTTTGACTGCTGCTACACACTAAGTGGCTGTTTTCAGAGAACTATCTACAATGACTCCAAGGTCTCTTTCTTGAGTAGTATTTGCTAATTTAGATCATATGGCGCCACTTCCCCAGTGACCTACACTGGTATTCCTATATATTTTGTACTCTGGTATTACTGTGTCCAATTAATTATCATGATTCCACCAAGTTTCTGCAATGCCCATTATATCAATGTCCTAATTCAATACCAGGCCCTCGAGTTCACCCATCTTAGACTTCTTGCATTTATATTCAAGAATTTACAAAATCTATCAATATTTAGCTGTCTGCCTTCATGTGATGTAATTGAATGGGACTCTCTTTTGTTTGTCTGTTTCTCTTCAATTCCTACATGTTCTTTATCAACTTCTGCCCTCTCCTCTTTACTAGGATATGGAGCATCCCCATTAATAAATCCTCCCCTAAGGAATGTGTCTGTTCGAACCATGTGCTCCTTCAAACCTGTCAGCTTTCTCCCTGCCCGTAATTTAAAAACTCCTCTATGGCCTTTTTAATTTTGCATGCCAACGATCTAGCTCCATTTTGGTTTAGGTGGAGCCCATACTTCCTGTATAGATTTCTCCTTTCCGAAATTGTTCCCCGGCTCGTAATAAACCTAAATCCCTTCTCCAAACTCCATTATCTCATTCACTCATTGAGACTCTGAAGTTCTGCCTGTCTTAACTGGCCATGTGTGTGGAACTGGAAGCATTTCACAGAATACTACCATGGAGATCCTGGACTTTAATCTTTCTTAGAAGCCTAAATTTGGCCTCCAGGACTTCTCTTTTACCTTTCCCTATGTCACTGGTACTTACATGTGCCACAACCATAAGCTCCTCCCGAACACTGCACATAAGTCTATCTAGATAGCTTGAGAGGTCGGCAACATTTGCACTCATCAGGCAATTCACCATGCAATTCTCCCGGTCATCACAAACCCAACTCTTTGTATTTCTAATAACTGAATCCCCATTACTATTATCTGCCGTTTCCTAATAACTGGGACTCCCTCCTAGGAGGGGCATCCTCAGTGAGAGAGGATACCATGACATCATCTGGAAGTAAGGTCTCAACTATGAGATTATTTCCCTCTGCTCCAGCTTGATGTTCTCCTTCCCCAAGATTTTCATCCTTCCCAACAGCACAGAGGCTGTCAGACTGGGCATGGGACTGCTCTACTGTGTCCCAGAACATTGTGTCTATGTACCTCTGTCTCTCTTATCTCCTCCAATTCAGTCACTCTGGTCTCAAGAGTCTGCACTCAGCCTCTGAGGGCCATGATCTCCTTGCACCGAATGCATACACAGTGACGGATCAGCCACTGGGCCAACGGGGTCCGTGCCCAGGAGCCTGGGTCAATTAGGGTGCCTCTGCACCCCGACCCGCTCTGCCACCCGGCACTCCTGCTGGGAAGCAGGATCAGGGCGCAGCGACTTGCTCCGCTCTGCCTGCCTGGGGTTCCTGCTAGAGAGCAGGGGAAGGCCCTATGCCCCGACCCCATTTCCCCAGCAGGAGCGCCGGGGAGAGGGGAGGACTGCAGGATGGAAGGGGTGGGGAGGGGCCCCCACTTGCTCTGGCCCAGTGCCCCACAAACCCATAATCCACCTCTGTGCACACATATGCCACCTGCCCACAAAGCAGGCAAACATACATGCTGCATTCAGTGCAATAAACTGGACAGCCCCCACTCTGCTGTCAATATTCAAGCAAAACATTCAGTGACAAAAACACCAAATATATTTTTCATCTGTCTATGTGCTGTCTACAGAATTGTACCCTATGTATGCACAATTTACAACCAAAAAGATACTGAGTCTTTATAGTCAAGGGGAAAAAGAACTAAATCAAAGCAAAATAGTATAAAATGTGTTGTGTAAAAGCTTTTTCTTCTGTCTGATTGCAAAGAGTTGATTCTGAAAAAACAGACATTAATAGTAAATCTTTATTTTAAAGATTACATATTAGGTTGTTTTATTATCAACTTGATAAAATATTTTAAAAGGAAAATATGAAACTTTTTAATTTAGTATAATTGTTAAAACAAGTATTTTACAATGACACTAAAAGACTCTAGTACATACATAAAGCTGTAATAACAGTCATTTCTAGGTGTGGATTTTTGGCTTATGCCACATAATACTTCTGAAAAATGCCATTATTACAATATAAAGCAGGCCATGTCATGTGTATTGCTTACTTATTTTAATAAGACTTTTTATAAGAAACACCCTTTTTTTCCCCTACGAACTTTACATTGTAAATTTAGTCCTAGTATCTTATAATGGAAATTACTATAATTTATTGTACTTTTTCAACCTGCTCACAACTGGCAACTCAACACTCAACAAAGCTTCAGAAAATAATCCCACGAAGTTCTTTTTCTTTTTAATTATGGTAACTTTGAACACGTCATATTATAACACTAAGGTACATACCCTTTGCCACAATGGATGCACTTTTCTTGAAACTGAGATCCACAAATAAAATGTCACTACTACATATTTACCTTTTATTTTTCCTATTAGTTTCTAGCCCTTGGGGGTTGATAAAACTGTTGGGTTGGTCGTGTGGACCGTCTTGGCTGACCATCACCTCCTCTGCGGAACTCTAGAGTTTGTTCATAAGCATCTTCCTCCTCCTCCTGCAGGTAAACAGCATTGTTTTAAATGTAGAGAGTAAATGAATGCATTATATACGAATAGAAACTGCTGCATCTATGCTGATAATCACTCAGGAAACTACCATGACATGGAAACTGCCATAATGAATCACTCTCTCAATTTTTTTCAAAACTAGGAAATCAAATAGCAAAAAAGTGAAAAGTTTCAAAACTAGATCTCAGAAACAGCAGGAAAAGGTTTTAAGGGACTTGCAGCAGACACACATATGTATGAAAGTACAAATTATTTTCCAAAAGTTATACAAGCAACATAATCAAGAAACAAGATAATTTTGCCAAAACCAGTGAAAGCTGGAGAAACTGGCTCTTGAGAGATTAGAAACATGGGGAGAATGTAACAAAGAAATTCAGCATGGAAAAATGCAAGTGAAGAAATCTGGGGAGAAATATACCGAAATACAGATCTGAAACAAGAGGTATAAATCCATAAAGGAGCAATGCTGAAGAGGCCAACAAGCAACGGTGAACAGCAAATTAGATTTGAATTTGCGATGTGCAGTGGTAATAAAAATAGCCTCTGTATATTCAGAGGAACCAAGTAATGGCGTAGAGAAGTAATTACACACCTAGAATATTGCATTCTGTCCTGGGCACCTCAAAACAAGAAAGATATTGACAAATTGCAGCAAGTTCACAGAAGAGCAACAAAAATAATTAGGGGTCTGGAGAGATTAATTTATGAAAGAAAATTAAAAAGAGCTAAATATATAGCTTCTCTAAGAAATATTTTAAGGTACAAAATGTTAGCTGTCTACAAATCTTAAAGGGTGTATACATTAAGAATGGGGAAGAATTATTTTGAGTGGCACAAGAGGATATAAAAAATGGTTACCTATGTTTTTGTGACTGTTGTTCTTCGAGATGTGTTGCTCATGTCCATTCCATTCTAGGTGTGTGCACGCCCACATACCCAGTTGTCAGAGATTTTTGCCTTAGTGGTATCCGTAGGGTGGGCTATCGTGCCCTCTTGAATGCCGCACTCATGCGTTGGTATGCATCTATGCATATTAGGCGCTGCTGACCCTACGGCCTCTCAGTTCCTTCTTGTCGGCAACTCCAAAGAGGGGTAAGGAGGGCAGGTAATGGAATAGGCATGAGCAACACATCTCAAAGAACAACAATTACGAAAAGGTAGGTAACAATTTTATCTTCTTCGAGTGCTTACTCATGTCAATTCCATTCTAAGTGACTCACAAGCTGTATCCTCGGAGATGGGCTCAGAGTTCAAAGTATAGCGGCTTGCAGTACTGCTCTACCAAAACCAGCATTGTCCTGGGCCTGCTGGGTAAGTGCATAATGGCAGGATGACCAGGTGGCCGCCCTACAGATGTCCCTGGATAGGCACTTGGGGTGTAGCCTGAAGATATTACGTTGAGTGCTCAATGGTTCAAGGTCAGTCATGACCAGGCCGACCGGGAGTAGGTGGTTGAGGGAAGAGCAGGGGGTGGATCCTGGGAAGTGACTGGGGCGCTGTCCTAGGGTGCATCCTCAAAACACCTGCTTCTGGCTTCCTTGGCCTGTGGAAGAACAAGGCTGGAAGGAGGAACAGGAAGACAAAGGGTGACGCCATTTAAATCCTTTGTCTATGTCCATCTTTCTATAGGAGCTGGACAGGGGGGACACCCTGGGACCTCAATGGAGGCGGAGGCAGCAGGGGATAGAATGGCTTTCTAGCCTGCTGGGGTGCATGAAGACCCAAGGAACGGAGGGTGGCACGGGAGTCTTTAAGGCCATAGAGCTGTGCGTTGGTCAGCTCCCAAAAGAGCCCTGCTCCGTCAAACGGAAGAGTAGTCTGCATCTCCTGGGACAGCCCAGAGGACTGTAACCAGGAGCTGCATCTCATGATCACCATGGTGCGGACTACCCTGGCTGCCAAGTCCATAATGTTCCAGACCATCTGGAGAATGCTTCTTGCCACTGCTTTGCCCTCGTCCACCAACGCGGCAAATTCCTGGGCTCAGTCTTGTGGGAGGCCATCCTTTAACTTGCTGATGGAGTCCCACAGGTTGAAGTTATACCTGCCTAGCAGGGCCTAATCCTTAGACACCCAAAATTGCAGGCTGGCTGTTGAATAAATTTTCCTGCCAAACATGTTCAGCCCGTTGGCATTTATTTTTTGGTGTGTCACTCACCTGGCCCTTTCATTGATGGCAGAAATGATCAGGGATCCTGTTGGAGGGTGGTACTCAAATCCCTTTGCAGGGACATAGTACTTCTTTTCCACCTTCTTGGAGGTAGGCAGAATGGAAGAGGGGGTCTGCTACAAAGACTTGGAAATGTTAAGGACCCCTTGGATGGATGGACAATGCAACCCGGGCCAGAGTGGAGGACGGTATAACATTAAAGAGGTGGTCAGACTCCTCCGCTAGCTCCTTCGCCTCTAAGTTAAGGTTGGCAGCCACCCTTTTGAGCAGGCCCTGGTGCATCTTGAAGTCGTCGGGGGGGCTGCTCGTTTGCGAGGGGCCCACCACTGATTTGTCTGGAAACGACGAAGATGACTGCACAGCAGTGGGAGGGGCTGCTCCTTGGGTGTCGGGGCCTGCTGTGTTGCCTTGGCATTGGATTTGGCAGCATGCTCTGACTTGGGTGCTGGCTGTGCCAGGGACAGCTTTTCCGATGCAACCTGGGAGGAACAGTGGGAGTACGGGACCGGCATAATAGGTACATCCCACCAGTGCCAGTACTGCAACTGAGCAGGCCATTGCCCCTGCCTCCATGCTGCCACCACCGCAGGAGCCGTGAAGAACTCACAGTCCGGTGGCGACTCACCTTTTATAGGCGAGGGGCTGAGCTCCCCTTCAGGCTTGGACCATGGCCCTTCCGATGACCGCTGATTGACCCTCATCGGTGACGGGTAAGGAGAGGGTGAGGACTGGCACCTGTCCAAACAGTGGTACCAGGGAGCTGGAGACCAGTTCCGTGACCAGGAACAATCCTGAACTGGGGAGGCTCGACGTCTGGGAGACCACCTAGGCGATGATCTACGTTGTGGAGAACTCTGGTGGGAGGCCCGACAGTACCACGAATACGGGGATCGGCATCACGACTCAGGTGTCCCGAGCTTTGCAAGTGGAGACCTTGACATCAGGGGCCTGTGTCTTCTAATCAGGGACTGGCTGCGGTGCCGGGGTCTGAGGCTGCGGTGATGAGGACTGATGCTGCGGTCCAGGGATTGGGGATGCTTCACTGCTTTATGGGACGGTCCCATAACTGTTTTCCCCATTAATACCGGGGCCCTGGCTTGGCGTCTGCAGTGCTAGTCGGCCTACTTGCTCTTTGGCTGCCAGACCCACTTCGGGCAAAGATGACCCTACTAGGGCCTCGGACCTCCTGCCGCTCCCATGAGTTGGATGTGGGTCTCTGGCTGGACTAGAGCTCTGCCTGCAGTGGTACTCCCAAGCAGCTTCGGAGCAGGCACGTGGCCTCACACAGATCCTTTGCCTGAAGCCTCCTTTTTCTGTGGTGCCAGAGGGCCCGTCAACTCCAACTGCATCTTAGGCACTGGGGAGAGGGAATGATGCCAGGTGGGTTCCAGTGCTGGTGGTGTGGTGTGCGCTGACACTGAGGTGCCAGGCATGGAGTCTGATCAAGAGGGCGCCGAGGTAGGATGAAGCACAGTTAACTTAAAGATCTAACTAAGTACCTATCAATTAACAACAAAGGAGACAGAACAATGGACTATAAGAACTGCTAACGCTCTTGCGATGAAAAACAAGGCACTCTTACCCTGGCAAGCCGCGTGCCAGAGGTTGCCAACCCCTGTATTATACCAACGCATTAGTGTAGTACTCAAGAGGGCATTACAGCCAACCCTATGGCAAAAATCTCCGACGACTGTGCACATGGGCATGCACACACCTAGAATGGAATCGACATGAGCAAGCACTCGAAGAATTAAGAGAAATGCCACGACAAAGGGAAAATTTAGGTGTAATATCAGGGGAAAAAAATCCTGACCATGAGACCATGGTGAATAATGAAGATGACTGGTCACTGATTCAGAATGATCTGAATTGCTTGGTAAACTGGGTGCAAGCAAACAATATGTGCTTTAATATATCTAAATGTATACACTTCAGAACAAAGAATGTAAAGCCACACTTGCAGGATGGGGAACTCTATCCTGGGAAGCAGTGACTCTGAAAAAGATCTGGGGGGGGTCATCATGGATAATTAGCTGAAAATGAGCTCTCTGTGTGATGCTGTGGCCAAAAGAGCTAATGCGATCATGGGATGCATAAATAAGGGAACTTTGAGTAGGAGTCGAGAGATTATTTTACCTCTGTATTTGGCTCTAGTGTGACCACTGCAGGAATAGTGTGTCCAGTTCTGGTATCCGCAATGCAAGGAGGATATGGAAAAATCGAAACAGGTTCAGAGAACAGCCGTGAGAATCATTAAAGGATTAGAAAACAAGCCTTACAGTGATGGACTCAAAGAGCTTAATCTATTTAGTTTAACAAAGAGACGTTTAAGAAGTGACTTGATTACAATCTGTAGGTATCTATATGGGGAACAAATATTTAACAATGATCTCTTCAATCTAGCAGAGGAAGGTATAACATGATCAAATGTCTGGAAGTTGAAGCTAGACAAATTAAGACTGGAAATGAGTATATTTTAACTATCAAGGTAATATAATCATTGGAATAATTTACCAAGGGTTGTGGTGGATTCTCCATCACCGACAATTTTTAAATCAGGACTTGGATGTTCTTCTATAAAATTTGGGATGTTCTAAGGCCTATCTTATACAGGAGCTCACATACTAGATTATCAAAATGATCCCTTTCAGGCCTTGGAATATATGAATCTACGACTGTTAAATAATCTCTCACAGGAGGTGGTGGAAGCTCAATTTCTTGGGGTATTAAAACTAGCCTGGATGAAGCATCAAGTGTACTGTAGAAAACAATCTTGCTCTAGGGATTGCCAAGATGACCAACCCAGGTTGCTTTCATTTCTGATTTGATGCCTCAAAGAGGAATCCCCTGCTCAAACACAGCACATTCAGTTCAAGAAAACAGTTATTTTTGTACTGAGGAGTTTTTCAGACAAACAGGATAGTGGGATTGTAAAAACTTGAAAAAGGGGACATTATTGGTTGATCCCAACCCTTAATCCTATGTTACCCATCACCGAACACAAACTAGAGGAGACTATAGCTTTTTGCCCTATAAAGTTATGAACTAAAGGGGTACAGAGAAATGTTAGCTCAAGAAGTGGAATGGGTGTATTAAGAAAGCCACTTGGGAAACAGAGTCCCGCATGGTGAGTAGCTCACTTTTGGTTCCCTCTTGCTGGCTGTTTTCCTCATAATGAATAGGAATATAAATCAATAACAAAAAAGAGGACAAGTGAGAACTAGGATAGAAAGACTAAGAGGAAGAAAAAGCATCTTTAAATCTGTCAAATACTATAACTAAGGAGGCAGACGTATTGGTTTCTTAAAAGCTGAGTAAGAAGCCACAAGTCTTTAGAACTGAAATATCATGCTTTTTCTCTCCTATAATGCAGTGTGCAGTTAACAAAGATTTAAGTGAAACGCAGCAAAGTGTTCTATTATAAATGTGATTGACCAAGAGACAGGTCTTATTTTATAAAAGGGCAAATCTATTCTACTTATCCAGAAAATTAATCTGTAATCTGTTTTCTAAACAGACTGAATGATTTGGAAAATGAATATTACTTTCAAAGATTTTTCCTTTTTAGCTATCCAGCTGCTCAAATGAAGGTCCCCTCTGTATAAACTAGGTTCTTGGACACAGCTAAGTTTCCTGGGGCACAAATGGATTTGATTGCCCTATGAAGGGAGAGGCAGTCTATACAAGAGAAAGAAAACAGAATTTCCTGTACAGACATAGAAGGGACATGTAGGGTATTTTTTTACGTTTTATGGATTCACCATATCCAAAAGCAAACAACAAATGGGTTCTGGTATAAAAGCTTGTTCAAATCAATACACAGCATATTGCACCTAATACTATAAAATTATTCATAACATGAAATAACATTAGCAACATCAATTTCTCACAAACGCATGATGAGAAAAGAAGTAAAGAGAATGTGAAGAAAAAGGGGAAAGAAGGGTGATTATTTTAATCTGTCTTGCATACAAAGTATTTCAAAATGTTTTGCAATGACATATTAGTAATGTGTAACTTTTCACATTAATTATAGTAAAAGCAGAAGAACAAACGTAGGAACATGGAGTAGCAGGCAAAAGGGTGGTTATTTTTATCATTTGAACACCTACCTGCTCCTATTTAATCTCAAGGATAAACAAATTACTTGATTTAACAAAAACATTGTCTTGACTAAAAGACAGCTTAAACCAGTAAGGAGTGAAAGCTAGCATTATAGCACAACCTTTTGTGCCTTAGTCAAAAATTTTCAGAGACTGTAGGTTGGAAACTGTGGATTTGGATATCTCGCCTTCAGTTATCTGTAAAGGTTTTAGTCTTTCTTTAAAGTTGTATCTATTTTTCAATAGTTCACCTCTGAAAGTGTCTGGCAATTGTTTAGCCAACTGAACAAATGTGGTTGATAGCTCTCAGTACATGAGACAGAGCTGGAATATTAGTTTCACTTGCACAGACGTTGATCAGTGTTTACGAAGGTACAGCTGTAGTTTTATGTTCTCAATTCTGTGATATAATCAGGTTTTGAAATTTTTTAGTTCATTAACAGATGCTTTATATTGGTCTTGTGGTTAAGTCTGAGAATCGGGAGTCAGAAGATTGGGGTTCTGGTTCTGACAACAAATTCCTTTTTGACTTCTGACCAGTCACTTAAATCTCTTTGTGCCTCAATTTCCTTATTAGCAAAATGGGGATAAAATACTTGACTACTTCACAGGGGTGTTGCAATGCTCAGTTAACTTTAATTAGTAAAAAACACTGAATATGGATGGAAGATGCTATAGAAAAGCAAAGTGTTATCTCTGAAGTACCTCCCTTTAGGTCTCTCTCATTCATTCTAAGGAAAATGCAATGAAGAAATGGCTAGATCATGGCTTTTCAGACATTGCAAAATTCGGGTCAGAGAAGAGGAAGCTCTTAGAATCATCCCGGAGCAGAATACCTCCTGGAGCATAAGGTGAGCATGTACTGAGGCATCAGACTGTAGAAGGCTACTCTGAAGTAGTTTAAGGACTATTGCCCTGACCCTGCCCTAGAACTACTGGCAGCATTATACCCTCTTGTTCCTTGCAGTTCCTGAATTTAAAAAAATGTGACTGTGCCTATTCACAAGCCCCTGTACAATCCATGTTGCATCTCCTTCCTCTACCCTCTAAAAAGTTTCTGTGTTAAAACATAGTTCAAATAAATATGACCCCTGAACAATACACTACTCTAAATCCTTGTGACAGACTAATATAATTAATACCAAGAGTTTCTTTTCATGCCAAGATTCTCTGACTGATTGCACCCTTTCTTTTTTTATTTTTGTTAGTGACAAATTAAAACTTCCATAGTAGATACTAACTGGACAACAACTGAGTGGGACCAGGGAAAACAACGTAATGGATGAAGAGAACCTTCCAAGAATACAGTTTGTTCAACAACTGTTACCAAATATGTTTGACAAAATAAATGTGTTTAATGACCAATGCAATGAAATCCTTTTCAGCTATCCACCTGCAAGGTTGCCTCCCATCAATCATTCTGTGTAATTTTGTATTGTATTATGAAAAGCTTACCAAAAAAACCGAGTGTGCTAGAAAGGGGGAAACACCTTTCACAAATCACAGAACTCTCCACTATTTTCCAAACTATGTATTATTGTCATTAGATTCATGTTCTTGAAAACAAACTTAATATGTATCAGTGTTGGTTATTCTAAATTTGAAGATAAAGTAAACACAGTTAACAATAACATTTCAGCACCTAATTAACCCACTTTCATTTCTGCCACATTGAGCTGTATGAAATACAGAAGGTTTTTCACCCTCCACAGGAAAGAAAATAAGATCTACAATATAACAAACTAAAGTAAAGTAAGTCTTAGGACCTAAATCATGAAACCCTATTTTATACCATAATCAGACTTCTACTACTGTCAGTGTGGAATTATTTAAACTTTGAGATGCTGAAAACTTTAATAGGAAAGTTTCCTGATTTTTTCATCATTGTCAATTTTCAGTTTTTGTTAGTGTATCTTTCTTTCTAAGTTGCGGGATCAGCAGAACTAAAAGCAAAAAGTTTTTTATACATTTATTTACTTGTCAAGATAATGAAGACAGATGCAATCTGAGATTTCCTACAATTCCCTGCCAAAGTCTTCAAAGTCCCTAAAATAAAAAGACTACCCCTTCTTAAGAGTGAAGAATAACCAGGTCTGTCTGTTAAATGTAGGTTTCTCAGGAACAGACAGACTAAACTGCCCAGAATTGTGGCTGAAGGTTTAGCAATGTATTCTAGTATTTTTCAAATGAGTGTAGTGAATCAGCCATCTCATTTTCTTTTTAACAGACTAAGCCAGGCTTGAAGCTATTCAGTAGTTGCATATACCATGAAAAACACTACACATGATTTCACAGGAGTGATAGTCTTTCCTCAAAAAAGACCCAGAAACTAAATAAATTAAAGAATGAATTACCTTTCACCCATAATGAATGGGGTCTCGTTGTAAGGATGACAAGCACTTCAGAGTAAAGGTCATTGATACAGTACAACAAGAGAGTTTTCACAATACCTGGCTTGTACAAAGCCTCTGGTTCCTAATGCTGTTGGTCCTTGGAACCCCAGAAACACAACTGATCAGTCCAAATTAAAACTAAAAATTGAGTAAGACAAATTTTACTGTACTGTCATTCCATTATAAACATAGTGAAGAGCTGAAGGTGCACACATTCCAATTCAGTTAGCTTTGCTACAATAGTCTGTAGTGAAACATAAAAAAAACCCCACCATTTCCTCCTCTTCTTTGAAGCCTTGGGTGACACAAAAGGAGGCTTTGTAACAAGTGATAATGACAGAGATAATTTACTAAACAATACTCCATCTGACTCTTCCCTCTTCTTTCTCTGCACCCCCTCCCAATCTCTTTCCTCTCTCTAATACCTGGGCTCTCCTGCCTCTGCTCACAATCTCCCACCCTCATCTGTTGATGTCTTGTCCCTTGTTAGCTGCTTGCCTTCTGACCTTCACCTTCTTGTTTGATCTCAAATGCTAAATCAACTGTCTCATGCATCAAAATGGCCACTTGCTTGACCTTATCTTCACTATGTATATCTCCTTCTCTGATTTCTACATTCCCTCTCTGCCACCAGAACTTCACCTCATTGACCACTGCCCACCCATCTATTCTTTCATGGCTAGCTACCTATCCATTTATGCTGAGGACTTCTCTGCCTCTCTAACTCATCTCCGTCTATGGAATCTGCTGTCAGAGCCTTCCATTCCTCTTTGTCTTTCCTCTTCCAGCACAAAGTCCATCCTTTGGGTCACGAATGATAGCTCATTTCCAAGATCGACTTCCTTGTTGCTGCTCCTGAACACCTCTGGAGAAGGTCCCATGACCACATAAATTACAAATTTGCTGTCCTCCTTCAGTTATGCCACATGCCTTGACTAACAACACTGTTTCTCCAGCCTCACTGAGTCACGATCACAGTTGATTATTTATTAACTTTGACTCCCTCGAAGATCCCGCCTGCCCTCTTCTCCTTTTCTTTACAAGATCTTGCCAACTCTTACAAATATCTACATGATCCTCTATGATCTACCACCTCCTCCAGAACTTTTTATCCTCTTTCTTCCATCACAAACAGACAGGTTTCTCATTTGCTCTCTGCCTCTAATACTTATATTAAAATTGTATATATTTGACTGTCTCCATCTTCCTATCTCCTGGTATGTTGTTTTTTTCCCTATATTGTAAGCCCTTTGGGATAGGATCATGTCTACCTGTTTGCACCACACCCCGCTGCCATGGGCCCTAGTCAGGACCTCAGACTCTACTGTAACAAATATTGAATAATAATAATGAATACATAAGGAAAATTATAAAAGGCCGAAGCAGTTACAAAGCAATCATTTAAATGCACAAACAGAAAAAACAAACAAACAGTTACTGGCTTTTGTAACTGTTGTTCTTTGAGATGTGTTGCACATGTCCATTCCAATGTAGGTCAGTGCATGCCCTGAGCATAGTTGCTGGAATTTTTTCCCTTAGTGGTATCTGGCAGGTTGGCTCTAGCGCCCTCTGGTGCCGCACACTCATAGTGCCGGTATAAGAGGCCCTGCCAAGACCGCAACCTGCAGTTTCTTCTTACCAACCATTCCGAGAGAGGGGCTGGTGGGTGGGTCTTGGATAGGTATGTAAATATCATTTTCAAAGATAACCATTTAAATTATTAAAATTATATCGTTTAACCGGGTAATCGATTAAAGGGAGAGGGGCAGGGGCTGCTCCAGCCGGCTGGCGCAGCTGGGGCTGTTCTGGCCAACTGGCCCGGCAGGGGCTAGGGCTGCTCCGGCCGGTGTGCAGGGGGTTAATGGTCAGACTAATACTTACCAGTTAACCATTTAACTGTTTAATATTTTACACCCCTAGTCTTGAAATGGACATATACAACACATCTCAAACAACAACAGTTATAAAAGGTCAGTAAACAGTTTTCTTCTTCAAGTGCTTGCACACAACCATTCCAATGTAGGTGACTCACAAGCAGTTGCACCAGAGTTGGCTTGGACTTCAAGGAGAAGCTGCAACATAGCGTGGCCAATGTGGGCATCATCTCTAGATGCTGAGTGATGGCATAGTGCACTGAGAACATGTGCACCAAGGATTGCAGCCCTCAGATATCTTGGATAGGAATTGAACAAAAAAAACTGCCAAAGAAGCCTGAGGCCTTATGGGATGAGCAGTCAGGTTCAGCGGAGGGGGACCCCTGCGAGGTCATAATATGCCTGGATACATGATGTGATCCAAGATTAAATTATCTAAGCGGAGATGGGGAGCCCCTTAATTCTTTCAGCTATCGCTATGAAAAGCAGTGTTGATTTACAGAATGGTTTGGTCCTCTGATTACCGAATGCCAGGGCCCGTCTGACATCCAAGGAGTACAGACGTTGTTCTTCCCTATCTGCATGTGGCTTAGGATAGAAAACTGGCAGAAAAATCGATTGGTTGCAGTGGAATTGAGAAACCACTTTCGGGAGGAACTTTGGACGTGGGCATAGCTGCACTTTATCTTTGAAGAAGTTTGTACGTGGGGGCTCTAAGGTGAGGGCTCAGATCTCGGACAGTCTCCTGGCTGACATAATGACCACCAAAAAAACCACCTTCCAAGAGAGGTGTAGCAGCAAGCATGTCACTAGCAGCTCAAAGGGCGGGTCTGTTAGTTTTGACAGGACAAGGGTTAGGTCCTGGGGGGAACTGGTTCCTTTATCTGAGGGAATATCCTCACCATGTCTTTGAGAAAATGAATTACCATTTCATGTGAGAAAACCGACCTGTGATGAAAGGGTGAAATGGCTGCCAGCTGAACCTGATTGAAGAGAAGTTCAGTCCTTACTGCTTCAAAAACAGAAGATATTCCAGAACAAGCTGCAATGAGAACTGCATGAGCAGAACTCTGTGATGGAAAAGCCAGATGGAGAATTGTTCCCACTATGCCAGGTACGTCGCCCTAGTAGAGGGCTTTCTACTGCCCAGATGAATGCTACGAACCTGCTACGAGCAAGCCTGCTCTTCAGGGTGAAGGTTCAGCCATGAAGGTTCCAGGCCATCAGATGAAGTGAGCTGAGGTTTGGGTGGAGCAGCTGGTGATGGTTCTGTGTGATCAGGTCTGGGTGCAGCAGAAGCTGGATTGGGGCCTCCGCTGAAAGGTGTACAAGGATAGCCATGCTGGAGCTATCAGGAAGACCCGTGCTCGGTCCTGCTTGATCTTCATCAGAACCTTGTGAATCAATAGGATGGGGGGGAAGGCATAGAACATGCTAATACGAAAGGCGTCCGTAAGAGGCCTGGGGCTGTGACCCCTAGGGAGCAGAACTGCTAGCATTTCCTGTTGTCGTGGGTGGCAAACAGGTCTATATAAGGAGTTTCCCCTCTTGGAAGATGTCCCTTGTGAAATCTGGGTGAAGGGATCACTCGTGGCGACTGGAAAAGGACCTGCTGAGGCGGTCTGCAAGCTGGTTCTGTGCACCAGGTAGGTAAGATGCTTCTAGGCTGATTGAATGTGAAAAGCAGAATTCCCAGACGGACTGCCTCCCAAAATGGGGAGGGTGTGGGTGGGGGAGTGAGCTGCGCCCTGCCTGTTGATGTAGTACATGGATAAGGTAATAGGTAATAATTGGAGATATGCCAATCTCCTAGAACTAGAAGGGACCTTGGAAGGTCATCGAGTCCAGCCCCCTGCCTTCACTAGCAGGACCAATTTTTGCCCCAGATCCCTAAGTGGCCCCCTCAAGGATTGAACTCACAACCCTAGGTTTAGCAGGCCAATGCTCAAACCACTGAGCTATCCCTCAGTGCATCCCTCAGCTATCCCTGTTGCATTGTCTGTGAGAACCAAGACTGTCTTGTTTGTGATGTGGGCCAAAAACACCTGACAGGCCAGGAGGTCTGCCCTGAGTTCTCTGATATTGATATGGAGTGAAAGCTCCTCTCAACACCACAGGTCTCAGGTCTTCAGATGCCCCAGGTGGGCTCCCCAACCCAGCACCGAGGCATCAGAGACCAGATATGTGGATGGCCGGCACCTCACAAAGGGCACTCCAACATAGACTGTGTGACAATCCAATCACTTAGTCCGGGGCTTGAGATGGAATGGTGAGCATCATGTCCAGATATGTCTGGAAGGAAAGTATACTGTGGCCGACCAGGCATGGTGAGGTCTGAGCCACAGCCTCGCATGTCATACCACATATGTGCACGATACTATGTGACCGAGGAGGCTCATGCAAACCTGGGACTGTTGTGATTAGATGTGCCTGAAGGGAGCTTATCAAAGATGAGATTGCATGGAAGTGGTCCTCCGGAGGCAGGGCCATTGCCTGCACAGATTCGAGCACTTCCCCGATGAATTCTATTCTCTGCACAGAAATAAGAGTAGATTTCTGGTCATTTATTAATAGCCAGAAAGCTCGGAAGACTGATTTCATGAAATCAATGTCGGACTCCACCTGTGCTCTGAACCAACAACTCTCAGCCAATTGTTGAGATACAGGAAAACATGAACTCCCCTTCTTCTCAGAAAGGCCACCACCACTGCCATACACTTGGTGAAGACTTGTGTGGCGGCCGATAGGCCAAATGGCAGAACCATGAAATGGTAATGGGTCTGGTTTACCACAAATCTTAGAAACCGTTTGTGGCCTTGGAAAATCCATATGTGGAAGTTTGCATCTTCCAAGTCGAGGGTAACATACCAACATACCAATCCCTTGGATCCAGTGACAGGATGATGGAGGCCAAGGAGACCATGTGAAACTTCAACTTCTTGAGAAAGCGGTTGAGCCGACGCAGGTCTAGGATTGGTCTGAGATCCCTCTTGACTTTTGGGATCAGGAAGTAGCAGGAATAGAATCCCTTTCCTCTTAGTTGGTGCAAAACCTCTTCCACAGCCCCCCTCTGAAGGAGGGATTAGACTTCTTGCTGCAATAGTTGCTTGTGAGAAAGATCTCTGAACAGGGATGGGGAAAGTTGGTGGGAAGATGGGGTTGATGAAAATTGGAGGGTATGCCTGAATTCCATTGTATTTAGGACCCAGTTGTCTGAGGTAATGTGGTTCCAGGCACTGAGGAAATGAGACAGATGGTTGGAACATACTGGATCCTGAAGTAAAGGGATTGATAAATCGACCTCAAGCACCTCATTCAGCTTAAAATTTATTTGCTCCAAAAAAGCGAGGACCTTTAGAATGGAAATTCCTGGATCATCTGCTGCTCCTCCTGAAGAAACCCCGAGGCTTGTAATCACAAGTTTCTGCACATGATGGCAGATGTGACCATTGATCTGGCTGCGGAATTGGCAGTGTCCAAGGCTGCCTGCAGGGTGGCCCGGGCAACTGTCTTCCCCTCTTCCACCAGGGAAGAGAAGTCTTGCCTGGCGTCCTGGGGAAGCATGTCTTTAAATTTCTGCCTTGCTTCTCACCTGTTAAAGTCATAGTGACTTAGGGTAGGTTTACACTTACCTTCCCCGTCGACGCGGTGAGTTCGACTTCACGGAGTTCGAACTATCGCGTCTGATCTAGTCGCGATAGTTCGAACTCCGGAAGCGCCGCGGTCGACTCCGGTACTCCACCACTGCAAACGGCGGTGGTGGAGTCGACGGGGGAGCCGCGGAGTTCGACCCCGCCGCGTCTGGACGGGTGAGTAGGTCAAACTCGGGTACTTCGAATTCAGCTACGTTATTCACGTAGCTGAATTTGCGTACCCTAGTTCGACCCCCCTTCTTAGTGTGGACCAGTCCTTAGCAAGGCTTGCTGGTTCACTATGTGGAGCTCCAATCCTCCTGTGGAGTAGGCTTTCCTGCCAAACAAGCCCATCTTTTTGGGGTCCTTCACCTTAGATGTGGGTCCTGCTTCACCTTGGCAGTCCCTATCTTTGGTAGCTGCCACCACGAGGGATCCTGGGGTGTGAGAAGAGGAATCCACAGCCCTCAGCAGGCACAAAATATTTTTGCTCCGTCCATTTAGCTGTCGATGGGAAGGAAGCAGAGTTCTGCCAAAGAGCCTTAACAGGCTCTATAATAGCCTCATTCAGGGCGAAAGCCACTCAAGGGGCCTGCCACTGCCAAGATGTCCAGGAGGCCATGAGTTCTCTTTCACCACCTCTGCCTGGATGCCCAAATTCAAGGCTTTAATAGGTCTTGGCGAGCCTTGTGGTTATCCTGGGGTGGGGATAGCCCAGTAGTCACCAGTGCCTCATCTGGGCAAGAGGAGGTGGTGGATAAGGCTGGTAAGATTTCTACTCTCTCCTCTGTGTCAGCCTAGACCTGAGGGATGTGCTCTTGTGGCTCGATACCGGGCTTGGTACTGGAGTCCAGGTCTGGTGTCTTGTGGCACAGAACTGGAGGCACCCTACTCTCTAAGTCCTCGAGACAGTGCCTTGGCCCGGGGGAAATCCCAGATTCCAAAAATGCCACTGCATAGGTGCTGACCCCCATTATCGCAGGTGCCACTGCATAGGTGCTGACCCATTACCCCCATTGGCCAAACGTCACAGGTATCACTGCACTAGATGTCCCTGTCGTGTAGGACGGGCATGGAGAGTGGTGTGGATGGTCCTGATGGTGGGAAGAGTAGGACTGCACCTCTGTCCCTGATGAGGAAGACGAGCTGCAAGGAGACCATGGTGGTGCCGACCCTTCCGGTGCCAGTGAGTGGTGTCGTGGGGACACCCAAGGTGAGGTGATCAAAGGGGGTTTACCACTGGAGAGTGGTCTCAGTGCCATTTGGAGGCTGGTGGAAGGCTCTTTGCCACTTGACAGTGCTGGCGGTGTCACAACTTGGATGTCAGGGGACCCTGGTACCGGCAGCGTGAGCAAGTCCCTAGCTGCTGCACATGCCTCTGGGGTAGATGGTACCCCGAACTGCCCGGTACACTGTCTGCTGGAGAATGGTGCATTCCTTGCTGAGGTATGCAAGATCGGCGTGGGTGCCAGTGCCGCTGGTGGGGGCTGTAGTGGTATTGGGGAGGGAGAGCGGCCCAACACAGGTCTCGCACTGTCCCAGTCCCCTTGCTTGCTCTCTTTTGGTACCAGGAAGTGACTTTTGTCTTGGTGCTTGCAATGACTCCTTAGGCAGTAGCAAGGAGGAATGGTGCTGAGAGTCCCTACTGGCGAGATGTGTGCTTTGTACGGAAGTGGAGATGCTCAGTGCCGAGTCTGATTGCGACTCTGATGCTGGTCTCAGTGCTACCTCCACCAGGGCCTTCAGCCTCACTGCCTGGTCTTTCTGGGTGCAGAGCTTGAACTCTCTACAGATCTGACAGCGATCTTTCCTGTGAGCTTCCCCTAAGCAGTTGAGGCAACTCAACTGCAGGTCGCTCAATGGCATCGACTTGCCACAGGAAGAGCAGGGCTTAAAGTCTGGTGACCGAGACATACCCCAGCACCGGGAAGTGGATAAGCCACTCCAAAAAGTGTAGAGGTGTCCAAGAATGCTACCTACTAAACTTACTAAAACTACTTTTTAGTTATTTTTAAAAATCAAATAAATTTCCACACATCTAAATAACTACTAAAAACTATATACACAACAAATGAGGGAAATCACTGGATAATACTGCTGAAACAATGAGGGAAGGTCCAGCAACTGTCATGGGCGGTACGAAGGAACTGAAGGGTGCAGGCTCAGCAGGGCACCTCATTCCGGCGCTATGAGTGTGCAGCACCAGGGGGCACTAGAACCGACCCGACAGATAGCACTAAAGGAAAAACTTCTGGTAACTGCATTGGGCGTGCACACACCTACATTGGAATGAACATGTGCAAGCACTCCAAGAACAACTACTGTTATAACTATTTGGGATCAGTGTAGGAGAGGGAGGGTGAAGCATATTAGCATTCTTTAGCTATTTACAAAAGTTCATTTCTTGGAAAAAATGCCAAAATAAATCATATAGTATTTGCACTAGCATTATGTGAATTTCCTACAGTACATCAATACTTAGCTCTTTAGCAAAGTGCTCTCCATCTCTAAATGCCTAGCTTAAGGGCCTGAAGTATTGCATGGAGTATCCTGCGTGAAGTACTACAATCTAAATCATACCCTGAAAGGAGGCAGTTTTTTCCAAGGAGAAAGAATGCCACAAACTCATAGGGTAGAGGAAGGGAAGAAAACTAAATTAAACCTCAATCCTTGAAAGGTCTTGAATAAAAGGCAAAAGGCTTATAAAAATTAACAGGGTACTGTTTTAACAGCCTTAAGTGTTATTGCAATTTCAAGTAGCCTTAAACCAGAAGGTAAATCTGAAATTTCACATAAAGAAATGTATTAACAAAACACACACTTGTATTCATTAATCTAACAGGAAAGGTTAAACCTATCTGGCCACCTTAGCACTGTAATACTCTTCAAAATACAAATAATATTATAAAGGACAAGATAGCCCACGAGTGTATGTCTGTGCTACACAGTTGCTAATCTGGATCGTTACTTAGAGGCTGTAAATGCGTGGAAATTGATTTGATTTTTAAAAATAACTAAAAATACACCTGTCCAAGGCTGTAGGCACCATAACACACAATTAACACCACAATTTAAATTTCAGCAGGATTAAAATGATCAGTTCAGCAGATCAACTAGACACATGAGCTGATTTTCAGTGGCACTCACACTGCCTGGGTTCTGGCCACCAGTCCGGGGGGCTCTGCATTTTAATTTAATTTTAAATGAAGCTTCTTAAACATTTTAAAAACCTTATTTGCTTTACATACAACAATAGTTTAGTTCTATATTATAGACTTATAGAAAGAGACCTTCTAAAAACGTTAAAATGTATTACTGGCACGTGAAACCTCAAATTAGAGTGAATAAATGAAGATTCGGCACATCACTTCTGAAAGGTTGCCGACCCCTGCTCTATATAATCTAAGAGACATACCTTCTGTCTTCTTCTAAAGCCCTATCAATCAGATGTTTTTTGCAGAGCACTGAAAGATTATGATATATCATTTCATTTTACTCAAAAGCTTCGTTTAAAAGCTCATTTAATTAAGAATTATTGGATTGTACAATAGACACTTTGGGAAAAACATGATATTTACACAGTGATGAGAATGTAATTTGAGTTTGGGATTAGAAAGAATATAAAACCATAACCAAAATAACTGTACTGTTATATGCCTGTTTTTCTTACAAGATTAATTAAAAGGATAGGAAGGGGAAAGGGGGGGCAATAGTGAAAACTAACACTATTATAACTGTACATTTCAAAACATTTGTAATTAATTTCAAATTGGAAGATTAATTTGCATAAAAGACAAATTATGCAGAAAGTAAAATATCTAATTATACCAAAAAAATTCAGCCTGATTTGTATGATTAACCCGAGTTTGAATATCCTTCCCATAAATCACATAAATTACCTTTCAAAATTTAACAAACTTCACACAAAGAAATCCATATAAGACCAATGAAAAATCAAGTGTAACAGCATGTTAATGAAATAACTTCATGGTAGTCTTAATTCCTGACTAGCAAATTACTTGCATCTTAATTAATGGGATGGCATCAATCTATTGTGCTGATAGGGTTTTGGAGCAGTGCAAATACCATGGATCATGCACATAAGCCTTGACCATAGCACGGCCTGCACATGTGGAAATGACACATGGAAACACTGCAGGATTAAGTCCATAAAAAGGAAGAAATCCACATTTCTGCCCTTACACCCATCTGCACCTCTGTGGTACCTTAGATCACCCTGCCTATTTCACATAGCCCATTACTGTGCCATTGGATACATTGCAAATGTAAGAATTTCTTTATTGTGCAGAACAATGTAAACCTTTTCTTGTAATTATTTTAGTATAGCAGCTTCAATCATTAAACTCTGGATTCTTTTCTCATAAACAAAACCAGTATACACCTATATAATTAGACACTTCAGTTTCCTAAGACAATGTTTTCTAGTTAGAAAGTCAAAGAGGATCCTAAAAGGTTTTACCTATCTGTTTACTTTGGGCACAATATCTGTAGCACATTTATTTCTGCCTTTGTATTTACAGTACTGAAGTTTGACTTAGAAGTCTTAGACAAATTTAGATTGATCAGGTCAATCTCCCTCTATCCTTCCTGGCCAAACATATTATGAAAACAAGGAATTGAGACACCTTCTTTTTGGAGAGACCACACAGATTCCTTCCAACTCAGTTTTAAAAGACTCTGGGCTGCTTAAAATTCCTTCAAGGCCAAGAACAAGTGTTTCTAATGGGTCCAGGCTTTCCTTCTCTTCCTGTTCTTCCTCACATCTTTTGTACAAAATGGCAGCTTCCATGCATGAATAGGATAGATTCTAATCAGCTCACTGGATATAAATCCTGTAATTCACCCATCATCACCAGGCCAATTATCGAAGAGGTCATTATTGAAAGACTAGGCAAGGTTTAGCTGTTTAAAAATAAAGAAAGAAAGAAAAAGATACAACGTTTTAAGATCCTTTGTACGCTTTTACATTATGCTTTAGGGTTTGTTATGTCTTAAGTTTAAAGAAATTTTCTGGTTATTCTACTGACATGTTTTCCTGCCACTCCTTTTCTGGTTTTTCCCATGATGTACTGACACTTAGCTTGAGCTCTTTGAGAAACTTTTTCCCAAAGCTGAGTGATAAAATGAGGACTTGATTTCACCCTCTTTGAGCTGCCTTAGGAAGGAACAGGAACAGTTCTACAGATTCTGCCTGAAATCCTCAGGGATCCTTTTCCTGCCCGCTTAAAACATTAACATTTTGCGTAGCCAGCCAGCAGTATCCCTTCTATGATCTACACCTCTACTCCGATATAACACGACCCGATATAACACAAATTCAGATATAATGCGGTAAAGCAGTGCTCCGGGGAGGTGGGGCTGCGCACTCTGGCGGATCAAAGCAAGTTCGATATAATGTGGTTTCACCTATAATGTGGTAAGATTTTTTGGCTCCTGAGGACGGCGTTATATCAGGGTAAAGGTGTATTTGGTTATATAGTTAAGTAATCTTCATATTTTATATGGAGAGATGGATTGAAAATCTAGTTAGCCTAAAGTATTATTAATAAATATAAATACATTATATTAATAAATATAAATAATATACTGGAACTTGATTTATTTAGGTGCACAGAAGAGCATCAAGATGTTTTTCTTTATGTAGATATATTTCTTTGCATCCCAGAAAGGTTGCAATTTATTTTTCCAGTCATGATTTTAAAAACATGGTAGTCTTGCACCCTGCCTGGCAGATGTGATTGCTTTTATACATGGAAGCAGACTTGATTGAAGAGCCTTGTCCTGGGAAGGTGTTATATTAAGGTTGCTAGGAATACAGGCATGGGGAAACTGCAGTAAGGAGTTTCAAGGTGACTATATACAACTGGAGTAAAATACTGGCCCCAGTGGCAAAACAACCATTGAAGCAATAAGGCCAGGAATTCACTCCTAATGCTTAACCTCTTTTGTTTTAGGATGTGCAGACATTAAATTTCCATCTTCACTCGACGATCACCTTTCACAGTGAGGCTGGAAATAACAGCAGATGTGTTATTACACCAGTTTTAATCGCACTGTTAAACAACAGAATACCAATAGAAATGTATTAAATATTTTGGATGTTTTTCTACTTTTTCAACGATACCGATTTAAATTACAACATAGCTTACAAAGTGTACAGCGCTCACTTCATATTATTTTTATTACAAATATTTGCACTGTAAAAATGATAAACAAAAGAAATCGTATTTTTCAATTCACCTCATACAAGTACCGTAATGAAATCTCTTTATCGTGAAAGTGCAACTTAGAAATGTAGATTTTTTTTTGTTACATAACTGCACTCGAAACCAAAACCATGTAAAACTTTAGAGTCTACAAGTCCACTCAGTCCTATTTCTTATTCAGCCAATTGCTAAGACAAACACGTTTGTTTACATCAGGGGTCAGCAACCTCTGGCACGCGGCTCACCAGGGTAAGCACTAGCAGCGGTTCGCCGTCCCAGACTAATGGGGGCTGCGGGAAGCAGTGTGAGCCGAGGGATGTGCTGGCTGCGGCTTCCCACCACCCCCATTGGCCTGGGATGGCGAACCACGGCAAGTGGGAGCCACGGCGGTCGGCTGAACCTGCCAATGCGGCAGGTAAACAAACTGGCCCGGCCTGCCAGGGGAGCCACGTGCTAGAGATTGCCGACCCCTGGTTTACATTTATGGGACATAATGCTGCCCGCTTCTTATTTACATTGTCACCTGAAAGTGAGAACAGGCATTCGCATGGCACTTTTATAGCTGGCATTAAAAGGTATGTGTGTGTCAGACATGCTAAACATTTGTATGCCTCTTCATGCTTTGACCACCATTCCAGAAGACATGCTTCCATGATGATGATGCTTGTTAAAAAAATAATACATTAACTAAATTTTGACTGAACTCCTTGGGGGGAGAATAGTATGTCTCTTGCTCTGTTTTACCCACATTCTGCCATGTATTTCATATTATAGCAGTCTCAGATGATTACCCAGCACATGTTGTTCATTTTAAGAACACTTTCACTGCAGATTTGACAAAACGCAAAGATATTAGATTTCTAAAGATAGCTACAGCACTTGACTCAGGGTTTAAGAATCTGAAGTGCCTTCCCAAATCTGAGAGGAAGGAGGTGTGGAGCATGCTTTCATAAGTCTTAAAAGAGCAACACTCTGATGCGGAAACTACAGAACTCGAACCATCACAAAAGAAAGGGGAAGTTACTCAACTTGCAGTAACTGAAGTTCTTTGAGATGTGTGTCCCTGTGGGTGCTCCACTCTAGGTGTTGGTGCATCCCAGTGCCATTGATCAGAGATTTTCGGTAGCAGTGCCTGGTCAGGATGCAGGCGCTCAGTTGGTATCTCCCATCTCATTGGAATCTTCCTGAGCGCCTGCGTCCTGTGCCCCTGCCCCTACTATGGAGCAATTATATTAGTACTCCAAAGTAGAGGGGAGGAGGGTGGGAAGTGAAGCACCCACAGCAACACCCATCTTGAAGAAATTCAGTTACTGCAAGGTGAGTAACTTCACCTAGAGTGGAGCACCCACAGGGACAGCACTTGAAGAAGGGGAATGTGTAGCAGTTCCCACTATGGTCGATGGGACTTTCGAGATGCGGCAGTGAGTACTGTAGAGTACTATATGGCCTACTATGGTATCTGCCATGGTATCTTGCATGATAGCATAGTGTTTGACAAACATGTATTCAGAGGACCATGTAGATGCTTTACAGATGTCAGAAATAGGTACGTTATGTAGGAAGGCAATGGATGTCGACATAGCTCGAGTGGAATGAGTTCTAATGCCCTCAGGCGGTTGAATATTTTGAATACGATAAGAGGATCTGATGCAGTCAGAGATCCACTTGGACAGACGTTGTTCAGAGATAGCTGTACCTTTCAATCTTTTGGTGATGGAGACAAAGAGTCATGGAGATTTACAAAATGGCTTAGTCTTGTCTAAGTAAAAAGCAATTGCTCGCCTGACATCAAGAGTATGCAGCATTGCCTCATGTGGAGTCTTGTGAGGTTTGGGATAGAAAGTAGGTAAGTGTTAACGTGGACGGTGGATACCACCTTAGGGAGAAATTTAGGATGTGGTCTCAGAGTGACTTTGTCTTTGGAGAAGATTGTGTAGGGAGGATGGACCATCAGAGCACTTATTTCACCTACTCTCCTTGCTGATATTATTGCAACTAAGAAAACTAACTTCATGGACATATGGAGAAGAGAGGAGGTAGCCAAAGGCTCGAATGGAGGTTTCATGAGAACGTGAAGAACGAGGTTAAGGTTCCATGTAGCTGCCGTTGGGTAAATTTCAGGGTAGAGATTTTGCAAGCCTTTGAGAAATCGTTTTATGGTGGAGTGGGTAAAGAGCGAATAACCTTCTAACAGGTCATGGAGGGTGTTAAGCGCCACAGGTGCACTTTGATGGAGCGGAGGGAAAGTCCATCCTGTTTTAGTTTCAGGAGGTAGTCTAGAATGTTAGGGAGGTCACCATATTGGGTGTTAAGTGATTATGTGAGCACCAGAGGGCGAAATGCTTCCACTTCTGCAGGTAGGTTTTACGAGTGGAGTCTTTTCTACTGTGCAGGAGGACATATCGGACTTGCTTGGAACAGGCTAGTTCATGAGTTTGGAACCATGAAGGAACCAGGCTGTGAGGTGGAGCTTTTGGAGCTGGGGGTGAAGAACCTATCCGTTGTCCTGGGAAAGGAGATCTGGCCTGTTGGGGAGAGCCCGTGGATGACGGGAGGACATGCAGAGTAGGTAAGGATACCACATCTGTCTTGGCCAAGCCGAGGCAATAAGGATGACCCGGGCCTTGTTGTCTATGGTCTTCCAAAGAGCAGAGGGGTTGGTGGGAAGGCATATAGGAGAGAGTTGTTCCATGGGATGAGGAACACATCTCCTAGGGATGCAGTCCCAAGTCCCGCTCTGGAGCAAAACGGAACATTTTCGATTTTGGGTTGTGGAAAAGAGGTCTATTGATGGGGTGCCCCAGAGGGAGAAGAGCTGTTGAAGTATTGCGGGGTGCAGCTCCCATTCGTGCTCTGTTGAGAAGCGCCTGCTGAGTGCATCGGCAGTAGTGTTGAGGACACAGCGGTCCCGTGTAATTCACTGCCAGGCATGTTGGAAATTCTGGAAGCGGTGGCCAAATGGGCAAGTAGGCTCTGGAATCAAGGGGTGGTCACGCAGACCCTTGACTGTTGCAAAATTGTTGTTTATTCCCAGATGGGAGGGAGGTGGTTGCTTGAGCTTGATTTTGTCTGCATTTAGGGGGTCTAGCGCGATTCCTATTTATGTCATATGGTTTGGATTGAGGCTAATAATATTGTTGTGTGCGTGGTCTTTGGTAGGCTTGGTATTGTTGTCTCCTGGGAAGAGATGGGTGAATGTCCAGGGTGTGCAGTGTCGCTCTACAATCTTTCATGGTGTTAAGTAGTTCATCGGCTTTTTTGGAAAAACAAATTGTCTTTATAAAAGAGGAGGTCCTCCGCTTTGGTCTGCAGTTGCAGTAGTACAGGCTGCTGTGTCTGCCGTGTCTAAAGAGGCTTGCAGGGCCGTAATGGAAATCAATTGGCCCTCGCTCAGAACTGATTTAAAGTCTGCTCTCCTATTCTCTGGAATGTAGGAGGTGAATTAAAAAAGTTTATTGTCGTTATCAAAGTCGTAGCTGGCAAGGAGTGCAGTGTAGTTTGTAATCCTGAATTGTAGAGTGGAGGACGTGTAAACCTTGCAACCCAAGACGTCAAGGCATTTAAGGTCCTTGTCTTGCAGGGTGGGCCGATATTGTGGCTGTTTCGTCCTTTGTGCGATTGCATCGATGACAAGAGAGTTCGGTTGTGGGTGAAAAAAAATAGGAAGTCAGCGTCCTTATCAGGAACAAAGAAGTTACGTTCGGCCTTTCTGCAGGTTGGTAATAAAGAAGCTGGAGTTTGCCAGAGAGTGTCAGCTGGTTCCAGGAGTGCTTCATTTATAGGGACCACAATCTTTGCAGGCACAGAGGGTTGAAGGATTCTGAGGCATTTGTGTTGCGTCTCCTGAACCTCTTCTAGGGGGATGTCTTGACTGACTGCCACCCTCTTGAAATTGTTTACAGTCGTCCACATTCTGTGGAAGCGGGGGAGGAGGGGAGAAGAGGGAGAATTAGGGCTTGGATATGGTTTGTAGTTCACGTTCTCAGGAGGGGGTTCAGGTACTCTAGAAGTGGATGGAGCTGGAGATCAAGGCACAGAGGTCTGAGGATGAGTGGTAGGAGGAGGTGGCTAAGGGTACCACTGAGGCCAAGGCACAGGGTAGGAGAACCCAGGTGCCGCCCACGGGGGGGGGGGGGGGAAGGACAAAGTAGGGAAACTGAGGCTGGTAGCTGTGGACCATAGCCTGAGGTGGAAGAGGTTCCAGTGGAGGAGGAGAGGCAGACGGGGAGAACTCCGCCTGCTCCTATATATCGGGTCCGCTATCAGTGAAGGTAGCCAGTTCAGGTGGTGAGAATGGCTGTTCGAAGAGTGAGCCCTGTGTTTCCAGGAGCGGAGAGTGAGGCTCAGGTGGCACTGAGAGGTCACATTGAGTGAGGAACTGTTACTCCTGCTCCCTGGGCTGTGCTGAGCCTGGACTGTGCCCTAGCATGTTAGCAAGTGAAAGTGTCATCGGTGCTGTGGGTCTGTTGGAGCTGCCCTGTTGGAGGGCCCTGCTGGTGCCGGGGCAGGAGGCAAGCTCAGTGCCGATGTTCTTCTCGGCACCGGGGCAGAGCACGCAGTCAGCACCGCGGCTATTTTCGGCATAGAGGGGGTCGGTGCCGACGTCCTTGTCAGCATCAGGGCAGAGCGTGCAGCCGGCACCGTGGCTATTTTTAGCACTGAGGCGCTCAGTGCCGTGGAAACCTTCCCTGTATGGGAGGTCGGGTTCCTGCCTCTGAGGACTGCGGGAGCCTTGGTTGAGGCTTTAGAAAGAGCTGAGGTGCCTGCCTGTGGCGCTGTCAGCACAGAGGGTAAGGATCTCATGGGAGACCCTTTACTCGTGTCAGCGTCTCTCCTGTGAGACTGCTGTGCTTCTTGCCTCTGCTCCAGAGAGGGTGAAGCAACATTCCCAACTGGTTCAGATCTGGCCAGAAAGTGTGTGGGAGCGGGTTTAACTTTCCCCGTCTCCAAAAGCGGCTGCAGAGATTTTTCCATCACAAGCATTTTAAGCCGCAGGTCCCTGTCACGCCAAGCCCCTGACTTGAGGCTTGTACAGTGGAGGCACTTTGCAGGACTGTGGGTTTCCCCGAGGCACTTCACACAATGTGAGTGTCCATCTGACTGTGGCATGGAGTCCTGACAGGAAACACACTTTTTGAATCGTGAAGCTCCTGGCATTGTGAATTAGAAAGGGTAAGGGAGAGTGTCTCAGTGGGAGACAAGCCTGAAGCAAAAAGTTTTTTTGTTTTTTGGGTTTTTTTAAAACTAAGTAACTAACTATGTAACTATACTAAAGGAAGGGAAAAAACTAGGATGTAACTAATAAGTATTTCTATATTGTTACTTTTTTCCTACAGAGACCGGGGAAGAGAAGCAGCACTGCTCCGAGTCCCATCTTCAGCCGGGGATGGTTGAGAAGGAACTGAGGGGGGTGCGGGACACAGGCACACAGGAAGATTCCAACAAGACGGGAGATACCAACTGAGCACTTGCGTCCTGACCAGGCACTCCTACCGAAAATCTCTGATCAACGGCACCGGGACACACCTACACCGGAGCACCACAGGGACAACACTCGAAGAAGAAATCAACCTTCTGCTGGGGGCATCTGACTCAGATGGTGAAAGTGAACATGCGTTGGTCTGCACTGTTTTGAATCATTATCGAGCAGAACCCGTCATCAGCATGGATGCATATATTCTGGAATGGTGGTTGAAGACGAAGGGAGATATGAATCTTTATACTGCCCCTGGAAATTTCCACTACATGCATCCGACGAAGTGGGTATTCACCCATGAAAGCTCAGGCTCCAATACATCTGTTAGTCTATAAGGTGCCACAGGACTCTTTGCTGCTTTTACAGATCCAGACTAACACGGCTACCCCTCTGATACTTGACACCATCCAAGGCACTGCATTTAGCCATATGGAGTGGAAATCCATCAACCTATATATATCTGCCCCTGGAAATTTCCACTACATGCATCCAACAAAGTGGGTATTCACCCATGAAAGCTCATGCTCCAATATGTCTGTTAGTCTATAAGGTGCCACAGGACTCTTTGCTGCTTTATGAATCTTTAGCGCATCTGGAACGTAAATATCTTGTGATGCCAGCTACAACAGTGCCATGCAAACATCTATTATCACGTTCAGGTGACATTGTAAACAAGAAGCAGGCAGCATTATCTCCTGCAAATGTAAACAAACTTGTTTGATTGGCTGAACAAAAAGTAGGACTGAGTGGACTTGAAGGCTCAAGTTTTACATTGTTTTATTTTTGAATGCAGTTTTTTGGTACACAATTCTACATTTTTAAGTTCAACTTTCATGATAAAGAGATTGTATTACAATACTTGTATTAGGTGAACTGAAAAATACTATTTCTTTTGTTTTTTACCACACAAATATTTGTAATAATAGAATCATAGACTTTAAGGTCAGAAGGAACCATTATGATCATCTAGTCTGACCTCCTGCACAACGCAGGCTACAGAATCTCACCCATCCACTCCTGTAACAAACAAAGTGAGCACTGTACACTTTGTGTTGTAATTGAAATCAACATATTTTAAAATGTAGACAACATCCAAAAATATTTAAATAAATGGTATTTTATTTTTAATCATGCAATTAATCACAACTAATATTTTAATCGCTTGACAGCCCTAATTATTACATATCAGTCTTCAGAGATTCTGACACACTGTTATTATCTGCAAGTATCTAAAAGGTATGAACCCCAAAGGCCGCGATAACTTGTATAAGCTGATCTATAGGAGAATATCATGGCAGTAGTGCCCTAAACTGATCAAAGGAAAATATAGGCTGGATATAAGGAAATACTTCCTAATAGTGACATCTATCTAAGACTGTAAAATGGCCGCCCAGTGATAGCAGAAAAAACTGTGGCACTCCAGATTTAGCACTTAACATCATAATGTAGGAAAAATTCTGCTTTGATAAGGACATGGATTACTAGACTCCCTCTAAATTCCAGTGTCTCATTCTAAAAACCAACAACAAAAACAATAAATAGACATTTTCCTGTTTAATGGATTTAAACTTGTACATCTATTAGTGATTTTGGATTTTTTACAAAAATATATATTGCAACAGAAGAGTATTCCACCTCAATGAATAATAAGCCATTTTCCTCCTCAGTGTCTGCCTCTGATTTATCTTTTTTTTGATGGCCCAAATCTGTCAGCTTTAAACCTGCTGAGTAACAGCTGGATGTTTGAACACTCCCACTGTTTTCTAAGTCATTACTCATGGAGTAAGATACTACTACTCAGCATAAGTCAGAATTAGATTTTAAATAACTAAGTACCTTAAACAGATGATTTCATTTAATGTTTTCTTTCATGAACTCGTTACTATAAGATGTACTCATAATTAGTTTTTCTAACATATAATACACACACATACAGACTATATCTATCTGTAGCTAGACTTACACAGTGTATATCTATCAATAGCTAGACAGTAAGAATGGCAAGGTTGATTAATCTCACTCCAATTTTGACACTAAAATCTTGAATCGTTTGCTGAACCTTTTCAGCTTTAGCACCATCCTAACGATAATAAAATCATTTGATTTACACGGTATTCTAAATGTAGTCTTACTAATAATATAGGATAATGGTGACAGACAACTGGCACAGTTACAGGTATTATGAGAATTACAGTGAGATTTACTGCAAAATCTATTTTATTTAATGGGATAAAATAGAATTAGCATATGATATTGTAAGATTTACTGAGAAATCTCTTGAGACTTTGAATAGTAACTATGTAATTATTGTGTCAGCACAGTATATACAGCCAGAATAATTCCTGTCCATTTATTCGCCATATCTACACATGATCCTGAAACAATCTTTATCTCTTGTGCTGCTGCTCAACATTATGTAAATATTTTAATGTACTATATAACTATCATCCTAACTCCAATATCCATTCTCTACAGTGTACCATGTCTTTTACATAGGCTATGACTTTGGTTCCCTGCTTCGCTGCTGTCTGAATATGGAAATTCATGAGCTACTGCAAGTCCATAAAACCACACTCCGCATTCATTTAATCCTTTACAAATCTTTATTCCTTTTTTAATCCACTGCTTTTATATTGTGTTTCAGGAACAAATGCTTGCATTTTCATAAAGAATGCTGTAACAGAATTTCTGTCCAAAAGTAAATAAGTGATTCTAACACAGAAACTTCAGTAGGGCACTGTAATGTACCTTAAGCAGTTTTATTTTCCCATTTTCTTGCCTAAGCAAATTTCAACTGTTCTTCATTCCATTTTTTCAATCAAACTGTATAAATGCACTGTACACTATGTATTTCATTCATTACAAAGTATTAAATGCTTAGGTGAAATCCATATATATTATGCCTCTTATTTCACCTTTCAGTAATGATTTCACAGACACCTTTTTTTACAAATGAAATTATAAGTCTACACTTCCTTGAACAATCCTTTGTTCCTTCCTTAAATATAGCAACTAAATTATTCGTACAAGACCTTTTCTACTACATGCATCCCTAGTAAGCTGTCAGAAGTTGTCAAATTATTTTACATTTTCCTTGCTGGATCCTATGAAATCTATGATGTATTTCCATTGGGCATGGCATGCTGTCAAGTTTTTAACAGTCCTCGTTTCTTTATTAGTCCCAGTATTTCCTAATAACCAAAATAAATGGTTCTTTACATACTAAATTGGGATTCTAAATTGACAATGATTTATTTAGTAATACTGAAAATATTGGAAATATAAACGTATACAGATTTAAAAGCATTTATAGAGCAAATAGAGCACCAATTGGGAAAATTATTACAGTGTGTTACAGGTATCAAAAGTCTTGAAGACAGCTGCCCTTTTAAAAACGTTCTGTAAGACATCTGACGAAGTGGGTATTCACCCACGAAAGCTCATGCTCCAAAACTTCTGTTAGTCTATAAGGTGCCACAGGACTCTTTGCTGCTCTGTAAGATTAGTATTTGTCCTGGATACGCTAGCCCTTTTCTGGGAAAAACAGCTAATAGCCAAATGACAGGAAATGAATAATTCCTTATGAAAATCAAGGAATGAAAGATCAGGGCATAGACAAGAGGACAGATGACTCGTAGTAGACTTGAATTTAATAAAAGGTACACAACAACAACCGATGTAGCATCAAGTATCAACACATCTTGACATTACATTGTTTTTCTCCAGTTTTGAAGACAGGTCATTCATTTATTTCCTGAATACCAGACATCCCAACAGATCTTACATTTAAGTTCCTTTAAAATTAGGATCACATAAACCTGGGGTCCAATTCTCCCAGAGTAATTTCCACTAGAATTGCTGTTCTCCTGTGGTGGGAGAAAAGGTTCACAGGAAAACGACAACACGGTCTTTCACATTTGAAACTATAATTATTGCCAGTGGCACATAAAAGACAGTAAATATCTTATTGTGGTCTATGCAAACATTTCCTGATGCAAGGTGTCATAATATTCTCAAAGACAGAAAATCACTATTTTTGAGAGTCCTTCTGAGATACTATTTTAGCTCCCTCATAATACATTTTGAAACCATTGGGTTTTGCTATCACAAAAATGAAAAAAAAATTATGCAAAGTATTAAGAAAGTGATACAGTGGTAAATACTAGGTTGTAAATATTAGTTAAAGAAAAATTGATGCACTAAGGTAAGATATCTTATAGAAAAACCTTTCATTAATTAAGGCAGGAGAGTAGAAATTTTATCAAACCACCAGAAAAGAATCACTGATTAGAAACTGAGAATGCATATTGTATGTGAGTCAAAATACATACAACCCTTTTATTTCCTGTGGAAAAATCCCAGAGAATTTTGTTTGAGTTCTTAAATCACATGTGACAGGGCAAGCAATCCCACAAGTGGAAATAAAGATGAGAGTTACAGAAGAGTATCTCAATAATTGGCTCAGTAGTTGAAAAAAATAAGTCTAAATTTTTAAATGATTGAGGTAAAAAAAAAGATTTAAAAAAAATTAAAACCCCTACAAAGATAATAAAGAATGATGCATTAATCTAGTGATATATCAGCAGCCCAAATCATGCTGCCATGTGGAATATATGCTGTAGGCAATTTCAGGGCTCTGCTTTTTTGAACTGAGTACACACTTAACAGAGATAATATGCTTTGCTTTTAGAGTAAGAAAAACATTTGCTATACTGCTGGACAACTGATAAAATAATCTAATCAGAATGACATCATACCATCCTGGCTTTTGGCAGTGGACAGAAAATTCAAGGGATTAGAAGGAAGCCTCCAAAAGATAAAGTGAGAAAAACCACTTGGCTGCCAGGGTAAAAAACCATCATAAAAAATGATTATATATTTTTTAAAGTTAAAATTTTTAAGTTAGAAAGAATTCTATATGCACACGCATGATCCAAAATTTGGTATGAAAATCTCTCAATGTGAGTTGCAGGCTGGAGTTTGGGCATGCAGTACATGGCTATGTGAATAAACAAGCTCTAGCTTTCACACGACTTGGGGTATTTGCATAATTTCAAATATGTGCACATGATAGTGAAGATTTAAGACAGGGTGGAGGAAATAATGTGACAAAGCTAGTTAATATCTAGCTCTTAAAATGATAAACAAGGGAATTATTGCAAAAACAATTAAATGTTACAAATGCATACCACTGTTTGTATGAGGGTCCAAACATTTACAAAACTGAGAAAAAAGTTCAACTGTCCATGCAATGACTCAAAATTGAAGATTTTGTGAATAATTGTATGTGTTAGCTTGCAAGGCAGTATCTCAACATTATGTGCAGACTTCAAAATTATAAATACATTTACATTTTAAAAGAAAATACATGCAAAAATTCCACGTTTACTTATATGCTAAAATCTGAGTTCAGGATTTTGGGTCCACCTGCAAGAGCTGATGCACCTAAGGAGTGCAAGGATGTTCTCCTTTCAGGTGTTAACAACGTCATCAGCTGCTGCAGGAAGAACAGAAGGACAAGTCTGGTTGTGGCAATTTTTAAGTCAACATGTAATCTGACATACATCTAACTAAAAGCTTTTCAGTTGACATAAGAAGCAAAACACTGCACAATAAAACCCAAATAAACAAGATTTACTCACGTTTGCAGTACTTCCTTTCCCTCCTTGATGAAGCTCGCCCAATGACATGGCATTAGATAGTCCTTTTCGGGTCAAGACATCAAGCTTTGGTCCGCAGTTCCCTCCTTTAATTGGGCTGAAACTTATGCTATAAAGCCAGAGTGATTCTCTCACTGAGGGCTCAACTTCACTCATCTCCTAGAACAGTGATGATGAACCTCTATGGCATTTGATGCCATTTCTGTTGGCTGTGCCACAAATGGAGTTCTGAGCCTTGGTAGAAGTAATGATCAGCAGTGGAGATTGCTGATGTAATCCAGCTGATGTCAGATGTCAAGAGAAGCAGGGCCAGAATGAGACAGATGACAGTAGACTGAACGGAAAGGAGGGAAAGACCAGGAAGAAATAATTTAAAGGGGGAAAATGTCAAGGAGAGGAGACAGATTAGGTGAGAAAGGTAGAACAGGGAAGAGGAGTGAAAGCTAGAAGGGGAAAAGACTGAACACAAATGAAGCCCCTCTAAAGTCTGCATCAAATAACTAGCAAAATTTCATTTGTGGCCCTCCGATTCAAGAAGGTTCACCATCACTGTCATAGAGAGAAAAAGGAAAGGAGGTGTGCACCGAGGGAGCTCCATCAACAAAGGAACAGACACTGCTGCAACAGCTACACACTCATGTTTTTGTTTCCTCCTCAGTTCCATTTCGCCCACAATGCAAGATCTTTAAGAACAGAAATAAGGTGAAAAAGGGTAGGATAAGAAAAGGACAGGACTACCAGAACATCAGAGAAAAAAAAGATGAGCTCAGGGAGATTATGTTATAAGTACAGCAGGATGCCCATGAAATAACTTCATGAACCTTTTTGATTAACCAATTCCAGTACAAGAATTATTATTATTATTACTAGCTCTAGCGAAATGAGTTAATAGTATATGACATCAAAGGCTTACAGTAAGATGACAAGAAAATCACTTCCAATAATTAACAGGCCAGATTCTAGAATATGATTCAACCCTGTTGTTCTGCTCAGGCGGTTGGATTATGGTGTTGGTGGCCCACTGGGAATTCCATGGCAGATGGTATCTTACTGCTTGCATAAAGCCTGCTCCACCAGTTGCTCCAGCCACTCCTACCCCAATATAAAGGGCATATTAGAACAAAAGTCTGCTATTGCTAGATCTACCTTCATGGGCGTAAGGTTCACAAGGGCCACCATAGACTGGCTCACAGGGTCAGGGAGCTGTAACTGGCTCCATGATGCTCCTATGCAGAGGAGAATCTGTTACAATATTTCTGGCTACTGTACTGTCAAAAAAATCTGGTATTTTGGTGAATGATAATATGCCTCAGTTTACAATAATTTACCCCCAGTGTTATTATTTAGAACATAATCTATAGCACTTCCTAAAACATTTTACAACTAATAGAGAAATGTATGTCAAGTATCAGAGGGGTAGCCGTGTTAGTCTGGATCTGTAAAAAGCAACAAAGAGTCCTGTGGCACCTTATAGACTAACAGACGTATTGGAGCATAAGCTTTCATGCTTCTGATGAAGTGGGTATTCACTCATGAAAGCTTATGCTCCAATACATCTGTTAGTCTATAAGTTGCCACAGGACTCTTTGGAGAAATGTATTGTTCCCTTGATAATCAGTTCCTATTGTTTAACTGGATTATTATTTATGGTACTTGAGTAGAGCTCATAAACACATTTTGAAAATGATACTCAAATCCATAGTTTTAGAAGTGAAGGAGCTGTTAGTCTTAAAAGCCCGGAGGGATAACTCAGTGGTTTGAGCATTGGCCTGCTAAACCCAGGGTTGTGAGTTCAATCCTTGAGGGGGCAATTTAGGGAACTGGAATTTTAAAACAAAAACCTGGGGATTTGCCCTGCTTTGAGCAGGGGATTGGACTAGATGATCTCTTGAGGTCCCTTCCGACCCTGATATTCTGTGATTCTAAGACTCCCCCCACAAAAAGATTTAAGTACTCACTCTAACCCAATTCTGCCAGATTCAACGATTATAAAATTATGATAATTATATGCCCAAGTTTTCAGAGCCTAAGAGTTTAATTTGAATATTGCATTAAGATTTCAGAAAGATGCAAGTTTAGTTGTTCTGCATGTGTGTTAAAAAAATAGTGTAGCTTTGTGATTAATATCTTTCGTTTTTCAATGGCTGTGCATTTTAAATTATGTTAAAGCCCTGATTCCTTGGTTAAAAGGTTTTTTTATATAAACCAAAAGAAATAAAATGAACACTAATTCTGAAAACCCTAATGGAGTTGCTGTCAGGTGTACCTTTGACAGGATGTAATTTCTGTGAAAAGAGATACTCCAGACAAACTACAATTGTGGATAATGTGCAGCTATACTGGTTAAAACACTTTTCTAATCTAAGAGGTAAATCATCTCTATGAAACTTTTATCTCCTTTCTTGCAGTCTATGCAATTTGAAAAGGGAAGAGATGTAGGATTTTTTTCCACATTATTTCTTTCATACACTGGTGGCTATCATCCTAAATTTGGAGAAAGGGGAAAATGTATTTATATTTTTCATCTATCCATGTTCTGAGAGTACTGGGTTGTCATATTTACTAGTATGTACCAAGCATACTTTCACAGGGCCCAAAACGAGATGCTGATTTCCATGAGAGTTATGACAGCTCAGTAAACCTCACAAGAGAGATTTAGTACTTTTCAGGATTGAACCCCCTAGTCAGAAAGAGACCAATAAGTTACTTTCAGTTAGATTTCAATTAGTCTGTGCCTAAATCTGGTTTTCAGGTCACATTACTTCAAAGATCGCCCACATACTGTCATGGCATACGTGCCATGGTTTCCAAGAAGTTGATTCTCGAGACAAGGTGTTTGCTGTGAGTTGTAAACAGATGCAATACCACTGAGTACTTCACACCCAGAAGACATTTCCTGCAGTTTGTGTTCTGTAACTTAGACTTAGACATTAAAATATCCATATTCTGAATGTGTGTGAAACTACTGCTGGCAGCTAAATATGTAAATAATCACCATATCCAGAACTGAGGAACACAAGAATTGATTAAGTTTCCTGCTGTCTGTTCATAGGGTAAGCTGCTGGTATGCTGTTCATTCTTATTTTGATTCTGTGCTATTCTGAATATTAAAAATATCATTAGTATACTTTGCTATTAATTTTAGTGCATATACATGAAAAAGGTGGAGATACTAGAACCAGATCTGGTCATCAGTCTTTAAAGTAGACATCAGAGGCCATTAATGACATAATGGCACAGGGAAATTTAGTATGAACTGTGAACTAACTTCTAACAACTTGGATATAATAATACCTAGCTCTTCTATAGCACTTTTCTCATCAGTGGATCTCAAGGGCTTTACAAAGAGATGGTGAAACTGAGTCACAGGGACGAGAAGTGACTTGTCCAAAGCTACCCAGCAAACCAGTGGCTGAAGCCAGAAATAGACCCCCGATCTCTTGAGTCCCAGTGCATGGTCTATCCACTGTACTACATTGTCAAGTTTTACATATTTTCCATAACTCCCAGGTGGAGTATAAGTATCCAATACCCCACTGAGTACGATATGGATTCTCAAAGACGACTCATATGGAGTCCAACAATGAGGATAAATTGGAAGATTTGAATCATCCGACTCCATGTAAGTATTATATCCTGTTACTCATTAAAGTTGGGATGTCTGTAAATTTAAAGTATCAGAGGGGTAGCTGTGTTAGTCTGGATCTGTAAAAAGCAACAGAGAGTCCTGTGGCATTTTACAGACTAACAGATGTATTGGAGCATAAGCTTTCGTGGGTGAATACCCACTTTGTCATACGCATGTAAATTTAAAGAAAACTTCAGTTTCTGCAAGGAGTTATATATTATAGTAGTTTGTTATATTGAGAAGACATTTGCATGAAGTACTCCAATTACCAAAATACTCAGGTCCTCTATGACAAAAATGGTTGTATAGCTAGGGCCTTGTCTACACAACTGCTTAAGTCGATGTCAGTTATGTCGCTCAGGAGTGTAAAAAACTCAATTAGCTGAGCAACATAACTTACGTTGACTTAACGCGTTGTCTACACCATGCTATGTTGGTGGGAGATGCTCTCCCATTGACATAGCTTCTGCCTCTTGTTGAGGTGGATTGATTATGTCGACGGGAAAATGCTCTTCCGATAGACTTATCGCGTCTTCAGCAGACCCGCTAAATCGATGCCGCTGCATCGATTGCATCGGTGCTGATTTAGCACAGTAGTGAAGACAAGCTCTTAGATGTGCCATAACAGTAGTGAGGTATTTAACCAGAAGGGTAATATTTTGACTTTTAGAGTCCGATTGTAATTGCATTTAACTCAGTGGCAAAGAATCCTGTGGCACCTTATAGACTAACAGACGTTTTGCAGCATGAGCTTTCGTGGGTGAATACCCACTTCTTCAGATGCAAGTGACTTGCATCTGAAGAAGTGGGTATTCACCCACGAAAGCTCATGCTGCAAAACGTCTGTTAGTCTATAAGGTGCCACAGGATTCTTTGCTGCTTCTACAGAACCAGACTAACACGGCTACCCCTCTGATATTTAACTCAGTGGTTCTTTTTTAAAAAAAAAATTTCTGAATTACCTAAGCAAATTCCCTAAAGAGATAAGGAAATAATTATCTGTCAGATTGTAAATTGGCTTAAATCACTTGTTCAACAATGAACATAGTTATTTGTTCCATTTCTTTTTTCGTTTCTTAGTTGTCTTAGATCTACACAAGGGATTTTGTTCTGTATTTGTACAGCAACTAGCACAATGGTGTACTGGTCCATGACTAGGGAAATGGGCTCTCTGGTAATACATAATAATAATAGTACATATAATATAAAATTCATTGATGGAGATTATCTAAGAACCTAGTTACAAGACTTCAGTTTACATGGGTGTCAATCTGGCACTTTTTAAGACCTACCGATTCACTTATAGACTTTGACATTAAAAAGGCAAACATTTGCCAACAGTCACTCCACAAGAGTATCTGAAATACCACAAGCCAAATCTTATTTCTGAATATTAGGAAATACTGTGATATCTCCAATGCCAAAATGTGATAACTACTGTCAATTGTTAACTTTTTAATACCAACTATTGTATTTTTATTTTTTTTTGGTAAACAAAGAACATCCTAGATTATATAACTATTCAAATAAAACCTAGTATAAAGACAAAGGAAGATTTTTCCCGTAATTCCAGTTTATTGAAAAACTTCAGAATTTCTCATATTGAAACTATGTTTTGATTAACTTTATTAACTTTAGTACTGGCTACAAGGGAAAAGACACTAAGTTAGTTTGTGTAAGACCTAACTGGGTCTTAAAACTATAAGAAAATATAGTTGTGCTGAATATTTTGGCAACTGAAATGCAAAAACCATTTTTAGTTGTTTGTTCCACTAATGATATAATCTGATCTAAATTTTATAATTCTCTCCGCATTCACTCACCTCAAAGCTTGAGGTTAAAAATGAAAATTGGCCTCTCCCATCTCAGCTCCCTTGTTAATGCCACTTGTCTCTCATCAACAATAAAAGATATTACCTCACCCATCTTGTCTCTCTAATATCCTGGGACTGACATAACACTGCATACTTGGGAAGAACACACATGCAAAATTAGCCATATGTATTCATAGCATTATGCAACACAACAGATCAGAGCCAGAAGAAGAATTAAGTGAAGTGGTTAGCTGTTCCCTAAATTTGCCTAACAGCCATGCTTAAATATGGCAATTTTGATAGTGTAAACATTACTTTTGTGTAAGGCTCAAACAGATAAATACCTCTCCAATACAAGTTTTGAAAATATGGGTATACCATTTTCACAGGACATAAAAGCAGATTAATTTGCAGGAAATATTATAGATCTCATAAGTTTCCTGAGCAGCACTGATTGTTAAACTATCACTATTCTCCTATAGCTGTAAACAGAAATGTCCAAACTCAGAAGCCTACTACCAGTTAACTCTCCCAACTGTAAATGCCTTCCTTGGGACATGAAATAAACTATCAATTGAGAACAAAAAATGGTTTGCCTGAACAACAGAGGCAGGAAACACAGTACTCTTAGTAAGTTTTTACTAACGGTCTTAGTATTTTTCCTATATTTTGGAGGACTCAACAGGGAAAAAGAATATTCCACATGACTTATCACTACCAAGGCAGGGAGCCAGATTGCTTTTCTGCCACCAATCCATTTCACAGTCAATTGCAACTAATTTTTTTAAAAGTATTTTCTCAAGTGGAGAACATTTCTTGGCAGAGGGAACCTGATAATGCCTACAGAATGCCAACTAATGAAGAAAACCCAAATTATCAGGGTATTCGGTGTGACTGTCCAAGGATGAGACATTAAACCTTCACCATGAGTTCTGTATCTACTGAATATGTACTGTATGTAGTAGGAAAGAATAAAAAACGGAATACAATTATTTACTAAGAATAGGGTTTGCCATAATTTCTTCTCTACATTACCACCCAACACAACATGTACATCTCCTCTCATCAGAGAGCAAAAAACCATCAATCAAGGCAGGGATAATTCTTCGAGTCCTCTCACTTCTTTCTTAGTTCATAAAATTCCTGAGCTAATCCTTTAAGGGCAGCCAATCAGACTTCCAAAATTAATGGGAAAAAAGAGGTTGGGAAGCAAAATAGAGAAATGAGATTGCTTCAACAATTACCAATCAGTAATGTTTTGTCAATCATTGTCTCTTCCCCATCATATGCTTCCAGATAGACAGCAGATGTAGTGAAACAGTTCCTACCCAAGAGGTGTGACTATCTCTTTCTGTAACCAGCATATGTACTGACCAAATTCACTTCAGCACAGAGAATGCTTTCTCTATAAGAAATTAGATTTTTCATCAACTTATTGGACTAAGGGAGCTAAACACAAGAGTTTGTAATGTCCCATAAAAAGAGAAACTAAAGGTCTCCTTTCAGATGACAAGAGGATTGTAAAACAGAAGTCAGAACAGCTTAGTCATGTTATGCTCTGAGAGGCCTGAAAGACGTATTTTTTTGAGGAAGTGGAAGGTGGAAAAATAGTCCCTTTTAAAATTAAAAAAATTTAAGGACTGTACCAAAAAATTATTCTGTCCTCAACACGAGAAAATCATCATACTGGATACCTAAACTGTTGACTTTGATTAGTTTCAGTTAAATAATATCTGAAAGGTTAGAAGAGTGGGAGTTTATCCTTTTGATGGTAAAGGTGTTTAACAATTCTGAGCAACCACAAAATGGGGAAAGGGATATGATCTGTAGTAACAAGGAGTAATATTACACAGTTTGGATGAATGAGAAATGCCTGAGTGTAAAACTGGGAAATGGCCTACAATGGTCTGCTGGACAAGCATTTGCCAACCTTGAGTCAGAGAGAAACATGTAGAATTGCATAGCCTACATGTAGAATTGTATAGCCTACCTGTACCAAGATGAGAAATCTTCATTGACTCCTAATCCAGGTGAACCTCAAGAGCTGCTTTCCATACCACTTGAGTCTGTGGTATGGTATGGTATGTCAACACTGCAGCTGAGAGTGTGCTTCCCAGTATGGGTAGATAAACACACACTAGTTCTATTTAAGCTAGCACACTAAAAATAGCAGTGTAGCCATATCTTGGTTACACTGCATACAAACCTAGTCCAAGCCATCACTTGGTTACACTGCTATTTTTTAAGCATGCTAATGCAAGCAGAGCTAGCACATATGTCTACCTGAGCTGGAAAGCATGCTCCCAGCTTTCATGTAGATATACCCTAAGTCATGTCTGTTAGAAAATAATGGAGGAAAGGAAAACACACTCTCAGAAGTATAGGAAACCACTCAAAGGAGAGGACTTCCTATGTAAAAGGAACAGATGACCAACACATGAATGATGTCCTTCGGAAGAAGTAACTGGCATCTAAGACTCCTTGTTGTTTTCTTTCTGTCAAAGAGTTCCTTCACAAGAAGGGGGAAAGAATCAAGAAACTCAGAGACCCATAGCAAAGTCTTGTTTTAGTTTAACTGAGATGAGAAAGGAAACTAAACCATCATAATGGGAAAATGGGATTTTGAAGGCACATATCCACAAAAACCCAAATCTAGAGTTTTCATGGGAGTAGAGAGACCATGACCACGAGACCCTTTATGGGAGACAGAGCTTGCAATGGTAGCCTTCCAGATGAAAACGATGTGAGAGTGCTGGGGGAGGTGTGTGTGTGGGGAGGGTGTGGGGGGGGAGGTGGTAGGAAATCCTGCATAAGGGAATCCTCAGTCATTCATTCAACACATAGTGAATCCAACTATCAACCTGGAGCTTTTCCTAATGGTGAAAGAGCGAAAGAGCCAAAGTTCTTGAAGCCTATCTGAAGCAGATATAAAAAGAAGAAGCTTGCATTTCTAATGGATGCAGCTAGACATGGTTCTCCTAAGGCAATCTTGGGATTATTATATTATATTGTTAGGGGTCCTCAAACTTTTTTTGCTGGGAACCTCTTTGAAAATATTTCAGACTGTGAAGACCCACCACCCTTACTTCTGCACTGCTGCTGGCGGCAGCTCTGCCTTCAGAGCTGGGCACCTGGCCAGCAGCCATCACTCTCATGACTCCCCTATAACAGTCTTCTGACCCTCTTTTGGGTCGGGACCACCAGTTTGAGAAACACTATGTTAGAAGAACCTCACTTGGCTGCCTCATTTTTAGGAGGCTAGACAAACAAGGTGATAAGCAAGAAGTCATCAGTAGTTAGATAAAAGAATAACAATAAAGTTGTCTCAGTCATATTCATTTTGCCTGCCTAAATATTCATAACAGGCAGGCTTGCTGCCTAAATGTAAGCTGTGAAAGCAGTGTGGTGTGATGCTAAGGTATTAGATACATTAGCACACAAAGAGAAAACCAGATCCTTCAAGGAATCCATAGTTGCTATAAATCAAGATCTTGGGGGAGGGAGAGAAGAGGGGAGTGTCGGAGAAGATGTTGAGTTGCCCTGATTCCCAGAAAGACTGATTTTCAGAACCTGCAGCTAAAGTTTTCTCCAGCCAAGACAGAACTGCATGATTGAGTATAGGCAGAAGAGGCAGCTGAAAGTCCTGCCCGGCGCATTACTCCAACCAAGGAACGTTGCTAGAGAAGGGCCCTAAGTTGTTTTTTTTTACTTACCCGGCACTAGAAACTGTTGTGGGAGAGGGCCAAAGATACAGCCTGCTTTAAGAAAGGGTCAGAACTTTTAAAGTGCCTACAGGTCTGTGAGGAAGGAGACACAAAGCTAGAAGCAAGACCACCTGGAATTAAGATTGCTACCCTGCCCCAAAAGAAGTACTCATGCTAGCAAGAATAATGCAGCTGGAGCCTTAGACTCCTTTCTCTTTTCCTTTCCCTTCTGCAACGTCCCCATATTGGATAGAACAAAACAAAAAATTACGTGATGAATGGATTCCATGCCTCACAAAGCAACAGAGTGTGTAGAAAGCATCATTATACTTATCTTGATTGACAGTTCTTTACCTCCTTGCTTCATGGTGAGGAGACATATACTGCTCTCCATACAGAATTGTACGGTGGGATTCAGGAAGAAGACACTAACAACAAACAAACTATAGACTTTATTTTATAATCACTATTATTTAAGTAAAGAGGCATGGAGAAAAGTTCCCGTGAACCTAATCCTAGTTGGACTCTAGAAGCACCAGAATGAGATTACCATGTGTGGAGGTAGGGGAAGACACAGTGTTGCCTTTCTTTACATTACCAGAAAAAAGCAATTATAACCACAAGCTAAAACTCTACCTGTAGAGCCAGGAGCAAACCCTACCAGATTATTACCTAGGGATGACAGGAAGGAAAAGGAGAACATAAATAAATGATCTTCATAGTGAAGTGACCAAGTAAACACTTATGCTAGAAAGAAAACCACTAGTAATTAATAAGAAAAAATAATCCTAAAACTTAGAGGAAAAAATTAACACTTTAGGTTTAAAGTATTATCTTCACTTTATTTTATTTTTCCACACAACAGACTATTAGTTTAGTCATGAAGCCCCTTAACATTTCATGCTTTTCAGTTTGCTAGTATAACTTTACATCTTTTAATAGAAAAACAAGCAATTGTTATTTCTACAAAGGCTTTTTTTGGTGTGTTTTTTGTCAGGAATATAACATTTGCATTAAGTGATCACTGCTACATTTAGAGAAACACCAGGGTACATTTTCAAAATCTTGTGTAGGGGATGAACACTAAGAGAATTCTTAAATAATGTAAAGTAAAATATAATGTTTTTTTATTAAAAACAGTCAGATTGCAGGGCTTTTATACATATATTACAAGAACTAAGCAAAACTATAAAGATTTATTATTTTTGCATGACAAGTACAATGATAGTTGTTAATGGGGTCTTTAAAAAAACACTCAGTAGCCCTTTTATTTACTTTGTGTAACCTATCAGAGTTAGATCTGTAACATTTGGTATACTAATGCCAATAGTTTGGTAGCAATCAGTATGTTAGCTGTCAGAGAGGTTTTTTAAAAGAAACATACCAGCATCCAAAGAAAATGAGGTAATGGAAGAACGCTACAACAGGACTATCACTCTGCAGCAATAGATTTCCACATGTAATGTATAGCTCTAGGAACCTTCAGATCATCTTGCATTAACTTCCTCAGATGAGGCGGAAATTAAAGAGGATCCTAGAAATATTAGGCAGAAGGGATCTAGTCTACATCCTAGCAAAGAGAGAAGATTTTCACTAAAGCAGTCCAGTCCTAAATCTATACTGCCAATGAAAAATCTTTTTCTTATTGATAACACCAAGAATCACCACACTTCTACAATAAGCAGTTTGATAGTTATGCTAATGGGAAAAGCAGGGTATCAGCAGTATCTCAGCATCATTTGGGTGGTCATACAGGAAATCAGCCAAAAGAAACAGAACACAGTGGTTAAACTGGATTTTCATATGCCTTAAGTTCAGTGGTTCCTACTTTGCTGCTGACTGACATAACATTTTTGCATCATCCTCCTGCAGATAAGTACTTTTTCTATTTCGATGTATGTTGAGAAATTTTGGGTGTGATTCAGTTTCTAAGCACCAAAAAAGTGTTTTGGAAAAACAGTGACAAGGAATCTGAAAAAATAGATTGAATATGCCTTGTGGTCTTATTGTAGCATAGACTATAGAGTCAAATCATTAAAGCTCCTCCTATCAGCACTGACTCTTGCTTCAAAGGATGCTTTTAAATACAATGTGGGGAACCAAGCAGTATTACAGAACCAGAGTTGAAGTATGGGACAAAGAAGATGCCTGTATGTAACACATAACAGCACATCTTCAATATAGATTATCAAGGACCAGTATTACGTGGAAAGACTAGAGTAAAAAACAGAGAATCCCTCTAAAGGATGGAACGTAGCCACTCTAGTTGACAACAGAAAATGGTTGAAGAAAAGGAATCCCTGCAGTCAATTTGGAGAAGGCAATACGCTGGATCATATTAACCAAGTCTCAGATCTTATGCTGAACCACAAGGCATTAGAACTTTACTTTGCATTGCCGTAAATGTTGCCTAAGTCACTCTTACATTGGTTAATGTGTGAAACCTGAGAGAGAGAGAAATCACAAAAAATAAATTATATCTACTAGCATTAGAACAAGATTCCAGTAAGTGCTGAGAAGTTGAAGAGGCATGTATTTAAAATGAGAATTAGATCTAGCAACAGGACACAAAAGTAAAGTACAAAGTGCAAATAGCTTTCTTGTGCAAGAAACTCAGAGCTGCAAGGATGTCTGAGCAGCAAGACAGTGAAATCTCAGGGTTTCTCCATAAGCACTTTGAGACCAACTATCAGCTTGTGGTGATACTCAGAGAGAAGATGGGAGAAGGAATGAGGTACTTACAAGTGAAAGATTTTGAAATGTAGAGTTGTGAAACAACTGTGTCCCAAGTGGTGGTAAGTAGCAGTTCGACCAGTGGAAATAAGATATTGAGACTTCATAGGAATATTAATGTAGAAACTAGAAAAAGTTTCATATTCCTGTAGAGTTGCCAAACAAAACAAAAACAAAAAAATCCACAAGGGAGGTCCACAGAACGAGAGGTAACAACTCACAATGAAAGACAGCTGGCAGTGAACACTGGGTGACTGTTCTGCCTCCAGGATACTAACATGCCTATTAGGAAGTGTCTAGGAAGTAAGGACCATTAAAAACTAATGAGAGTTAAGATCTCTTGGGGTGACACAGACACCCCCAATAATAAGAAAAGAAATCAGTTACATAGGTAGTGAAGAATAACTTTTGTACATCTATTCAGAGAATAAATAAGAACCTCAGTACAAATGACTCTCTACTCCTTTTTTCTCTTTCTTTTTTTTCTTAACCTAAATGTAGCATTGTATATTTCCCAAAGCCTTGTACAAATTAGATGCTATAAGGCCAATACATTCTAAGCGAATCTCTGTAACCACAGTTTTGGCATGATATTTGGCAAAGAAGAAATAAGTGAAACAAAAAACAAAAAAAGAAAAATCATGATACAAACAAATCTGTATTTTTTTACCTATACATATACACATAATAAAAACGTTTGGAATATATTTGTATATTTGAAAGGCTCTTTTCCTAATCTTTACATGTAATAAAACACAATAGCCATGTTAGTGAATCAGAAATCTTATTTTGACAATCACTTGGTATTCCATATATAGAGTAAACACAAACTTGAGAGAGAATAAAATATACATAAAATGCCCATTTTGCATATACAAATCACTGTTTCTCTAACAAGTAAATAATGTTATTCATTTTCAAAACAATACAATTTAATTATTATACATGAAAAATAATACCACAGGAATCTTTTCTATTATCTAGGGGTGATTATTTAAATAAATAAGGCAGATCTATTCAGTTTTAAAGTATTTTTCCACACAGTGCTTTTACATTTACACCCTTTGCAGGACTCATTTGTCTAAAGCTACATATTTTACAGAAATAATGTAGCTTATATCTTTGTATACAATTTGTTATCACATACCCATGCCTCTGCGTGAATGGGCCTGATGTTGCTTAGTAGCACCTCTTCATAGTTTCCATAATCACAGAATTTAACAACTGCAGTTGTTCCAGAAGAATGAAGAGCTTCAATTTCTGCCCGGTAAAACTTAAAGAGAAATTTCAAAAGGTCATAAAACACTGGATTAAATATTGCAAGAAAAATCAATAACATTTTAAAAGATTCTATTTTAAACAATTTATTAATTTTTTCAAAATATGTTTGTACCAAATATGCATATATTAGAAACTCATGTCAGTTTAAAACCAAATGCAAATTTACATGTCCATCATTACCTGGACATTTTTACACAATGGAAAAAAAAGATAGTGAGTGGACAGTGCTAAGATTTAGCAATTCATTTGGAAGTTTTACTCAGAACACAGTCAGGTTATTACAAAAAATGTGAGAGCATTTCTAGACCTAAGTGATTTAGGGTTTAAAATGCAGAGACAAAAAAGCGGCATCAAGATGACAACTATTTTACCTTTCTAGAAGGATTTAGAGAAGGAGAGTAGGGATTCACTTTTCTAACTCTAACAAAGCAAGAAGCTTGGACAAATACGCTTTTATTTCATTTATGAAAGGATCTTAAAGGGGATTTAGAGCAGCGGTGAGCCAAACTAACCTCAGCCTTCTCCCAAACAGAACTAAGCTGAAATATGTTCAAATCAGTTCACTTAAATTAATCCTCCCTATCAAGCGTCTATCTTCAGATAACCTCCAGACTGAAACAAATCTTTGGAGGATATCCTATAACACTTTATAGAGTTGAACATGAAGAAATCTTTGTTTTCTATAGTAATTACAATCACCACTGCACTTGACTACCTGGCTACAGGATCTTTCTAAACAACTACTGGAGACAGCACAGGCACACACCAGTCCAGAACTATCTGCTGCATCAATACATTTCTTGTAGCTAATTTTCACTAAGATACACTACATCAGTAACAAGCAATGAATTAACATTCTTGCTTAGCACATTTTGTGAGTTCCTGACTATCCACAACCCAGCAATTCAAGCATCACACAATGATTACATTATTTTTCTCAAAAAATTCCATCCATAATCAGGGTACATGATGCATATGTACCAGTTCCGAATATGCATACGTATTTGAAACATGCAACCCCCATATTAACCTGTCTTCATGACTGAAAACATTTGTGTATGAACATCTGACCATTTGTCTGAGTCATATAATCCAAAGAGGCAGATTAAAAATAAAAAACCTTAGTTGCTCCTTTATTTAAAAGAAAAAAATCACATTGTAAAGGTTTCCAAAACTGCCCTGGCCACTTCCCACTCTGAACATTTATACAGCGGAATAACTGCTTAAAAATATTAAAATAATACAAATCACAGCTGATAAAAAAATTAGACACGTGAAATCATTAGAAATATTAGCTGTTAGATGAACAATGAAAAAACCACATTAAAAACACATACAAAAATGTAGTTTTTCTTTTCAGATTATCCAAAGCTCGGGGGGGGGAGGGGGGGAGATTAAAAAAAAACAAAAAAGATGGATGGCAATAGCTCTTGAAATTAACAATTGGGGAAAAATAGTAAAATGTCTATAACAATGAGAAAAGAAAAGAAAATTTCTTCTCATAATAATAATTAGTAGGCATTGGAAACGTAAAAAAGTTCAAATGAAACAAGGGAATATTTATACTTTTAAAATCAAGACAACAAAATTGTTGGCTTTTTAACATGGACACAAATAATTAACCCATTCAAGAAATATTTCAGCCAATAAACAATCTCCTGGTGATGTAAAAAAGTCAAACAGTAGGGAGAATCTTCATAAAGTTTTCCCCCCCAAGATTATGGGCATCATGGGAGGTGCACCCTTTCCCCTGATCAATGTGATCGTCACCTATATCAAGAAGGGCTGCAGGCTGCTGCTCCTAGTACCAAAAATGTCATCTGATGACCATAACGATCACTCTGGACAGCAAGGAATTCAGTTTCCCTTCCCCGAGACTTAGTACGCCATGTACCTTGCGTGTACAGCCCTAGATAACAAGATACTAGCTCAAGTAAGAAATTACACACACACACACACACACACACAAAATCTCTCTTTGTGGCAGCACATTAAAGCCACCATCCCTTTTGTTTTTAAAGATACAATTTACAGTATTTCCTACTTGACTGGGACATACCTTGTTGTCTTCCCAATAAAGAGCAAAACATTCATCCCTTGGCCTCCAGCTTTTACCATACTCCACAGGAATAGATGGTTCCAATGTTTTTTCTGGTTTGATGGGCCCAGATCTCCTTTTGGGACCAGCGTTATAATACAACATTTTGTCTTCAAATGGTGGAGCAACATTGGGTCCTGGTGATTTAATAGGTCCTACTCGTCTTCCTTTCTGTGGATATTCAGTATCTCCATTTGATAAAGCATTAAAACTATCAGTTCTAATAGGATTCTGGTAGTCACTATTCATTCCAAAATGTTGCTCATTTTTTAAACTAAAAGTTTCATTACTTATTGTTCGTGTTTTCCTGTCATAAAAATTGTCAGGATTATGTATTTGGTTTTCCTTTTTTCCTCGTTTCTGATTATCATCATCTATGGTATCTTGAACACTGGAATTCTCTCTCAATTCCATGAATGCAGCCCCTTTTCCAGGTCTGTTTTGCATAGCATTATCCCTCTTTTTAAAAGAAACATCACTCTGGTGAGTGGCTGAGGGATAACCAATATCCTTTAGCCTATCGTTCCTTGGATAAGGTCTATCACACTTATTTTTATCCTCAGTCCATTGCTCTGGTCCTAAAGAGCTGTGTTTTTCAGGACCTCTGTTTCTTGATAAGCCACTACCTTCCAAAACCTGTCTTGAATTCTGAATGTCCCTTTGAAAACGAGGGGGTTTCTCATTTCTTGGCTGTCTAGTATCATTTCGAGGAAGATGTCTTGGATGGTTGTAATCTTTTATGCCATTTTGCTCTATATTGAGCACTCTGTGTTGTACTTGATGCTGTGGATGAGACTGTGATTTTGGTTCTACAAAGAAAAAGAACACAGTGTTTCAATTACTGGTACAATTAATTTGTGGCACGAACAATTTACTTCACATACAAAGAATGAGTTTTAAGAAATAACGTCAGACACCGAAAGATACAGCAGTTCTATGATTAGTTTAGAAAAACAAGAGGCGTTCACCCATGTGGTGTGGCAATGGAATAGTACACCATGTTTTAACAGGGACAGAACTAGGTTTGAACTTGAGATTATCATTCCCAAAGCCAGTGGGAAATATGTACCATACTCTGTGGTACTTCCATCAAAACACCTACTCACATGAAAGTGTGAGTAAGATCTGCAGGAAGCTACTTATTTTTCCCCAAAGGCAACTTGCTTGAACAACTGCCACTTTAAGGAGGGGGGGAAATAAAGAGTCCAGCGTGAAGGAAAGGAAGGGGAGAACGCAAAGAAAAAAAGATTTCTAATGTAAATTAAGGCTTCCAAATTCAGAGCAAGATGTAGATGATCTCAGACATACTCTAGATAAAACAAGGTGAGTTTGAGAACATAAGAATGGCCATGCTGGGTCAGATCAAAGGTCCATCTAGCCCAGTATCCTGTCTTCCGACAGTGGCCAATGCCAGGTGCCCCAGAGGGAATGAACAGAACAGGTAATCATCAAGTGATCCATTCCCTGTCACTCATTCTCAGCCACTCTGTTCAGCAAACAGAGGCTAGGGACACCATCTTCTCTTAACCTCTTCTCTTTGGCAGCAAATGGGCCTACAGGTACATTATATGAAAAATGGATAGAAGCTAAACATTTAAATGAGACGTACCAGAGAGACCTTCTTATGAAAAAGTCAGTGAGCTAATTAGAAAGTTTACAAGCCTCAGAGACTACGAGGTAATACTAAAGCTTTTATCTGCGTATGCCATCTTTTCAATATTTAATCTTGTCTGTTCCCTAACCCCAATTCACAAACATGGCAGGAAGATTCCAACAAGACAGCAATACCGTTCCTGGGTCACTTTTGCTGGGCAACATTTGAAAATAAGGTGCATTTCATGCTTTCAGTATGTTTTTAATAGTGATCTTTCATGTTGGCTTTACATTTGCAAAAATATTCTTAAATGTTATTCCAAAATTACATAGAACGGAATAAATTGGGAAATAGCAATGAAATTATGTGAGAAAAATATTTATAAATAGACACGTACAAATAAGGAAAGAGCCATACAAATAAAAAAAAATAGAAGTAAAATGACATTACCAGAGAAGTGCCCAAATAGACCTTTAGTCAGCAAGAGAAGTAAGCATATCAATGACCTCACTGACTTCAGTGGGACTACTCATGTGTTTAAAGTTAACACATGCTTATTACCTTGCTGAATCAAGTCTATACCAAGTACTAGCAGCTAATAGTTAAGAATTATAATTGTAAGTCAAATTACACAGAACACTACAAAAACACATTGTGTAAGTAAATGCATTATCCTGCAGGGTAACCTGTTTTTTTCTGGCCAATTATTTAGTGATATTAATCACAATTCACTGCACATGTCCCTGCAGAAAATGATCAAAAGGAGCAAACTGAGTATAAAAATTTGGAACCACTGCTTATGTTATTTTATAGTCAGATGTACGTCACTTAGTCCAATAAAACTATTTACGAAGAACAGGACTTTAACTGGGAATTGGGTTCCTGAAAACCTCTAATGTCAACGTTTTTACTTAGTCTTATGAAAAGGGTATAAAGCATTTTTATTAGCATAACTTTTGAGAAAGTTTTAAGACCATTCTTCCTTCTCAAGTAGTCTTTTCAAGTTTAATAGAGCTATTCACACTGTTTATTTTGAGATACAGCAGTACAGAATAATTGTAAAATGTAAAGCCAAATTCTGTCCTCAATATACTCATTTGCAACCCTCCCAAAGTTAACGGGAGTTTCAGCTGTGTACCTCAAATCAGAATTCGGTCGCAAGTTAACACATTGTACCATGACAGAGTAGTCAGTGGAACCTGGTGCCTATGCTGAGCTCTGAGACCCTCCCACCTTGCAGGGTCCTAGAGCTGAGGCTGCAGCCCAAGCCAGGATGTCTACAGTGGAGTTTAACCTGCAGTCTGAGCCCTATGAGCCTGAGTCAGCTGACATATGCAAGCCCTGGAATCATAACATTCAAAAACCAGTGGGAGAACACTTCAACCTTTCTAACCACTCAGTGACAGACTTGAAGGTGGCAATTTTGCAACAAAAACACTTCAAAAACAGACTCCAAAGAGAGACTGCTGAACTTGAATTAATATGCAAACTAGATACTTTTAACTGTGGTCTAAACAAAGACTGGGAATGGTTGGGTCATTACACCAATTGAATCTATTTCCCTATGTTAAGTTCTCCTCACACCTTCTATGGGCCATCTTAATTATCACTTCAAAAAGTTTTTTTTCCTCCTGCTAACGATAGCTCATCTCAATTGATTAGACTCTGCCTGTTGGTATGCATACTTCCACCTTTTCATGTTCTCTGTATGTATAAATATCTCCTGTCTGTGTGTTCCATTCTATGCATCCGAAGAAGTGAGCTTTAGCTCACGAAAGCTCATGCTAAAATAAATTTGTTAGTCTTTAAGGTGCCACAAGTACTCCTGTTTTTTTTGCGGATACAGACTAACACGGCTGCTACTCTGAAACCTGTAATTCCTTTGGGGGTTATCAAGGGCTTAATGTGGGGTGCATTGATTTAAACCAAGGCTATCTAAATCAGTGATTTAAATCACCAAGTGGAAAGCCTAAATTTAAATAATTAATTGTAATCAACTTTTCCATTTGTACTTTAGTTATTCTCCAAAGAAAGGTGCATTCTCACTGGCTGATATAATAATTAAACATGTTGATTTGTAACTAAATAGAGCATTTGCACTAGATTTGGTGCATCTTTTTGTACCTAGGAGGGTACACTAGAATGATGTACATTTATTTAAGCAATTACATAGCTTAATATTTTCAGGTTCTTATTAACAGTATATTTTAAGTATGAACTGTTGGTGAAAGAGAGAAACTTTTGAACTACATAGACCTCTTCTTCAGCTCCGTGTAGCTCGAAAGCTTGTCTCTTTTGCCAAGAGAAGTTGGTCCATAAAATATATCATCTCACCCACCTTGTCTCTCTTATATTCTTGGACTAATACAGCTACAACAACACTGCAAACATTTTTAGTCTATTAGAAAATGCTGAATGATATATTCCTTATTTACTAGATAATTAAGGTTTTGCACATGATTTGTATTAAGCTTCATTAGAATGGTAACTGGAATTTTAATTAAACACATAAAGCAGCGTATAAGATTTATTTGTATTAAACAAAACAATCTCAAAAGGTTTTGGATACAAAAACTTCTTTTATCAAAACATGTTTCACAATTACAACTAAATGATTTATTAAATGAGGGATTAACTATAGTCAGTGAATTAAACTGATTATTTCAGGTCAGCCTGGGAAAATTTTCAAATATGCCTAACTGAAAGTGACTGGAGCTTAAGTTCCTAGTCACACATAAATCTCTTGAAAATGAGACAGCCTCCTATATTATTTAGGCTGACCTACTGTGCCATGTTTATAAAACTTGACCTGAAAAGTCAGATGTTTCCCCCGATTCTTTATTTATATAGAAAAGCAGCCTTTAATTCAAAGTTTTTGCCACAGGCTTATGGAGTCAGTTTATTTACATATTTTAAGAGATTATAAGTAGTTTAGGCCTTAACATATTGTGACATTATCTAATTAAAATATAACCATGCAAACCATTGTTGCTATCACTGTTATATAATTGCAATGAATCTTATACAAAGTGTAACACATGGCCAGAAAGGGTTAAGCATCCTGCAGACTAAATGACCCAAAGCCAACCATTAAAGACATGTTAGAAAATATGTGAATAGTAATTAGGGCCATTCTCTGCTAGACAGGCTAGAACTTCCTGTATATTAAATTGAGATTTTGTTTTAAAAAGTTTTATTTTTTTAAAAAAAACCTCACATTATAATTTAAACAATAAAATAAAAAAAATTCAATTAAAATGAAAAAAAAATCCTTTTTTTTGTTTGTTTGTAAAAACAATCATTGATTTTTCTCCACCCTAGTATAATGACAGTCATTTTTCATATTCCATAAATGAAAACATTATATTTACAACATATTTTGATGTAAAAAGTAATATTACTTAGTGTATAAACTGTCACTCAAAGTAAATGATAGATTAAACTACATCTTGATATAAGAAGTTTTTCAAGAGCATTTGGAGTGCATATTGGTAACACATAATTTCCCATGATTTGAGGACACTTCCTAGTTAAACTAATGACAGTCAGCTATTAAACAGACTGGTTTGCCTTGAGGCATATCAGAGGCATATATTTATGTCTGCATAAAAACTTGGAGGAGATTTTTATATTCAACTCCTGTATCTGTTTTAGGGATGGGCAGAAATTCTATAATGGTGAATTTTCAAAATAATTTTTAAAGTAGTCATTCTGAAAAAGAAGACTTAATTTATTGTATAGTCTGTTCATATCTTACATAACAATACCTGATGTAATTACTATAAATTTAATGTTTTAAATTTATAAAATAGGTGTTTTTTGAGTTTACTTGCTGTGGGTTTAAATTTTTAAGTATCTGGAAACACTGTTGTTGTTTTGTCATTGTCTGAAAACTTTCTGCCAATTATGAAATTATTTTGGTGGAGGTTGCAGTTTAAGGCCACAAGCAAGCAAGGCACTTAAATATATACTAACAAATATAGAATGTTTATTACCCAAGTAAGAAATGTACAATAAAGAATCAGTAGCATGCCACATGCTAGATTTGAATAATGCAATTCCACTACAAAGCCATCATATAACTTCATATAATTAACAATCCCTGAACACAAAGTAACCAGCAGCAAAACAGCTGGGATGTTGCAGGGCATGGGCATGGTATAAGTATCTCATAAACAGATCTACCATGTAACTTCCTACACTACATTTGGATCTTGGTAGCCCCATGCTTTCATTTGAAGGGATTCATATTTTTAAGAGCCAAAAAATTTGAGAGCAAGTAAAAAAACCCAGACATGTCCATTTAATAGATGACCGAGATGCATGATGCAGCATATATGTGAGCATAAACACACAGATGTAATCACAAAAATTATTATAAAACTCCAAAAATATTAAGCACATAGTTCTGGATGTTGTCCGAAACCGATTGCGGTTCGATAAGCTTTGGTATTGGGAGAGGAAAAGCAGGCAGGACCAGAATAAGGTGCAAAGCCAAGTGGCTGCGTTTATTTGGGGGAAAGTTACAACTTGGGCCGAGGGAGAGAGGCAATTCTTAGCTGGGATGTTATTAAACAATATAAACACACCCAAAAATCATTAACAATACAAATCTATACTGCTCACTGCTTCACACTGAGTAGGCAGACACACCAATTACACAAGGAGGAAATCGGGTTCGTCAGAGCGGTGCCCGGTGCAACACAGAAAAGAGACCCACAGGCCACTGCCTCAACCGTCCTTGCTTTCACACTAAGGGATTTACCCAGAGTGTGATGCGGCTGCGATTGTGCAGGTTCCACTCACACAGACCGCGGGGACAGAAACCCCTTGGTCAGCTAATCCTCAGGTGGAGACAGCACCTAGCACCAAGCACTCCAGACAAAGACAGAGCAGTAACTCACACAACTTTAAACAGTCTACAATTAACTATCTACTAAAACCCAGAACTATATAAACTAAACAACTGTGCAATTATGAGCTCAATAATTCAACTCTCATATACTGTATACACACTTGGTACCGAGTTAAAAGGGGGGTGAAGAGAGGAAGCTAAGTAAGTAAACTGTCAGAAATTAGAAAGCAAATACCGCACTCCAGGCGCAGCTGACCAGCAGAGCAGACACCAGAAGCATGACGAGCTGATGGAAATAGATCCAAAACGACAAATCCAAAGCGATAACGAATCCAAAACGACACGACATGAGCTAGCTGTACCGGGAGGAGACCCTGGCCAAAAGGTTGATCAGGCCCTTCAGCTGACATGTGGATACTCCACAAAGATTTTGGGGGGAAACCTAGTTTTATTCGAAGGGTCTCACTCACTCGTGTCAGCATCTGATTGGTCCCTGGCTCCTACACCCTCCAGGTTCTGAACTGTTGCCCCCCATGCCAACGGGATCTGCACACGGCACACTGGCGTCTCTGCACAAGGCACTAGCCTGACCCCTAGATGACCAGGCAGAAAGAGCGGGAAAATGCACACAGCACTAAAATGTTGCACACCGCACCTCAGGGTTGCACACGACACCACGGTGTTGCTGGGCAGAATTAGGTCTCTGCCCTCTCCTGTGGAACAAGAACCTGGTCCAAGATGGAGGCTGCCTTGTCCTTTTAGCAGAACAAGATGGCCGTGGACCGACAATTGGCCATACAGAAGCCATAACTATGTATAGGGTTGCGACAGATGTCATGTAATAAAAAATTACACTTTGGGCCTATATTTAAAAGGAGTATAATCTGTGTCTTTTTCCAGCCATCTGAATAAGTCCCACATCTAAATATACTGTATAATGAATTCCAAATTGTTTAAAGTTTAGAGAATGTTCATGGCTTTAAAAATGCAAGGACTCAATCTTGAACCACCTTTAATACCCATGGAGAGGAGTAATGGGGCTTTAGGCACCCCATTATTTCCTTCAGATGGGAACCCATACCACTAGTCTGTGCAAGGTGGGGAGAGCAGCTGCTGTGAGGCCCACCATACTCTCTACCACACAACTGAGCAGGGAATGGGAAGGCAGGGAGAACGAGAAGGCAGTCTTGACTCTACCCCCCCCTCCCCAACATGGAAGAGTTGGTGTGCAGGTATAAATAATGCGCTATAATTACGGGGCTGATAACGCTTACTTCCCGTAGGGGAATAGGAGACAGCATGAATTGTGACACTGTGGACGTGCATTTGATCCCGGGGAACACTATTATATATAATTCCACAAACTAGCTTCAAGTGTTTTTTCCCGTTACTGATTTCAGTTTAAAGGAATAGTTACAGAACATTACTATTTCAGATAATGCTTCCATTCATTTTTTTTTTTAAATCAAGATCGATTTTAAGGCCAAGAGAAGGCATTTTTAATGATTCAAAATTCAAATTACCTGTAAAGACAATTGCCTGTCTAGAAGATAACGTTCATTTAAGAGACAGACACTTCATTTCTGAGGTGTGCAATTACCCTCCATCCCACAGAGGAGCAAAAAGATTCAAAATAGCATAACAGTGATGCAGAAAATAGAAGCTTTTAGTAGAATGGTTTTGGCAGCATGTTTAGAACTTGACACAGCTAAAGATGTCCAGAATTAAGTTCTTGGAGGAACTCATGTAACAACCTTTTTTCACACATCACAAACTTTAGCAGCAAGGTAACAAAGTTGGGAAAACATTGGCCTAACACAGGGGTCGGTAACCTCTGGCTCGCGGCTTGCCAGGATAAGCACATCCCTTGGCCCACACCACTTCCCGCAGCCCCCATTGGCCTGGAGCAGTGAACCGCGGTCAGTGGGAGCCGCGATCGGCCAAATCTGTGGACGCGGCAGGTAAACAATTGGCCCAGCCCGCCAGGGTAGCCGTGTGCCGGCGGTTACCGACCCCTGGCCTAACATATTGGAGAACAATGTGTTTCTAACATAAGTGCTATTGAGTAGCAGAACAGGGGGTGGCGCAAACAGATAAAAAATTATTGTTTTTATCATGGTATCAAAGAAATTAGCATAATTTGAAAAGATTATTTGGATTCCCATTCCACTTTGCCTATGGAATAATTAGATCCTTTAACAGTACATGAAGATTCCCATGCTACTAAAAGTTGACAATTTGGATCTGTTAGAACAGGGGTCGACAACCTCTGGCACCCGGCTCGACAGGGTAAGCACCGTGGCGGGCAGGGCCAGTTTGTTTACCTCCTGCTTCGGCAGGTTCGGCCGATCGCGGCTCCCACGCGGTTCGCCATCCCAGGCCAATGGGGGTGGTAGGAAGCTGCGGCCAGCACATCCCTCGGCCTGCACTGTTTCCCGCCACCCCCATTGGCCTGGGACGGCGAACCGCAGCCAGCTGGCCGAACCTGCCGATGCGGCAGGTAAACAAACTGTCCCGTCCCGTCAGGGTGCTTACCCTGGCGAGCCGCGTGCCACAGGTTGCTGACCCCTGTGTTAGAATTAGTGTTCGGTTCAATACAGAAAATACAAATTGGCTCTTCTTTTCTATGTATATTTACTGTGACACACAAGGGGCCCTTATAAAAATGCCTTATACCGTTACACTGAAAGAATCAAAATCTAAAACTATAAGTCTTACAACTGCATTTTATTACAGGGGACAAACATATATTAGCCAAGTAATAGCTATTGGACTAGACCTACTTCATAGCCTGGACCTAGCAGGAGGGTATTAATGAATTTATTGTGCAATGTTTGACATCATCAGTTATATACAGAAAAATATAGATTATAAATGAAGTCTACCTGCCATGTCATTCAGTGTCGAACAATTCTGAGATAGGGTTAAATTTGCATAAAGGTTATAGTGTCTCAATAAACTTGGGCTATGTAAATTGGTCACTAAATAGGTGCAAGTATTCTATGCATCCCTGAACAGAACGAGTTAGCACTAATGGATGCTGGTCAAAGGTTTTCTTTTTATGCAGAAGTGGCAGACAGGGATGTCCCTTGTTTCCACTGCTTTTTGCTCTCTCCAGTGAACCACTAACTAAAGCTCTCAGGAAAGCAACAGATTTCCATAGGATAGCAAAAACACAAAACTAAATTTGGCACTTTATAGAGATGACATGCTGTTTTGTCACAAAAACAGACACATCAGCCCGGTTATTATAACTGGAAGTTTGGGAAAATGGTTTGGAAAAATTTCCATTTCGAAATTAATTACATGCCAGAAGGCTTTTATCTTCTGCCAAGTAGTTTTAAGGAAGTCAATTGGCATTTCTCTTTTAAACTGTCAGTCAATTATTTTACTCCTTTAGGCCTCTATACATCTGTGACCTTAAGAAGATTAAAAAAGGAAGTAAGGTTTTTTCCATGTGAAGGAATCAGCAGGAACTTGCTGAGTAGGAAATACTAGCCAGTGCTGTTTAATAAAATCAATTTTATTAAGGAAATGGTGTTTTGCAATATATAAAGATGTTATTTCCAATTTTCTGAATATAAATTAAGCAATTGGAAATGTATTTGTGTATTTCATTTGGCACAAAAAATAAAGGGAAGTTGCTATTCTGTAATTGCAGACTAAGATTTACAAAAGATTAATTAACCTCTTAGAGCCTTGAAGTAACACGCAATGGAGGCAAAGCGGGGTTTGGACTGACAGCTCGCGACCCCCCATGTAATAGCCTCATGACCCCTTGAGGGGTTCCGACCCCCAGTTTGAGAACCCCTGGGCAAGTCAAAGCAGCAGACATTCCAGCACTGTCACTGGCGGCAAGAAGGAATTGAGGGTGGGGGGCACCAGTGGCGCCCCTTATACTGCAACATGTGTGTGCATCACTCCAGAGGGCGCCAGAGCTGGTCCCCTACAGATACCACTGAAGGAAAAACTTCCAGCAGCGGTGCATGTGATGAGCACACACACCTAAATGGAATGGACATGAGCAAGCACTCGAAGAACATAATTTATGAGTAATCATTATCAGAGGCAATGGAGCTCAAAAGTCTAGGAGCCAGGATGTCCCATATTCCAATCCTAGGCAGGATTAGAATTTGGCAAATGTTTTTTAGCATGAACTCAGGTCTCTCACATTGAAGGGGAGTGCCAGAAACCCTTGACTATAGGGTAATCTGGTATGGGTCTGTCTCAATCTCTCCTATTGGAGGTATTCCACTTTGTATAAAACAGTTATTGGTCCAGAGAAAGTGTACGAGAATAACACTGTAGTCTGATATTTAGGGGATTCACCTGGGATGTGAGAGACCCACGTTCATGTCCCTGCTCTAATGACTACTTAATTTATACACAGTGGAATAGCTTCAAGAGGAGAGATTGCCAAAAAAAATTCAGAACTGACCTGAAGTGAATTTTTTTCTCCAATTTTTCAGACCTGCCAGCAAACCAAAAAAAAAAAAAAAAATCAACGATTCACCTAGCTCTAATAATGACTTGCTGTTTGGCTTTAGAAAAAGTCTCCATCTGGGGGAGGGATATCTCAGTGGTTTGAGCATTGGCCTGCTAAACCCAAGGTTGTGAGTTCAATCCTTGAGAGGGCTATTTAGGAATCTGGGGATTGGTCCTGCTTTGAGCAGCAGGTTGGACTAAATAACCTCCTGAGGTCCTTTCCAGCCCTGATATTCTATGATTCTAATATGTGGATGATAATTATACTTCCTATGGATGTTGTGAGGCTTATTTGAAAAACACTTGGAAAATATACAGTGCTACACAATTGCTAGGTACCAGCAGCCGCTTAACATGGTAGCATAATATTCTGCTTGGTCCTCCTCCTACTAGGCAAAAGTAATCAGTCAGTAAAAGATGATAAATCCAAAATAATTCCTGTGAAGCTCATGTAGTATAAAGCAGATACATACTGAACCATCTTGTCTAGTTACACCAAAATAGAAATTAAATCTACGAAGTACAATGTTTTAAAAACTTTGATACTCTCAACAAGCAAGAGCATGATGTTTTATGATGTAATTAGAAACTGATAATCACACACTAGACAAAAAGGGAAAAAATGATTTTACTTCTGCCAGAAAATAAAACATTCACTTCCTTTAAACTTCTTTCTCCCTGCATCACATAAATTACATTTTTTAAAACAAGTTAGCATAAAGTTCAAAAATATTTTGACAGATTCCATTTCATTTCCTTTTATTTTTGTATTTGTAGATACCACTGAAATATTTCAGTAGAATATTAAAAGTGGTTTCTGAACACAGTAACATTCACTGGGAATTGACAGCTGAGTCCATGATCTCAGATAACCTCTGTTACTGACCACATGTATTAGGGCAGTGGTAGGAGTGTCACCATACTCCAAACAACTATTTCTTCAAGGAGATAATTTAATATAAAATCTAAAATCCATGGCTTAATGCAAATAAAGGTTTAAAAATATTTGTTGTACTAAAAGTACAAAAGGGGGGATTGTGGAAGTAAAGCAAGAACTAACAGAAATTTAAATGCATAACAGTTTCTGTTAATCTAAATGACTGTATAGCTGATGTAATGTTAGCAGTTTTTTGGGGTTGGCTAAGGATAACCAGGTCAGCCAAAACTGCAGAGCAACTGGATTTCTTTTGCATTTGATGGAAGATCCATCACAATGAGGCAAATACCCAGAGTAGCTGCCTCCATGTTAACTCACTACCATAATTATTTGGCACACTATGGAAGTCACAGACTGGTCCTTGCTGTTAGAGACACAACATTACACATTGGACTGTTTGCAATTGTTCTTTGACAAGTTCTATGCTTTCTATAATTTATCTTCCAAGATTAAGAAAAAGCTCTGTGCCTATACAGATAACAATTGGCAAGATCTTACGTATCATATGAAATGCAGTGAGATCCAAAAAAAATGTCTGGAATGAATATCCTACTCTCCAAACACACTACAAGGCAGCCTCCACAGAGAATAAAATAAAATAAAAAATCCAAATAGCATACTAAGTACAGTGGACTCAAAAATATCCTGACCTTTGAGTTCACAGACAACTTTAGAATCATATTTGAAACTCTATCCAAAACTAAGAGGATTATCAAGAAAGCCGACAGGAAAGGACTTCAAATTGATAAAAGCTAGCACAGGATGTCAATGCAGGCTTTGTATTTCAGTTGATAACAGACACCTAAAGACTATATGCTTAGGAAACACAAAAAAACAACCGACAGTAAGCCATTTCATGATTTGAACTTCACCATAAGAAACAATGTTTAAATTCACACTGGCCTGGTTTTGTGGATCTTGATGAACAACATGGAAAGCCTGGTGAGGATGAGATTTTTAAGGCCAAAAGGGACCATTACATGATCTAGTCTGACCTCTTGTATATCATAGATAAGGCTACTTTTATGTCACGGAGGTAATGGAAGTCATGGAATCCGTGACTTCCAGAGACCTCCGTGACATTCTCTGCTTCAGCCCCAGGGGCTACGGGACTCTTGAGCTGACAGCCAACAGGACCCTGGAAGGGTTCCAGCAACAGGAGACAGCAGCAACAGGGGACCCCTGCATGACTCCAGCTACAGGTGACAGACTTCTGAGGGGGCCCTCCTCAGGGTTCCAGTGACAGGCGATAGCCTCCTGGGGAGGTAAGGAGGAGCCCCCTGCAGCTTCCAGTTGCCATGGACAGAAGGGGAACCCAACAGCTCCCAGCCACCACAGTGGTGGGGGAAACCATGGAACCTCAACAGAAAAAGTTACAGAGAGGTCACGGCTTCCATGAATTTTTGTTTATTGCCTGTGACATGTTTGTGACTTTTAATAAAAATAACTATGACAAAATCTTTGCCTTAATCATAGCCTATTAAATTGTACCCAGTTATCAGTCTTGAGCCCAATAACTTATGGTTGACTAATGCATAACTTGTGATTGGCATTTATTCCAGAAAGGCCTCCAAGTGACATTTGAAGACATCAAGAGACGGAGAATCCACCAGTTCCCTTGGTAGTTTGTTCCAATGATCAAGAACCCTCACACCGCTAAAAATGTACGCCTTATTCCAATTTGAATGTGTCTGACTTCAGCTTCCAGCCATTGGTTCTTGTTATACTTTCTCCACTTAAAAACCCTTTTGTATTCATTATATTCTTTCCCTGAAGGTACTTATGCAATGATAAAGTCACCTCTCAATTTTCTTTTTGATAAGCTAAACTGATTGCATTCTTTAAGTCTCCCACTGCAAAGCATTTTCTTCAACCCTCAAAACATTTTTGTGGCTCTTTTCTGCACCCGCACCAATTTTTCAACATCCTTTAAAAAATACGGACATCAGAACTGGATGCACTATTTCAAGTACTGGCCTCACCAATTATATATATATTTTTAATAATTATAATTTATATGATTGTTCCTAGACATATATATATCGAGGAACAATCATTTTCTTATTCACTACTCTTTTGTTTATACATCCAAGGATCGCATTAGCTCTTTTTGCCACAGCATTGCACTGGGAGCTCATTTTCAGTTGCTTTTCCATTATGTCTGATTTTCAGAGTCACTGTTTTTCAGGATACAGTCCCACATTTGGTCAGTATGGCCTGCATTCATTGTTTCTAAATATATAGCTTTGCATTTGGATGCATTAAAACACATTTTGTTTGAATGGGTTCAGCTCATCAAGAGAACAAGATCACTCGATATGATTGCCCTGTCTTCATCCTTATTTCCCATTCTGCCAATCCTTGTCTCATCTGAAAATTTTATCAGCAATATTTTATATTTACTTTCAGATCATTGATGAAAACGTTAAATATTGTCAGGCGTAGCGCCAATCACTGCAGAACCCTCACTGAAACACACCCATGCAATGAAGATTCCCCATTGATGAGTATTTTTTGAGCTCTGTCAGTTAGCCAATTCTTAATCCATTTAACGTGTACTTTATTGATATTGTCAAGAGGTATTTTTTTTAAACCAGAATGTCTTGTGGCACTAAATAAAACATCTTACAAATGTCTAAGTATATTACATTTATGCAGTTACCGTTATCAAAACAAACTAAGCTTGTAATCTCATCAAAGAAAGAAATCAATTTAGCCTGACAAGATCTATTTTCCATAAAACCATATTGATTACCATTATCCTCCTTTATCAATTGAATATTATATCAACTTTTCCAATATTTTGCCCGGGACTGATGTCAGGCTAACAGCCTTATAGTTAGCAGTGTCATCCTGCTTGCATTTTTTGAATATTGGTTCAACATTCTAGTCTTCTGGAATTTCCATAGCATTCCAACATTTATTAAAAATTATCAGGAGGCCAGAAATCTCCCCAGCCAGCTCTTTAAGGACTCTTGGGTGCAAGTAATCCAGGCTTGCTGATTTAAAAATGTTTACTCCTAGTACATTTTTGCTTAACATCCTCCTAGATTAGTAATGGTCTGGAAAGTGCTTCATCATCTCCATTGGATACAAGTATATCATCTTGCTTCATTCCAAATATTCAACAGAAATATTTTACTGAACACTTCTGCCTTTCTGCATCATTAACACTGTTACCATTATTAACCAATGTTACTATTAACAATGGATCTATGCCATTGCTAGGATTTAGTTTGTTCCTAATATACTTTGCATTGTCTTTAACCATGCCAACCATAGATTTTTCCCCCTGATGTTCTTAGCTTCCCAAATCAATTTTCTTCATTTCAAAAGTTTTAATTCATACTATTTCCTCTTTTTTACATTTGTTACATATTGCTTTTTTATTTCTAGCTGCTGCTTTTATGTCACCACTGAACCAGAATGCCCTTTTAACTAAAGTTATCTTCTTTCTTGATCATAGTATTGTGGCTTTTTGGACATATTATAATCTCTTGTAAAAGGTCTTCCAATTTTCATTCACATTTTTCATAGTTCTTTCCTCCAGGTGACTTTTGCTGATCATTTTCCTCAACAGCCCCAAAAGTTTTTCATCTGACACTGACTTATATACAGAAAAATATACACTTGCTATGGACTCCATGAAATACTTTGAACCAAAGATCTGGTCTAAAAACATAGGCATTCTTTATGGGACCAATAAGACACAAACCCTCAGTAAGAAATGTAATACAAATGAAAAGGAATCAGTAAGTGCATTTAGCACCTACAAAGACTGCACAAGCACTGCGAGTCCATGGACCTGAGAATACTGAAAACTGCTTTGGCAATTATTCCCATTTCCACAGCTGAGAAAGGATTCAGCATCACAAAAAAAAATGCAAAATTTAGTCACTTCAGCCCCTCAATTAAAAGATTTTCTACACGGTTCGTGAACTCAGTTGGGCCATCTCTCTGAAAATCTGATCCAGGAAAATAGATCAGATTGTCACTACATGCAAAGTACACAAGAAAAAATTTAAACAATCATATTACGAAGTGCTGTATGACATGCTAAGAAACGTGCCATCTTCCCTCAAAAGAGAATTTGAGGTTTTAGGAAAAAATTGGCAGAAAATTGCCTCTTTTTTATTCCTTATGATTAAGAAAAAAGGTCTGAAAAAGTTGAAGGTAATTCTTATTCAGAAATACTAAATAGAAAGAAATTACACAACTGCAAGATACATTATTTACTTCTAAAATCCAGAAGTGAAGACATGTGCCAGCATCACTGGCTTTTTCTACTCTTTGAACAGAGTGTACTGAGGAATGTCTTGGCTCCTAGTTATGCTGAACTCATGATTTTAAAATTACTTTTCATGATCACTGGCTGAATGGTTAACTTACCAAAGATATTGTTAAAAAAAGGTGCTGTGTACTGGATTTCAAAAACATGCTTTGCAAATACTACTACTCTCCGAGTCTCTCTGCGTTGGTTGAAAAGATGGCAGTTAATTCTTTTACTGATCTATTTCCAGATTTATGGGTGTTAAATAATAAGGAAGGGCATTTGCCTCCAATTCAAAGTTTAAGGATTATTTCCAAATGTTGTTCCTTTAAATTTCTCCCCATCATGCATAAAAACTTTCCCCATCCACCCTGTAGTGCATCGGATTGGAACACATGCCATACATGAATCCAACACAGTAAAATATTACCATAGCAAAGACAATATTAATTCATTTCTAGCCATTGCAAAGGGGTCTACATTTTCATTTTGGTGAATAATGTTAACTATGTAAAGCCCTCAGTATTGAGATAATAATAGACTTCAACAACAATTGCTTATATGCACTTTTAATCATATAGTTATCCTCTGTTTCCTTTATACCTCTCTATGTATATTCTTGACAAAAAGAAAATCTGATCAACTAGTGTAAAGTGTTTGTGTATGTGGAATAGGGTGTTTTAAAAACTTTGCATTATTGATGGCTATGATGGAGACCAGGGGTCGGCAAACTCTGGCACACGGCTCGCCAGGGTAAGCACCCTGGCGGGCCGGGCCAGTCTGTTTACCTGCCACGTCGGCAGGTTCAGCTGATCGCGGCTCCCATTGGCCGCGGTTCACCATCCCAGGCCAATGTCCTGCAGAATTCCCCCAGGAGTACAGTTTGTTTTAGAACCAACTATGACATAAAAACAATATTCAGTTGTTTAGAATCATGATTCTAAGGCGGTGTCTACACTTACCGGCACTGATTTATCGGGACTAGTCCAGACCCACTAAATCGACTGCCGAGCACTCTCTCATCGACTCCGTTACTCCATTGGAACAAAAAGAGTACAGTAAGTCAACAGGAGAGCGTCTCCCATCGACACACCACCATGTGGACACCGCAGTCGACCTAAGTTACATCGACTCCAACTACTTTATTCACATAGCTGGAGTAGCGTAACTTAGGTCGACTTACTCCGGTAATGTAGACAAGGCCTCAAAGGCAAACAAGGGATTGTTGCAATAAAGCTCAAATTATATAAGTGCCATAATACAATATTTCCTAGCAAAACACAATTATGAATCACATCTTATCAGAAAAAGCACTTCTGTTAATAATTAGACTCAAGCACATCATAAAAACGTTTGGTGAACTTTAGAGTAGCTCATACCACATCTGACAGTGAAGGAAATAGTATAAGACACCTAGTTTTGGCAGCTGCTTCACTGACTCTTGGGCCCAACTATCGTTTCAAGAGTCTACCATGATCATAAAAAAAAAAAAAATTGTCCTCTCTCTTTGCTGACCCTTCATGAAATGAAGACGGAATTCTTTGTAAAGCTACATGAATTAGCTTTCTAAACTGTTCTCTTCTTCTCCATCTGAACTTCCTGACTTTATTTAATTTTCTATAGCCTCCACAAGAAACACCAGAACTTTTGTTATTAAAGCAATACACTATAAAGCATAAGCAAATAGGATTGTAAAAGTACAATTTCATATTGGGGTTTGAATTATCAGACAAAAATAAATCACGGAAAAAATATTTGACATACACATTGGAAAATTGTTTGTTTGTTTTTTTGATGGACAAACAGCAAGCGTCAATGCTGATTCCTTCACATTTTTAGCAGCCTTCAATATCACCGACCATGAGATGCTGTTGACACAGCTGTAAGTACTGATAGAAATCAATACATAGCACTGTTACCGTCTACAGGTTGGTCAACCTATGAGCAACAGCATCAGAGGTAGTTGCTAGATTTTAAACAAATTACCATGGGCACCTGTCACCCATTGTTACCATCATCAATCAGCAAAACCTTACATAGCTTGCCCCCATTTGAATTTAATTTAGTTTCTTTCCCAAGAGATAATCTCTTTGGCCTTTTCTATACTAGAAAAATGCACTGGTTTAACTATATAGATTAAAAAACTGATTTACCTGAACTCCTGTAATCCCTAATATAGGCACATTTAAACCTGATTTAACTCTTACTTTTATTGATTTAGCTTATATTGGTAATTTATCAACACAAGCTAAATCAATGTAAGTAAGGGTTAAAACAATTTAAATATGAGTAAATTAGGATCACACCAGTTTAATTAGACCATTTTTAATATATATTTCATGAAATCAATTATTATTTCTAATACAGACAAGGCCTTCAGATTGTTTTATATAATCTCCCTGTCTTCACTGATGTTCTCAACACCTCCCAATTTTGTATCATATGCAAATTTCAGTAATACACTGTTTACTCTTTCTTCAAGATCATTAAAATATTACATAAATTGGATCATAACATCAATCCCAGTAATAATCCAGTACATACCTCCCCTAAACTTGATGCTGTAATGTTATCTCACATAACAATGTTCTAATTAACATTAATTTGAATTATTTTTCAATTAAGATTAAGTGAGGTGGTATCAAACACTTTACTAAACTCCAGCTCCATCACATCTGTATTCTCCCATATCCCTTAATGTTGTTACTCTATCAAAAAACAATCAGTTTCTCCCCAGCAAGATTCATTCTCTATAAAGCCATGCTAAATATTACTCTTGGTTCCAATATCCTTAGGTCATTCAGTCTTTTGTTTATCTCTAATTCCTTCTCATTTTTTTTCCATCATAAAGCAGTCTGCTACTTAATGATGGCTAGATAGTAAACGAGGCTCAAAGGCTCCAATTTTATTTATTTATAATAAAAAAAACAAAAGTGCAAACTTAAGTACATGTTATTCAGATTTGTGTAGCAGAAAGTCAGATTTTTCCCACAGAAATTGTCATACTGGATCAGACCCATGTTCCACAGTGAGTTCACAGTGAACACCACTTCAGGTAACTTCAAGCGGTATTCCCAGGAGGAGGGAGCTTTGGAATAAAGTTTAGCATGGAAGACAAAACTGCACAGCCCGCTGCCGCATCAGATCTAGAGACATGGACCAAGACACAGCCTTGCAGATTTCAGGGCTAGTAGTGTGGGCCAAAACCCTAACAGAAGGCTAGGCATTGGCAACCTCATAGCAAGCAACAATAATCCTCAAATCCACCTTGATAGTGTCTTGGTAGAAATTATGGAACCTTAGATGCGTCTGCAGTGGAGACAAATAGTCTGAGACTTCCAAAATTGTTTGGTCCTACTGAGATAGAAATCCAGTGCTCTTCTGACATCTAAGGTATGAAAAAAGGTTTCCTGATTCAAATTATGTGGGGTTTTTTGTTGTTTTTTGGTGGGGGGGGGGAAGAGAAACAGTAAATATATGGTCTGATTCAGATGAAACTCATATGATACATTCACAGGGAATTTGGGATGTGGACGTTGGGAAACTTTATCCTTGAAAAATACTGTAAAGAGAGGATCTGCCATCAAACCCCCAATTTCCCAAACTCTTCGAGCCAATGTAACAACTATTAAAAATGTCTTCTTCGTGGATAGTGTTAATAATGAGCAGGGTTCAGAAGGAGGACCCATGAGAGCTTTGAGAACTAGATTCAAATCCCAGACCAGAGCGGGGGATTTTACTCAAGCAAAGAGGAACCCTAGTCCTTTAATGAACCTTACAGTTTTGGGGGGTAAGAGAATACTGAGAACCCTTCCACTGGAGAATGGAAGGCTTGCAGCCAAAGGAACCTTAATCAAGCTACTGGATAAACCTGTTTTCTTCATTTGTAACAGATAATCCAGGATAAGTGAAAGTGAGGAAGATTCAGGTGCAATTTGCCAGTATTCACACCAACAGCTACATCTTTTCCACTTCAAGGTAAGTACTATGGCTTGATTTCTTCCTGCCATTTAACAACAACTTGCTGTACCTCTGCTGAAAAGGTAGACTCTACTTGCGAACCATTGAGGTGCCATGCCTTAAGTCGGAGACCCTTTAGTTAGGGATGAAGTACTCAGTCTGCATCTTGAAGATGATGAAAGTATGAAAGATTGATCATGAGGCAAGTAGACAATTGAACAGGTAAGGATACCATGCTTGCCTCACCCACATAGGAACTATCAGGATACCCTTGGCCTTGTTCTGCCACTTGTTCCTCACTTGAAGAATTAGAGGCATTGGGGAAATGTGTAATACACACCCTTCACCCAAGGAAGGAGAAAGGTATCTCCCAAAGATTGAAGGCCTAGGTCCTCCCATCCCCGAACAGAACAGACGACGCTGCCTCACTGTGGCAATGGGATCCACCTCTGGACATACCTTAAACGACATATTCCAAATATGGGTAAGTGGACATTGAGGGGAAGAGATTGAGAGGGACAGGGCAGGGGGAAAAGAGGAGAAGAGGGGCAGGTGTGGAGTGAAGCTGAAGTGAAGAGACTGATGGAGGGGGAAGGAGAGGGTTGGAGCAAGCAGCCAATTGGCACACAGCAGAGAAAGCCCAGTCAGCCCTGTAGAAAGTGATATGATATAGAACCTAATTATACTATAATCCAGGGGTCGGCAACCTTTCAGAAGCGGTGTGCCGAGTCTTCATTTATTCACTCTAATTTATGGTTTCGGGTGCCGGTAATACATTTTAATGTTTTTTAGAAGGTCTCTCTCTCTAAGTCTATATATTATATAACTAAACTAGTGTTGTATGTAAAATAAACAAGGTTTTCAAAATGTTTAAGAAGCTTCATTTAAAATGAAATTAAAATGTTGATCTTCCGCTGCGGGTCCGCTCAGCCCACTGCTGGCCTGGGGTTCTGTTCACCTAGGCTGGCAGCGGGCTGAGCGAGGCCTGTGGCCGGGACCCCGGCTGGCAAGGGACCGTCAGCCAGAACCCAAGACCAGGCTGTGCGGGGCCGGGACCCAGAGGGCTGGGGCCAGAGGGCTGGAGTCAGGGCTGGGGGCTGGGTATGTGGGGGGTGTAAGTGTCAGGGCAGAGGGGGGGCCTGCGTATGGGTGGAGTGCAGGTGTCAGGGCTAGGGTTGGGGGATGAAGGAGTCAAGCAGAGGGCTGGGTGTGTATGAGGGAGGTACAGGGCTCAGGGCAGGGGCCTGGGGGGTGTGCAGGGCTCAGGGCAGAGGGCGTGGTGTATGTGTGGGGGGTCAGGGCTCAGGGGAGAGGGCTGGGTGACTGCCCCCTAAGAACTCCCAACCCCGCTGCTCCTTGTCCCCTGACTATCCCATCCTGGGACCCCTGCCCCCAACTGCCCCCCAGGACCCCACCCCCTATCTAAGCCTCCCTGTTCCTTGTCCTCAGACTGGACCCTATCATCCCCTACCAGTCCCCTGACTGCCTCGACGCTTATCCACACTCCAGTCCCCAGCCAGACCCCCGGGACTCCCATGCCTATCCAACCACTCCCCGCCCCTGACAGGACCCCCAGAACTCCCAACTCATACAACCCCCCCAGCTCCTTGTCCCCTGACCACCCCCTCCAGAGACCCCACCCGCCCTAACTGCCCCCCCCAGGACCCTCCTTACTCCTGGTCCCCTGACTGCCCTGACCCCTATCCACCCCCTACCCCTCACAAACCCTAGGACTCCTATGCCCCATCCAACCCCCCCCTGCTCCCTGACTGCCCCCTCCAGAGACCCCCGCCCCTAACCCCCCCTGGGATCCCACCTCCCCATCCAACCCACCCTGCTCCCTGTCCTCTGACTGCCTCCACCCCTTATCCAACCCCCCCAGCCCTGGGCCCTTTACCTTGAGGCTCCACGCAGAGCCAGACACGCTGCCCCGCGGGAGAGCACAGCCCCGACCCCCAGAGCGCTGCGCGCGGCAGAGCTCCAGTTGAGCAGGGAGCGTGTCTGCCTCCCCGCGGAGCCAAACACTGCGCCACGAGAGCGCACAGCCCCAACCCCCAGAGCGCTGCAGGCGGCGGCAGGGCTCCAGGGGAGTGGCCGGCAGCTTACTGCACTCGGCCGGGAGCGCGGACCCCATGGCTTGCCGTGACGGGAGAGTGGGGCCATTTGCCCACCCCGTGTGCACGGCTATGCTTCTGCTCCCTGCTCCCGCAGGGGGAGCAGAGGGCAGAGGAGAGCGGGCCAGGCTGGGCAGAATTTTTAATGGCATGCTGGAGTGCCATTAAAAATTGGCACGCGTGCCGTCTTTAGCACGCATGCCATAGATTGCCGACCCCTGCTATAATCACTTTAATTTAGCATCTTAATTGTCACTTCTTGAATTAGTGCCTGTGTATGACTGTGTGCCAATATTTAACAAAAAGCCTGGAAGCATGTGTAATTGCATTGGCAACCTAATGATAGACTGGTCAGGGAAGTGTCATTTGATTTGTAAAAATCTCAGAATCATAAGTTCAGTGGTGTAATCCTCTACAGTGTGGCAGAGAGAACCCTGCTGCCCTTCCAGCTTCTGGTCCTTCAGTTGATGGACATTTTGGTAATACAATGTTATTGGAAGTGAGCTGAGTTGGGTATCACTCAAAAGCCCTTTCTCCCACTGACATAATGACAAATCTAGAACAATTATGTACAGATATATATTCATGGAAATGTTTAAAAATCAACTTTTTTAACACAGGCATGTCAAACATGGCCCTTGATTGAAAGTATTGGGTTATCAGTTAATGCTCAGAATTAATGTTTTTTATGTTTTTTATGTTATGTTAAAAGGAGTATTTCAAGTTGAATTGCTATCATCGGCAAAAAAGAAGCAGTTGAATAGTGGTGAGTATCGGCTTTGTATATTAAGCCATGAACAAGAGAAACCTCTCTATGTAGCATTTGTTGACCTATAAAAGGTCTTTGACGCGGTTAGCAGGAATGGCATCTATAAGATCTTGTTGAAAACTGGCTGTCCACAAAAGGTGCTCTCCTTATTCAAGGAGTTCCAAGAGGGAACAAAGGCAATCATCCAATATGTAAATAAAACATCTGAGTTTCGTGCTGATACTGCTATGAAGGAAGGCTGCATCTTAGCATGCACCAGCTTTGGCATCTTCTTCTCTAATCTTCTTAAGTACACTTTGGAAATGATCAATCTGTCATACTAATTGAATAAAGGATGGACGGCAGCTTGTTTAATATCAGACAATTCCAGAGCAGAAGGCAAATCACCCACCTTACTGTTCGGGATCTGCTTTTCCCAGATGATTCGGCATTCATCTCTAATTCACCTGATGAACTGCAGGTCATGATGAGCAAGTTTTCTGATGCATGCACCAAGTTGGGCATGGTAATCAGTATCAAGAAAACAGTTGTCATGTTACAAGGTACCAACATTCTACCTAAAATCTATGTCAATAATGAAGCTCTGGACAACATGGATCACTTCTGCTATTGGCTCAATTCTTACCAGCTCACTTAACATTGATAGGGAACTTGATGCTAGAATTAGCAAAACTTCTGTTATCTTTGCCAAACTTACCTCACATGTTTGGAACAATAAGTTGCTAACCCTGAACACAAAGGTGTCTATCAGGCTTGTATCCTTAGTACCCCCCTTTATGGTTGTGAAAGCTGGGTCATGTACTCCAAGCAGAAGTGGAGATGGAACTGTTTCCACCTCCGTTATCTTAGAAAAATCCTTGGAGTTATTTGGGACCAACAGATCACCGATAATGAGATTGTTGAGAGAATCAACCTACAGCCTATGCAGAGTAGGCTGGATATTCGCAGGCTTCACTGGTTGGGACATGTGGAGCACATCCCTCAAGATCATCTGCTGAAGGCTGTGCTCTATAACCACCTTAAGAACCACCAGTGATGTAGAGGAAGGCCAAAGCGCTGATACAGTGATAAGGTGAAGCAAGGGCTCAAGGAATTCAGCATTCCCACTAACAACTGGGAAAATCCTGTCCAAAATCATTAAGTCTGAACAAGCCAGGTTAATGCTGATGCAGTCCCCATGGAGAGCCATCAGAGAGCCAAGGCGGAGATCTGCAGGCACAGAAGAAAGCAGAGTCTGCTTCAACTTCCATCTGACAAGTGGACCTGTAGCCAACTGTGGGAAGGATTGCTGCTCATGCATTGGGCTCTTTTTCCATGCCATTGCTAAGCACCACTGATGGATTGACTAGTAGCTTAATTTTTGAAGAACACCACCGTATAGGATCTGGTTAAACACAATGTTCCAGGGGACATTATATGCTATAAAATGTGCACACAAACTGAATTTGGCATGGTTGGAGAGGAATTACATTGAGCATCATGAAAAAGTTAAAGATGCCAGAACAGGTGCCAGCTCTGGGCAAGACTCATTACATTAGGCTTCAAGAAGAACACCTCTCTCTTCTGTGGTAAGCTGGAAGCCCAAAAGCATCCATTAAGCACAGTTTCAATACGTGAAAGACGAGAAACTGTAAGAATAAATCACTCTTAGTGAGAAGGTTGCATGGAAAGTGAAGTGGGTGCATTGACCCAAATGACATACCACACTGAATATCACATCGAGTATTACACCAAGAATATATGTAATGTGTTGTGTCAAAAGGTAAAAGCAACAGAGACAAATACTAATTTTATTCCTACAAACTGTAATACTCAGCTGGAGTACAGAAACTGAATCACAGTAGTTCTAACGGATGGGAAAGTAATGGTGATGGCCAAGATAGAGGCTAAATACAGAGAAATATATGCTTTGAATGGGAATGAAGAGGAGCAAATGCTTAGCAGGAAGGCTCTTATTGAAGATGAACTGTGGGATATGATCATAGTTCTTAGCAATCCCATCCACAGAAATTAATCATAGTGCATATTCTTAAAAGCTACAAAAGATGTGTCACTATCAAAAGTGGAAGAAAGTGCTGATGTCGACAGTAATATGAAGAGACTGTTTGCAGCTGCTACATTTTTATGGAAAAGCAATTTGTCCTGAAGTACATGAGAGTTTCAGGGATCCATCGCTGATGCCAAACCTGAAAAAAATGACTGCCTAACCTGTGCTACTACTTTAAATGATGTATCAGTGGTTGAAGTGACTTTAGCACCAGCATGACAACAAGCAAATGGAGCAGAAGGCTGCCATTTATCGTAAAGCCTCATGTACGAGTGCTTGAGTAAAAGGCAGATTTTCAACACACACAACTGTGCGGCATACAGATAAATCAACAGCTGCTTGTAGTGGTAGGTTAACAATTGATTCCAAAACTCACGACAAATTCCTCTTCTATCTTGCACAGCATTGGCTCCTCTATTGATTACAACAAAGTACTCCATTTGGAAAATGCAGTTGCAAACAAGGTTCTTTGCCACATGGAACTGAATGAAGAATTTTATGTTCTCCCAGAACTGGTCACAGGTATGTTTAGATTCTGTGCTCCTGATAAGTTATTCCTTGAAGATCCAGCAGATGGCAAAGATACTATTATGGTCTGCTATCAGGAGTGTAGTAAGGGGCAAGCCCCAGCCTCAAGTGTTGTCTAGACAGTAAAGAACCTCTCCTTGAAGGAACTTCATGACTCACTCACTCTCCTACCAAGGTACAAAACTTCCAAAGCCAAGAAGTCCAGTTTTCAATGAAGCAGCAGTTGAATCGACTATAGTAGAACCTTCTACATTCACTAATCTTGACATCACTTGGTTATTGCGAAAAAGTGGAATGCATTCCAGAGGTGAAAAATCACTGAATAAAGCTTCAGTTGAAGAGATGGAAGAGGTAACCTCAAATGATCTGTACACCCAGGACACACCATCCCATACCATTTCAGGAGACAGATACATTCCAACATGGTCTGCCTTTAATTTGGCACTACAGACGGCGCTAGAGTGAATGACCCATGTATGCTTCCTGCCAGTCAGACTTGCCTAGCCCCACTGATAGTTCAGTTAACATTCCTTACCCAGTCAGAACACATGAACAAATACATTTGCAGAACTAAATCAAAGTATGTTGTGATACTAGACTTGGGCCTTTACAGGCTTGTTCAACAGCTAATAAGGTCCCATTATGATCTTTTTGGACAGAGGATTCTACATCCTAGTGAATTGCACATATTATTTGCAGCAATACATGCAATTGTCTTCTTTGTTGTTAGCAGTGGTAATCCTGAGATCTGAGGGATTTTGTACAATGACAATACTGTGACCCAAGTTCTTGTAGGGAAAAAGTTGCAGGGAAAATCTATGGGCTCCATTCAAGAAAAAAAGTCTAAAGCTGTGCTCAAATGTAAAGAAGAACGTCAGAGCAAAGGTGGTAGGAACTATTACAGAGCTAATCAGAGACAGGTTTGCTCTTCTTCTGATTGTGTCTAGATCTTAGGGTGATGTTGATCTACTTTGGGAAAATACAAGTTCTCTAAGGTGCCACAATCAGTGTTCAAATGCTATGTAACAAAAAACAAACTAATGCACATCTCGCATGGTCTTCCCATACCAGCACCTACAGACAACGTGACTGGTACCTTATTCCAGCAGAGACCTTTCAGTGTAGCTCATAGTATGGCATAGCTCATAGCATGGCTGAGGTACAAGATCTAGGCAAAGCAGAAACTGTTAACACCTGCTAAAATTTGTCCGAACACTTAATTATGAGGATACAGAGAAAATACTGGACCTATGAATTCCTCCTCGTGTTTGATACATATGTAAAGGAATAAAAAAATATTACCAGAAAGAAGAGACTCCATTGTATTGAACCTGTCCATTAGAAAGTCACTGACCCACAAGTGTCTCCAATGTCACAGTGAAGAAGCCACTGTCTCATATTTGTACAAAGGACAAGTTAACCACACAACTTACACAAAAACCCCTCGAGCATGCAAAGAGTTGCTCAAAGAATTTCATTGTCACATGGCATAATGAAGCTGCTGTGTCACACTATTCAGTGGAGTTTCTTCAAGTTCCCACGAGGCTGACACTAAGATTACCTTGCATGCCCATCAATGCCACAGAGAACTGCAGATTTCTGCATAAGAGACAGATGTTCTAACGTGCTCTGTGAGACGCTCCCTAAAACTTCTGCAAGATTCTGCTTTTTGTGCCTGCCGCTGAGTCACAGAATCACAGTATATGTACAAACAAGTCCAGCTTCTTTGCCTCTTTTGATTGAAGGTGGCAGCCTGATGCCCCTGACACACCCACTTATTAGCCACTATAACAACTAGCGATCATGGAGGTGGGTGGGAGTAAAGATAGTCAAACCTTTGGGAGGGCTCTGCATGCTTTGAAGTGGGAGGCAATGAAAATGGGGTCTGCTGTAGTGACTTTACAGGTGCTAATATAATTTTATTGATTGGCAGTGCCACACTAGATTGACCTGCCATTGATATTCTATCAATCAGGCAATGAGAGGACTCCCTGACATCCTTGACCTGAATGCCCAAGTCTGAAGCTACCCTCCTTAACAATTTCTGATAAGTCTTGTAATCATCAGCAGAGGGTAGGGTTGCCTTTGAGGAAAGAGGAGGTTACCCACCTGTAACTGGAGGTTCTCTATTTCACTGTGGGTTATTCATGTACACCATATGCCTGGAGTGGGAGAATTCGAAAGTAGTGTCCATTGGTTCACGCATGTGCCCAGACTTGCCTCGTCCATCCACTCAAAATGATAAAGGTCAGGGTGGACCAACCATGGCTCCAGTTCCTTCTTCACCATAAATATGAGATTCGAAACAGAGGGACAGGAGGGCGGGAAGTGGAATACACATATCTCGAAGATCCTCCATTTACAGGTAAGTAACCTCTTCTTTGAGTGGTGGTTCCTATTATATTCCACTGTGGGTGACTGACAAGCAGGACCTACGTTGGAGAAGGGTGCGAGGATGAGGACAAAAGTGTTATGTAAAGTATCGCCGTGCCAAAGAAGTATTCGTGACTGAGTCCTGGAACAAGGCATAGCATGTTGCAAACATGTGGACAGAGCTCCATGTGGCTACTCTACATTATAGCTATGTGAGACACTTCCTGAAGGGATGCCATGCTTATTGCTTCAGCTGTAGTGGAGTGAACCCATATCCTACTGGGGCAAGGTAGATTTGCAAACTGGTAGAAGAGTTTAATGCAGCTGGAAATCCATTTGGCAATTCTCTGGGTGAAGATTGCCTGTCCCTGGATTCTCTCTTCTATCACAATAAACTGTCTAGGGGACTTCCTGATTGTTTTTGTTCTCTGTGGGTAAAAGGCTAAAGCTTATTGGACATTGAGAGACATTCTTCTGTAGATGCATGTGGTTTCCGGAAGAAAATCAGTAAGTGAAAGGATTGGTTAATATGAAACTGGGAGATCACCTTTGGTAAAAAATTCAGGTGTTGGTTGAAGAAAACCTTATCTGAGTGGAATATTGTAAATGATGGGTCCACCATCATAGCTCTAAGTTCCCAACCCTTATCTCACCAAAGTGATAGCAAAAAGGAGGGTGACCTTCATGGAGAGAAGAGACATGAAGCAAGATGCCATTGGTTCAAAGGAGGGTTTTGTTAATACTGAGAGTACCAGATTCAGATGCCATTGAGGCACAATCACTTGGAAGGGTGGGAAGGTTCTTAGGAGGCCTTTCCAAAATCTAGCAGTTAGCAGGTTTGTAGAACCAGAGTAACATTCCATAGAAGAATGGAATGTGCTGATTGCCGCTAGGTGGACTCTCAAAGGGCTGAGGGCAAGCTCCAACATCTTTAATGACAGAATGCAGTCCAGGATTAGCAGAATCTCTGCTGCTTCTGGAAAAATCTATGTTGTGGCCAACATGAAAACCATCTGCAATTATCCCGATAAAATTATCTAGTGGAATCTTTCCTACTATTAAAGAGAATGTCTTATGCAGCAGAGGAACATGCCTGTTCGATAGTTGATGACAATCTAAGGCCTGGTCTACACTAAGGGGGGGGTGTCGAACTAAGGTACGCAAACTACCTTAGTTCGAAGTACTCACCCGTCCAGACGCCATGGGATCGAAGTCCGCGGCTCCCCCGTCGACTCCGCCACCGCCGTTCGCGGTGGTGGAGGTCTGGAGTTGACGAGAGCGCGTTCGGAGTTCGATATATCGCGTCTAGATTAGACGCGATATATCGAACTCTGAGAAGTCGAACGCTAGCCTCCGACCCAGACGGTAAGTATAGACGTACCCTAAATATCACACTCTGAGATGGAGCAGACGTGGATTGATTGGGGTGCTTGATCTTGCCATTGTACTGGGTCAGAAGATCGGGAAGGTCAGGATGGCAATTGGTGGGCAGAATGACATGCGCAGGAGATTGAGTAGGTGGTGTAACTAAATCGGTGTAGAGAGGCACTTACATCAGTGGGAGCCAAATTTAAGTGAAGATACTTCCACAGCTAGGTGGACGCAAAGCACCTTATATCCATCTAAATGTGGCTGAAGAGGAAGGAATTGAAACCCTATGAACCTAGTAGAAAAGGAAACTAGCCCTCTCATGAGAAAATAGTACTGTTTTCTTTGGGATAGTCAGGTCCCCTTTCTTGTACGCATCTGCCCCACTCCATGAGAAAAAGGGCTGGAACGTGCCAGAGAGGCTGCGCAGACCAGTAGCCAATCAGCAAAGGCCTGTGGACAGCCAATCAGGGCAAAGAAAGAGGCAGCCAATCAGGGCCAGGCTGGGCCTTATATAAAGTCTGCCTAGCAAAGGAGAGGGCAGTCTCTCCCTGACTAGCAAGGGAGGAGGACTTGCTCCTGAGCCCTGGTCTACATTGGGGAGCGGAATCGACCTAAGATACGCAACTTCAGCTACGAGAATAGCACAGCTGAAGTTGACGTATTTAGGTCTACTTACTGCGCCGTGTGCACGGCGCTAAGTCAACTGCTGCCGCTCCCCCGTCGACTCCGCTTGCGCCTCTCATGGCGGTGGAGTACCAGAGTCGACAGGAGAGCACTCAGGGATCGATTTTATCACGTCTACACTAGACGTGATAAATCGATCCCTAATAGATTGATCACTACCCACCAATCCGGTGGGTAGTGTAGATGTACTCTTAGGTAAGGAGGTAGCACTTTGGACAGAGCAGTGCTGGGCAGGCTCGAGGGAGCAGAGGAGAGCTCCAGCCCAGTTACCTGCTGGGCTGCAGCTCCTGCTAAAAAAGGCCAAGAAGGTGCAAGGGGCCAAAAGGGAACTGGCCCAGGAAAGATAGGCGGACAAAAGGGGAGAGAAGGAGGGTAGAGAGAGGCTGCCACCAGAGGGTCCCCGGGTCGGGACCTAGAGTAGCAGGTGGGCCTGGGTTCCCCCCATTTCCTCCTTGCACTGCACCTGGCCAAGGAGGAGTGCGGCTGAGACAGACTGCAACTTGCCCCTGAGGTGAGGGGCTAGACTTTGGGGTTGTGGTTGGCCACTGAGGCAGGTGCAAGCTGAAGGACTGCCGTTAAACTGAGAATGGAGTAGTGTGCGCTGCCGGAGGGCAGTGTCCTGAAGCGGGTGCTGCCAAGCAGGGAACAACGCAGGTCCCAAACTAGCAAAGCAGACAACAGGTGAGACACCACGCGCAGAGGGCGCTCCACAGCTGACAAGAGCTAATTTCTGGAGCAACCTCCAGGAGGCACCAGTGGTGGTGAGTCTTGACCATGTTATGGCATCTTTATTTCCTTTACTTTTTGTCCCCCACACTCTTAAGTGGTTTGGATCTACAGACCCACCTTGAGATAACCCAAGGCCCCATTACTCCCAATCTGCTTCATGCCCCCTCACCCATACTTCAGCAAAACCACACACTATTACATCCACATCTGCCTTTTGTCTGAGCAGTGTATTGAAAGAAAACTCAGAAAATGATAATTTAACATTTTCATGGCTGTAGTGAGGCGGAGTGGCTTCTCACTGAGCCAGAGTGGGAGGGACGACCATTAACACACTACAGTGGCAAACAGATAAAGTAATATTTTCCATTAGATCCATGATGACGACAAAGCAATTAAGTCTTTTCCTATTAATAAACTTGTAACATCTTTTCATAACCAAGTGGTAGTGAGAAAAGATGAATATACATTGTTAACTGAACACCATGCATACATGAAACATGAACAACCCGGATTTTCAGATGTTCTGACCCAACACAGATCTCAGTAACATCTATAGAGAAGAAGGTGCTTAGCAACTTAGAAAGATTAGGCCAGCAGTGTCTGATCTTGCTTCCATAGATCATTTTAATTTCAACAACGTACCTTCTATTGTCAGAGTACCCATTTTGGACTCTAAGAAGTCAAACAGTGTGCTGGGTGCAGAAGGTCTGGCATTTCCTAGTTCCTCTTCATCTTCGGGTCTTAGTCGGCCTCTGCCCTTTCCTTTCCCTGTGGATATTACAAACAAATAACTTAGATCCAGACAGATCTACAGTAATTGTTTTTATAAAACAGATGAAGCCTTTAAACAGGAAAATATAATCAGATCCATGAATTACATGGATTATTTTCAATTAAGAACACTTAACTGTGTGATTTTTAACTAGGAAACAATTACAGATATAATACACAGAGGTACTTTTCCAATATTCACTGTCAGGTCTTGAATACATTAAGACTTAGAGGAAAACATGTATGCAATTATGCCCCTGCATAACTCCAAATACACTAGCAAAGACCACTATTATCTTTTTGTGCTTGTAACACAAGAGCCCTATTATATAGGCACTTCAGTCTAAAACACAGCTTTACAAGTTATACCTCTAGGTGGTGGTCCCTGAATAGGTTTCTGTTTACTGCTGTTCAGAAGAAAATTTAATGCTGCTTCTAGGCTGTTGCTATTATCCATAAGTGCCTGCCTTGCTGCTTCTTTACTGAAACCCATTTCTGTTATGTGCTTTAGAGCCTTTTCATCAACCTGTAATAAAAGATATACACAAAAGTAATCACAAGCTACAACACAGATTCCATAAAATACTAGGTTTGCGTGTAAAGTGAACATTAATATTTAATTAAAACATTCATTTACTTTTCATGTATGATGATAAATACTTAGGGTCATTTATAAAAATACTAACAAATAAGCATTCATGGCTTCATGTAACTGACTTGAGTACACTGAAGTGAGAGGAGACAGGGACGGATGGTAATTTTAGGAGATGGGTTTTACATGCTTTGGGGGGTTTCCTTTGATTTTTGGGTTTCGTTTTTCGTTTGTGTGTGTGTGTTGGTTTTTTTTGCTTTGATTTAATTTCAAATATAAAACCAAAGGTGATGTCAAACTCTGATTCCCATAGTTTAACTCTCACTCCATCGAACGAAGGAGTATCCTGATAGACAGTATCTCTCCCCTTAGCAGGAAGAAAGAAGGCAAAAATATATCAAGCATAGCTTAACAGGCCAGCCTTTTGTACTTGGTACAAACATTTCCAAAGTTATGATTGACAATGGCTGTGCAAAATCAGATTATACGTTCTCCAAAATAGGGAGGCTAGATATATAATGACTAAAGGTCCTGCAGAATAAAACTGAAAGAAATACAAGTAATTTTCCTTCTTCGGTAAAACATGACTTCTCATTCCCAATGATATGAAACATTCTGACAGAGAGCAAATATAGCTATCAGTGTACACATAGTAAAGGCGATGGCCTTACATAATATTGCTGTTTGAAGCACCAAGCTGAAAATTGAATCCTCCAATCCTCCATTTTATTACGTCTACTAAATGTGTAGTGTGAGGAAAAAGTTCTAGCCTCACACACCTTCCTGTAAAAAGTGTCACAGTTCTCTGCCCAAAAAAGGGAAAAGGGACAACCCTGTGCTGGTACAAACAAACCAGATAAACTGGACCATATGACTTAGGTTGACAGTAGGTTGACAGTGCAGTGGATGTTTTAGAAATATTTCGGGATATGTGTCAACCATGAAAACTGAGTAACTCCTTAATGCAAACTAAATAAAACCTGCTTAAAAGAACACAACTTGTTTTGCTGAGAGATTAGTACAAGTTGTGCAATAACTAACATAACCATGTGATATTATCATTACTACCCATTTTCTCCTTTCCTCCTATAGTTAGTTACTTTCACTTGTCTTGCTTCCAATTAGATGCATCCTGATTACGGCATATAGGTGCTACTACAATACAAGTAATAAATAACAGTATCTAAACATCAGCCATCTAGTTTGCAGATATAAATATCCAAATTCACTTCCAAAACCAAACTGGAACATGCAAGAATAACTTCTTAAAAGAATGAAGTACAGTTGAGTGGGGATAAAGTAAAACTCCTACACTTCTGGCTAAATTGATTCCTCTTCCTTCATAATTCCTTCTGCATCCCCAAACAAACAAGTCCACCCAACAATATTCTTAGACTGGATGTCCACAAACTGAAGCACAGGACCATCACTAAATAAAAAGACTTACAATTACTAATGTCTCCTGCAATATCATAGGAAGGATGGCCTATGTTACTAACACTACGGTGGCCTACATACAATGCCCAGCTCAGCCACAGACTTCCCATCTGAGGCTGAACAAGGGCAGGTCTACACTATGGGAGAAAATCAATATAAGATACCCAACTTCAGCTACGTGAATAACGTAGCTGAAGTCGAAGTATCTGATATCGAATTACTTACCGTCCTCACGGCGCGGGATCGACGTCCGCAGCTCCCCATGTCGACTCCGCTACCACCGTTCGCATTGGTGGAGTTACGGAGTCGACATGAGCGCGTTCAGGGATCGATATATCGCGTCTAGATGAGACGCGATATATCGATCCCCAAGAAATCGATTGCTACCCACCGATACGGTGGGTAGTGAAGACGTACCCCAAGTTAATCTAACTTGTGACTCAGTCTCTCATCTGTAAAATAGGCATAGTGCTGCCCTACCTTATAGGGGTGTGATGAGGATAAAATACATTAAGGACTAAAAGGTACACAGATAGTACAGTGACATGGGCCATGTAGGTGAGTATATCAGTAAAAAAACAGGCAGATTAGAATGCAGCTGTCGGGGGGCGGGGGGAAAACAGTGTTGGTTTAGAATCCATTCTTTTAGTGCCAGCTGGAGCCTGCCCAGTAAATCTGTTCTACTGTTCTGTCTCCCTTGAAGATAGACAAGGTGGATGAGGTAATATCTTTTACATAGTTGTCATAAAGAAGAAGGGATATTCTACCATGCACCAGTGGTGCATCACCTCCTTTCAGAGTTGAAAATACTCAGTGTTCCTGTATGCTGACGTATATGACAGCTACTTTTTTCATCAGGAGCTAAGAAGCACCCTCGGGCTGAACTGTTGAGAGCTAATCTTGGACAGGACCATAACCTGAGACATGAGGGAAAGGCAATTTCCCAGAGACCCTCTTTCTCACACAGTCCTTGTAACGTTCAAGGTATCTATGGACTCCAAAGGCCAATCAATCTCTTCCTTCTCTTATTTATATATTGCACCAAAAGCTTCTCTCTCTCTCGCTCATTCTTGTATATAAAGACTGGAATGAAAAAAAAAGGAAGATTAAAATAGGAGGATCTGTATTTTAAAGCTGAAGGAGGCAGAACAATTGACCTGGAAGTAAGTAGTTAGGTACTGGTATAACAGCTATGACAGAAACTACTTCATTGGTCATAGTACACTAGGCAAAGATGTTGTGCTATCAGATTCTTTTATAGGATGTGGGAGAAGGTAACATAATGAATGAAACCATCTTTGTTAAAAAATTCATTTAAATTAAACAACCATGCCTAATATTAGGGCTACAAAAGATAAAAGGAGCTGATTCTTCACTATCTCAGGACCTTGAATAAACATTTACATTATCACACCACCACCAAATCAGAACACTGTTGTCTGTAATGTTGTTGTAGCTGTGTTGGTCCCAGGATATTAGAGACACAGGGTAGATGATTTAATACCTTTTATTAGACCAATTTCTGTTTATGAGAGAAACAAGCTTTTGCGCTTACACAGATCTCTTCTTCAGATCTGGTGGCAAGTCTACACTACAGTCAATCTAAGTTACATAGACGGACCGCAGTCACAGTAATGAAATCACTTTTACATGTCCACACTACGCTCCTTGCGTCAGTGGTGCATGTCCTCACTAGTGGTGTTTGCATCGATGCAGAGAGCAGTGCACCCTGGGCAAGTAGCCCACCGTGCAACTCACCACCATCTAGCGCAGGGTCTTTTGTAAAGGGTTTGCAATGCCTCATGGGGACAAACGAGACATGCAGGGATGACTGGGAACATGATTTCAAGATCTCATGATGGTGTTTTCTTCATCCCATAATTTTATCTGCATCCTATAACATTCTGCACCTCTTTTCAAAAGCCCCACAAATCCACACATCCACCATCTCTGTGAGAAGCATGGTTCCTGCATAGCTCTGCACTATTGCAATGAGCGTTGTGAACACACTGTGTCTGATCCTGCAGTATTTCCAGAGTCAGGAGAGGAGTTGCAAGGAATATGTGCCATGGAAAGAAACAACTGGCAGTTGCAGACAATGGAGCCATTGGTTTGGGCCTGAGAAACAAATACTGACTGGTGGGATCACACTATTATGCAGGTATGGGATGGTGAACAGTGGCTGCAGAACTTTTGGATGCACAAGGCCACATTCCTGGAAATGTGTGCAAAGCTCGCCCTAGCTCTCCGGTGCAGTAACACCAAAATGAGAGTTGCACTGATGCTGAGCTGGGGTTGGACTAGATGACCTCCTGAGGTCTCTTCCAACCCTAATCTTCTATGATTCTATGAGGAAGCAAGTGGCAATCGCGGCATCGAAGCCTGAAGCAATGCCAGATTGCTACTGATCAGTCAGGAATCAATTTGGAGTTGGGAAAGTGTGCAGGGCCATTAATCGCATCCTGTTATGAAGGACTGTGACTCTGGGGCATGTGCAGGACATACTGGATGGTTTTGCTGTATTGGGGTTCACAAACTGCACTGGGGCGATAAATGGCATGTATATCACTATTCTGGCACCAGACCATCTTGCCACAGAGTATATCAACAGAAAGGGCTACTTTTCTATGGCTGGAAGATCACTGGGGACATTTTACTGACATCAATGTTGGATGGTCAGGGAAAGTGCATGACACATGAATCTTTAAGAACAAAGGCCAGTACAGAAAGCTGCAAGAAGGGACTTTCTTTCCAGACCAGAGGATTACCATTGGAGATGTTGAAACACCAACAGTGAATGTGGTAGACACAGCCTACCCCCTTATTCCTGTGGCTCATGAAGCTGTTCACTGCCCACCTCGACAGCAGCAAGGAATGCTTCAACCACAGACTCAGCAGAATGACAGCTGAAAGTGCCTTTAATAGTGTCACTATCTACTCTCAATATCAGACCTCAATGAAAAAAATATCCCCAGGGTTATAACTGCCAGCTGTGCACTTCAGAATCTCTCTCAAGCAAAGGAGGAGAAGTTTCCAAGAGGGAGAAGGTGGAATGGCTGTCTGCTGATTTTGAGCAGCCAGATACCAGAGCTACAAAAAGAGCAATATGGTTCAGGGAGTGAAGACCATTTTAATAATAAGCCACAGTAATGTTTGTTGCTGTTGTGTGGTGTGCCTGATATTGTTTTTTTGCACCCCAGTATGAATCTTATAAGGAGTGCTGTGCGAGTGGTAATATAACATTGCAAATGCCTCTATCACTATCACCATAAGTTGTGAACTAATAAATATGAATTAAGTTTCCATAAATAGAGTTTTGTTCCAAACACATGCAAACAGACATTTATAACTGAATGAAACTTTATGAATATAGGGAAAAGAACCTTTGAAGGGGAAAAAACAGTCCTTTCCATTTCGCAAACACATACACCAACTGTCTCTCTCAAAGGTCAGTGTATATGCGGCTGTGATTGTCTGTACTCTCCGTGGGGGTGGAGTAGTAGGGATAGTGCAACGACCCCTGATGCCACGTGGAATGTGGGGGGAGGAAGTGTAGGGAAATCCCAGCATGCAGTTCTCTATGGGCTACAGAGGGGGGTAAGCATGTCTGACTGATGCTTCAGAAGCGCTATCATCTCCTGCTTCACATCACTCTCCTTTTCCCATGCTTTTCTCCTGTCCGCACCATCCCTGTCCATTTCTGTCCGTGACCTTGATCCTCCAAGCCCTGTGCTCAATACCCACAGCACTAAAGACTTGCAGGATCTCTTTGAACATATCGTCCCGTGCCCCCTTCCTCATCTGGCTGAGTTACTCCACTGGTGTGGTTGGAAAGATCCTCAAGGCCACATTTCCAGCTGCAAAAAATACAATGCACAGAGATACTATTGTGAGTATATTCACAAGATAACTGGAAACTTGGTATTCTGAACTCACTCCCCTTGATCCACACAAGTTACATGCACTACATTCTCACTTCTGCTTGGAATCCATACAGAATGGTGGTAGTCCCAGCCATGGCAAATATGGCGCCTGTGGGGGGGAGGGGAGGGGCAAGCTGGCACAGTAAGGGTGAGGGGAGCTCACAGGCATGAGTATATGCAGGTAGGGTAACTAAACTGAATACTGGCACCATTATCCACAGGCAGTGGTGACTTTAGCTGATATCTCACCCCTGAGGGTAACAGAGGCTGCAGACCGGGTCCATAGGCTGGTAGCCTGTGTGCTGCAATGATGCCTGCTGAGTGGTGTGAGAAAGTGTCCTACCATGGTGGAAAAAAATAAGGCAGCCATCCCCAGTAGTCTTCAGTAGAGGATTGCAGAGTACCTCAAGGAAAGTTTCCTTGAGATCTCTATGGAGGATTCACGGGACATCCCGGTACACATAACAAACTGTTCTGCAGGGTCCCCTTTGCCTAACTGTACAGGGGAATGAGAAGCAGACAGCAGCTCTACCTCTACTGGTTATTTCACTTCCTCTTGTAGCATGATAATGAGTAAATAAACAGATGTGTCCCCGCAGTATCAAATCAAACTGCATGCTTGTTCCTTCCCCTTCATCAGGCTCTCCCATGATGGACTGTGTGGACTTGTTTGATGGATCTGGAGTCAAAAAGAGGTCCTGGCTCGCTGAGTCACTGGATTCCCGGTCACCTGTCCCTCATTCTCCTACTCTTCTTCCTTGTTCAACACCTCATCTTCAGGGTTCACTCCAGTAGCCTGTGATTGTGACTCCTCCCAAGTATGCACGGGGCCCTTGTAGAGGTGATGTGGTCACCACCAAGAATGGCATGAAGCTCTTTGTCAAAGTAGTATGTCTACAGCTCCACACCAGAGCGACCTCCCTTGACTTCTGGTACACCTGCCGCAGGCTCCTTGATCTTCACATGGCACTGCTCCATGGCTCTGTTGTAGACCTTCTCTCCCATGCCCCAAGCGATTTGCTCATAGATACTGACATTTCTATGGTTGGATCAGAGCTACGTATGCACAGCCTCTTCTCCCCATAGATCCAGGAGATCTGTCACCTCTGGTGTACTCCAGGCAGGAACACATCTGCAGTGTGGAGCCGGCATGGTTGGCCATGCAGTTGCTATGTGAGCTCTCCATGCTGAGCAAACAGGAAATGGAATTTCAAAAATTCATGGGGCATTAAAAGGAGAGGGGCATGTACCTGCATATCTGGCCACCCGGGCAGCGGTTCTCAAAATGGTGACCAGAAAGGTCATGGGGTGGGGGGGCATTGTGGGACACTTCCTGGAGGCCACTAAAGTTGATGTAATTGCATGTCTAGACTGACACTGCATCACCCTACGTCAACTTAAGTGCTACATCCCTCGTGCAGTTGGAGTTATTAAGTTGGTCGTATGAGGAAGGCAGAATATTATAACCTAATTTATGAAAAAATCCATCTTTTCAAGTCCATATAAACAGCACCCTGATACTATGGTGACATGTATCTCAGAAACACATAGGATATAAATGTAAGAAACACCTACCACATTAATGATCTGTGACTTTTTTTTTTAAAGTCTTTAATTACATTTAGCATTTTTAAATCCAGTGCTGGAGGCAGCCATCTTGCTGAAAACAGATGGCATTTATGATGCACAAAGTATAAAAATCCTATTTAACAGTTACTTTAAACCAGTCTCTAACCTGCTTTAATAATGGTTTTAACAGTTGGAAGAAAAACTAAACATACATAATATTTTTATGATTATTAAGCAATTATTAAAGCAGGTCAAACTAGTTTACTGTCTCTTCTATGGTGCTGCCCTATTGTCACAAATGACACCTCTTTCCAGCAAGATGTCTGCCTCCAGCACTAAAACACAGAAATGTCAATTGCAATTACATACTTAAAAATGTGTTTCATGGTTTGTTCATAGTGAAAACCATTTCTAACCTTATGAACTTGTAGACCATTGGACTGAGCAAAATAGACGCAGGTTTTTTTTAAGGACTGTTTGTATAAACTATCCATTTTGCTCAATGAAGTGGTCTGAAAGTTCACATAACTAATAACACTTCTCACCAAGTACCTGTGATATAGATTTAGAAATATTGTTTTGAATTAAAATTGATAGTTCTGAGCCTCCTGCCAGTGGCCACCATCTTACAAAATGAGAGACTGTATTTGTGACCCAGACAGCATGGGGTTCCAGGATGAGAATGAAAAGGAGTTTCCCTGCTCTTTTATTACCAGTTTAAATAGCAGAAGTAGTACCTTGGCCCGCGCCACTTCCCGCAGCCCCCATCGGCCTGGAGCGGCGAACCGCTGCCAGTGAGAGCTGCAATCAGCCGAACCTGCGGACGCAGCAGGTAAACAAACCGGCCCGGCCTGCCGGGGGCTTACCCTGGCGGGCTGCATGCTAAAGGCTGCCGATCCCTGGTTTAAACACTAAACATATTCTTTTGATGATAAACCAATGTTAATCCAGAAGGAAAATGGTCTTAAAATGTCTTGCTTTGGGCTCTTAAAATGTGCTATAAAAATGCCATTGATAATAACAGTTAAGTTACTTCAACTTGCAAACTGCTGCATTTATTTTAAAATTCAAGAGAAAAAAATATTTCTGTAATGAGACTATCACAAAATTTGTTACAATGTTTTGTTTTGTAAGAGTTTCTAAACAGTTGCAATACACAGCCTGATTAATTGTATCCTCCATGAGTTAGGTATTCCGTGAAAATAAACCAATCTCAACAGAGAGTAAAATACAGAAATCTATACAACCTTTTATAGAAACAGAAGGAGAATTCATTCTCTCATAGTTTTAGTCTACATGTCAAATACGGATATTTAAGGTTCCATTTAGATCCTCAGCCTTACCAGTTCACGATAGACACCTTCATTTTTTCCCTCAGGTTTTGTTATCTTTTCCTTCTGGAACACTTCCCTGTTTCGATTCCCTCCAGCACTCACATTAAGATTGCTTCTAGTACTGCCACCGCCTCCTCCAAATGTCTTGGTCTTTACATAAGAAGGGGAAAAAACATTCAGGAAACAACACAGTTAGGAAAATAACCTTTAAGATTATGCTACTACAGAAAAATGCAGTAAATCTCAGGTACCTAAATGTTTATCATTATCCTTTATATAGACAAATAAAATGTTAATTTCCATAAAATAACAGAGTAATTTACTAGCTAGAATTTCCTTATGTCCAGACAAGGCTGTAAAAGAAGTTACATAATTTTAATTTTTATGAGTTGCTCTGAGGCAAATCATAAAAACAAAATTAAATGGAAAACTGTAAAGGAGGATATAAAATAACTCAAGGATTAAACATGTTAAGTTCCATAGCAATTCAACAATACCAAACACAATGAATCACAGTTTGTTGGGGCTTGGAAATATATTCATTACCTTAATCTCAGCATCAAAATAGCTTCAATACAGGCTACCTAGTAAGTTAGTTTTGCTTACTCAAATTGTACTGTTTGCATAAAGAAAAATTGAATTATAAAATTCATGCATATTTTAGCATACTTGGTTTAGATCAAAATTAGATCCACAAGAAAATATTCTATGGTCAGTCTACATCACATTATCTCTTTAGAAAAGGGAGAACACACCCCATGTTTCCGAAAAGATTAAAGAGGCTAGGACTCTTCAGTTTGGAAAAGAGAAGACTAAGGGGGGACATGATAGAGGTATATAAAATCATGAGTGATGTTGAGAAAGTAGATAAGGAAAAGTTATTTACTTATTCCCATAATACAAGAACTAGGGGTCACCAAATGAAATTAATAGGCAGCAGGTTTAAAACAAATAAAAGGAAGTTCTTCTTCACGCAGCGCACAGTCAACTTGTGGAACTCCTTACCTGAGGAGGTTGTGAAGGCTAGGACTATAACAATGTTTAAAAGGGGACTGGATAAATTCATGGTGGCTAAGTCCATAAATGGCTATTAGCCAGGATGGGTAAGAATGGTGTCCCTAGCCTCTGTTCGTCAGAGGATGGAGATGGATGGCAGGAGAGAGATCACTTGATCATTGCCTGTTAGGTTCACTCCCTCAGGGGCACCTGGCATTGGCCACTGTCGGTAGACAGATACTGGGCTAGATGGACCTTTGGTCTGACCCGGTACGGCCTTTCTCATGTTCTTATGTTAAAATGCTCATTGCCTTAGATTTTTATTTTTCTAAATACTTGGTAGACAAAGGATCATAAGAAAACAGACACCATAATGTGACTCACATTAAGGAGATAAATACTTGAACTAAAATAATGAAGTACACTAAGTAAAATACTGTCGCAAATGTATATTCTAACCTCCTTGCTCTTTGCTACTTCTGCAATAGCAGCTGTTCTCTGTTTTTCAAATTCATCATTGTCTCCAACAGGCTTAGCAGTGCTCATCATTTGCAGAGTCTTTCTCTGATCAAGTTCCCTGCTGTCCACTTGCACAGAAGACACACATTTCTGTAACACAAAAGCAGTATTACAGTATTACTCTCTCCTTTCTATTTTCAGTTACAAAACAAAATATTCATATTTCATTAGAGTATTAACTTTTTTCAAAAGTTAAACACAAAAAATATACAGCTAGGACAGCTAAACATCTTGGTTGACAACACATGTCTCATCCACGGGAGAAACTGGCCTTCAAACTTTCACCCCTAGTAAAGGAGGAGGGGATCAAAATTTAGGCACACAGTCTTACCCTCCAAGGATGGAAGATCCAGTTACCAGGGAAATGTGGCAAGAAAGATTAGAAGGAGAAGTTTTCAAAAGCCAAAGTTAAAATTTTTGAACTTGGCTCACAGGTGCTAGCCACAAATTCATTAGGTAAACCCCTAAATAAAAATGATCATCAGAGGTATTAAAGCAAATCCCATTGTCTTCTGTGGGAGTTGGGAATGCACAACACCTCTAAAATCTATTAAGTGTTTAACCTTAGACACCCCTAAGTACGCATATTTTGGCTCACATACACACCTGATATATGATTGTGGAGCAACATTCTGTGTTTGCCAACCACTTAGAGCTATAGGGTCTCAAAGATAACTAGTGTTGAACAAGTCTCTGGATGACAGGTTGATCAAGTTCAGTACTTTGGCAGGGATCAAAGGATCCACCAGTATCATCACATGATTGATTGCAGGAGTTACTAGGGATTTTAATAAATAACCTGATGTCCAAGCCTGCTCCTCTGAACTATCTGGAATTCACAGGGGCACAACTAGATACTATTTATTTTATTTTTATGGGTCCAAGATATCGTGGGCTGAACAGAAACAATTAAGCAGTCAGCCAGAGACATGGCTACAGGGAAAAATGTGCCTTAGACCCCTTTTTAGTCCCCCTCAAATGAATCTCTTAGATGACACACTGGGCCTTCTGCACCTCTTCCTGGGTGGAACCTCAGGTCTGACCACTTACAGACTGGATCTCTAGGCTTCAGTCCCACTGATTCACAACTATGTTAACAACCCAATTTTGGCTCCTGTAAGAGTTTCCATTTGGGAGCCAGTGAAAGCCTATATTCTAAAAATTTAGCCTATTAGTAGCTCTGGGAGGTACAGCTTACTCCCATCAGTGAGCCTATCCCGCTCACAGCATACTCCCCGTATCTCTGCCAATCTGGATGTCAATTTCCATGTGCTCACAACCCACTCTCACACTCCTCCTTCCCAAGGATAGCATTTTTTCTTAAATTAGGATTCTCTTTGATCTTAGGCTCAGCCTGGATGAGTCAGTTGGGGTATTCCCCAATAAAAAGCTTTTCCTTTGTTTCCTCCAGGACACTCATGTGTGTCATTGTTTCATTTCCTATTGGTTTCTCCCTTAACGGTCTCTTTTGATTTAACTCCTGGCAGTTAGGCAGGTTAATATCAAAGATAACTGCAGGGCATATGATAGTCATAAAAATAATACACAATTCCATCATTGTCCACAGCCTGTATTATCTTGGACAATGTATTGAATGTTAGCCTTGATATTTGCCATGATGTCCATGGCAAAACGTTTCAGTTACTTATAAAGGATCAGAGTCTGACACCCCGACTTCAATCTACCAAGGTCAAATATACTGAAAAGTAATCTCTCTTTCCCTCACACACACTTTCATTAGCCATTAGATTGCATTTTAAGTTATTTTCAGGGTGTTTGGGGATTTTATTTATTTTTTTAATTGTAAAGAGACAATTTTGATCATGATTTGAAATCTATGAGGTGTTGGAGTCAGCAAAGTTCCCAATTATCTAAAGTATCAATTTGGCATAGTGATGAACATTTAACTGACATTCTGAAAAAATGTAAAAAAGTATGTTCTATAGAAACATAAAAAAAGAATGCATTAAAATGAAGATTTCACACTTCCTATTATATAGGGAAATATTCACTTTATCCATTCTAATAACAGAACTTCTAGCCATCGTTTTAAATTATTTTACAAAATATTAATCCTGATTACATCTATACCAAGGTCAAAAGTAAAAAAATAGCTACTATACCTGCCCAAAAGGCACAAAAGGGGGTGGTCCACCTTCTGTTCCAATGTTACTTCTATTGTGTTTTGATAAACTCTGTAAAATTTAAAAAACAGCTTTTGATTAACAAGTTGCAAATGAAAACATGCCAAGGTTATCTGACAAACGTCTCGGTATTTTGGGAAGTTAATGGAAATAGCAAGATAAAAAATTCCTGAACACTATAAAAATGTTTGCTTTATGCCTTTTATCAAGCATTAAGCTTGAGTAATGAATCTCAAACAGGAAAGGCCCTTTAATATCAATATCATTTAGATAAGGTAAGTTTTTTCAAAAGCAAAGTCCTTCACAACATAAGAATTAGCTAGTCATTTAGTAGCAACCTGTGCACTATATCCTAAAACAGAGAGATGAAACAAGAATATGAAATGAGTGGCAGCTGATATACCTCTCTGCTAGCCCTCTGATGTAGATTTATGAAAACATAATCATACCAGATATCTAACTTACCACCTCTTCACCCTTAAGTTCAACACCAACCCACACCTAATTTCAGGAAGGAAAGACTCCAGTGGGAAATACAAATTGACACTAACGCAGCTTCCAAGGTATGCATACATTAGCTGATCTTCAGCATGCCATCTAAAAAGAAAAAGTTGTCTAACTGAACAGAGAACGCTTGCTGGAAAGGGTATTTATTTTACTGCACCAACTAGCAGTGTCAGGATGTTTAGTAACAGAAAAATTACATTCTTGATAACTATTTTCTGTACATTAGCTAGAACAATAAATTAATACAAACTGAGCAGTTTGTAGATGTTTTTAGAGTAAACACCAAATGTTAATGAAAGAATATGAAATTATGTAATCTGAAGCAGTCAGTTATTTCACTTTCATTAATTCAAAAAAATTATTTAGAAATCAGTACTATAATCACTACTATACTACTTTGATCTAATTTAGGTTGCTGAGTTTAGTGTGGGGTTCTGGGTGATTTTGGTGTCCTGTCCTATGCAGGAGGTCAAACTACATGATCTTGTGGTCCCTTCTGGCCTTAAAAACTATGATTCTAACACTTAAATTAAGAATAAGAATTTATTAGTATAATTATTAATTTAGTTCTGACAATGTACTTTTGTACAGAAGGATCAGGGCCATTCTGTTGACGCTATTCCACTTTGTATAAATACTTAAATATTCACTCGGCCAAAAACAGACAGTGAGAACAACTCTATAGCCTGATGATTAAGACACTCAGCTAGGGTAAGCGTCCTGGTGGGCCAGGCCAGTTTGTTTACCTGCCACATCGGCAGGTTTGGCCAATCGCGGCTCCCACTGGCCGCAGTTCGCTGTCCCAGGCCAATTGGGGTGGCAGAAAGCAGCGCAGGCAAGGGATGTGCTGGCCACGGCTTCCCGACGCCCCCATTGGCCTAGGAAAGCGAACCGCAGCCAGTGGGAGCCACGATCGGCCAAACCTGCCAACGTTAAACCAACTGGCCCGGCCCACCAGGGTGCTTACCCTGGCGAGCCATGTGCCAGAGGTTGCCGACCCCTGGTGTAGACCTAGCCTCACCATATAAACTTGGAGAAGTCATAACTTCTTTGTATTTCAGTTTGCCTATCATTAAAATGAAAATACTATCTACCTCATTGAGTTTGCGAGTTAACATGTATAAAGTGCTTTGAGATCCTTGAGTGGAAGACATTACTGTGCGCAAAGTAATAGGGCTAGTCTACACAGAAAAAGTTACATCAGCACAGCTACATCTCTCAAGGGTTTGAAAAATCCACAGTTTTGAGAGATACAGCTATGCTGACCTAACCCTTGTTGCAGACAGCATTAGGTTGATGGACAAATTCTTCCACTGACCTAGCTACCTCTGCCTTTCAGGGAGATGGATTACCTACAGTGATGGGGAAATCCCTACTGACAATGTAGTGAGTGTCTACACTGAAGCCCTGTCGCATTTTAAGTGTAGACATAGCCTTATACAGCCCCACCGTCTCTCTACTTCCAAATAAATTACAGCAGAGGCTTGAACATACTCAGCTGCAAACTTAGCAGAAACAAGAAAGCTCCAGAAAAGGGGCAAATGTATAAAAGATTTCAGGAAAAGAACTGTTTTCATAAACTGAGAGATTTAAAAGACTACTTACTTTGAAAAGGACAAACATGAAAAGAAATAATAGACATATACCAATAAACAGTACCTATATAGATGTTAACACTATGCTCTCATGAACATAATATCTAACATAACTGGACATTCCTATATGCCCTTTCCAAGAACACAAAAATAACAAGGCTTTGAAAGCCATAAGACTAATATAATTTAAAACAGTAAAAAGAAAATTACATAGTATCTTGCATAAAAGTGATTTATATGGGGCCTTTCATGAGTGTCTAAAAATTATAATCTATATAAAATATTTAATTTCATCCTCAGAGCAATTCAGCCACTTCTGGGGTGAATTGCAACAGTGGTTTTAATAGGGCTAACACAATATCAAGGAATAGGAATTAGCCATTTTCCCCTTATTCTTATGGGCTTGATTCAGGAAAGCATTCCTATTCATGAAAGCACTAAAGAACATGCTAAATGTTAAGCACTTGTTTCAGTGCTCTAATAAATCAGGGCAATAAGAAGTGACTGTGAAAAAAACTGATCCAAGATATATCACTAAAGTAAATAAATGTAGTGAAATTCACAAAAGGACTATTCATTTATAGGAATAAAAATAGTTCATGTGGTTACACTAGCAAAGATACAATTACAAGGACTATAAATACTATAATTACTTCTGATTAAGATGACCTTCTGGGAACAAAAAGAAATACCACACCAATGGTAAATAACTTCACAATTAAGTTAAATATAGGACTCTGACTCTCATCTGATGTATGCAATATTGGCTACTGTAATGGGTAGAATATTGGAAGAAATATATCTACTTCATTATGTAACTTACTTTGGATATTGATGTAACTCCGTCCTGCATATATGGAATACCAAACTGACAACACATACAATTATTTTTAAAACAAAGTTGCTTATCTGTATCTGGATATTCTTTGAGATGTGTGGTCTCTATCTGTATTCCACTGAGGGGTTCTGTGCATTCACCATGCATCAGGAGCCGGAGCTTTTGAAAGTAGTACTGTTCAGAGGTAGGTAAATGTATGGCTTGATAGAAGTGGAATTGGGAAATCACCTGGGGTAGGAACCTGGGGTGAAGGCAGAGAGAGACCTTGTCTTTATTTAAAGTCATTAAGAGAGGATTAGCAACCATGGCTCCCAGTTCACCAATCTTCCTAGACAGCATAATGGTGATGAGGAAAGTGACATTCATAAAAGAGAGATAGCAAGCAGGAGAACATAGGTTCAAAGGTGGTGGCTGTCAATGAGGTGAGGACCAGCTTAAGATCCCATAGGCTAAACGGGAGGGTATTTTCAAAAAAGACCCTTTCACGATCATACAAGAAGGGGGTGTTCAAAAATTAATTGGCCATCTACCGGTGGGTGAAAAGTGCTAATGGCAGCTGATTGCACCTTGATGAAATTGAGGGCCAGCCCTGAGTCCTTCAGAAAGAGTAAATACTCCAAGAGTAGTGGAATGCCACTTTGGAGACAAGGCCTTGTCATGAAGCCCAAGAAGTGAAACGCGTCCATTTGGCTCAATACAAGCATCTTGTGGAATCTTTCCTGCTACTTGAAAGGACATCTCACAAAGAGCACTCCTGAGCTAGTGGCGATGTCCATCCAAAAACCAAGCCACCAGTTGAACAGTGTGCAGGTTGGGGAGTCTGAATATGCTATTGTGTTGAGTCAGTAGCTCTGGGAACATTCAAAGCATGAGTGAAGGGTGCTTTGAAATGCAGAGGAGAAACAGGAGGTAAAATTGGCACGGCCAGAAGAGGGAGATCAGGATGGTTGTTGCTTTCTCTCATCTGATCTTATGGATTACTCATGCTAGGAGGGTTAAGGAGAGGAAGGCAGAGTTCATGCTGTCTGACCAATCGATGACTAGGGCATCCCCCTGTGATTGGGCTCCAATTCCTCCCCTTGAACAATACTGGATGTATTTGATGTTGTTGTGGGATGTGAAAAGATCACTTGCTGGGGTCCCAGCGGCCAAAGATGTCCGCGATTACAGAGTCATGCAATTTCCATTTCTGGTGGGTTGCAAAGTTTCTGGGAGAGCATCAGCAATCACATTCTGGGTGCCCATCAGTTAGGTTGCTGTCAAAAGAATGTAGTGCGCAATGCACCATTCCCACAGGCATATAGCTTCCATACACAGAGCTTGGGATTTCGTTCCCCCTTGCTTGTTTATATAGAAGACTGTGTTGTTTGATATGACAAGTACATGTCAATCCTGGATGGCTGGTAAAAACGCCTGGCAAACTTTGCGTACTGCCCAGAGTTCCAATATATTTATGTGCATCTGGACCCCCTATATTGTTCAGGTGCCTTGTGTCATGCAGTCACCCATGTGGGCACCCCAGCCTATGAGGGATGTATCCATTATGATAGTCATGGTGGTTGAGGATAGGAGGAAGGTCCTTCCCGAGGAGACTCATAGTGGGTTCATCCACCATTGTAATGAGGAGAGAATTCTGGTGGCATGCAGACCAGAGTGTGAATAGGTTGATGCATGGAAGAGTAAACCCTTTGTAGCCAGAGTTGAAGGTGGTGCAGATGTACGTGAGCGAAGAGCGTGATCTATGTGCAGGTCATCATATGTTCCAAGAAAGCGAGGCATGTTTTGGCCATAGGAAGGATTGGAAGTCACCAAAGTAATTAGTTCCCTTATTGTCTGGAATCTTTCCCATGGTAGCTATGTTTGTGTGGAAGTCTCATCTATGCAAGCTCCTATGAACTCCAGGGATTGTGTTACAGTGTAAAGTTGATTATTCAATGTTGACGTTGGCCCCCAGAGAGAAGAAGAGTAGAAGCAGTTGGGACATCGATTCCTGTGCCTCTTCTTTGGACTGTGATGCCATCAGCCAATCATCCAGATAGGGAAAAATGAGGATCCTCTGACGTCTGAGATAAGCTGCCACTGAGGAAACTTTTGTGAATACTCGTGGGGCAGTGGCAAGTCCAAACAGTAGAACCCTGTACTCAAAATGTTGAGGTTCCACCTTGAACCTCAGGAACCTTCTGTGTATCAGGTATATATCGAGAGCCATAAACCACATGCCTTTTTCTAGGGAGGGAATGATTGTTGCAAGTGTGACCATGAAGAATCTTGGTCTGGAAATCGATCAGATGAGGCATCAAAGATGCAATATCAGTTTCCATCCTCCATTTTTTGGGGAGGACTAGGAAGTAGCTCAAGTAGAACCCTGTTCTCTGAAAGGGGACTGGGATTAGTTCCATAGTTTCCCTCCGCAATAGGGAGTCAACCTCTAGGTGGAAGAGGTCATTGTGTAGGTGTTGCATGCATGTGGACTGAGGAAGAGGGCGAGATGGGGGCACCACTGTAAACTCTATGACATAGCCACCCTAGATAATATCTAGGACCCACTTGTCCATTGTTATGGCTTTCCATGGTGGCAGAGTTTGATGTGGCCCTCAAAGGGGATGGGCATTGGTGTACAGATGGTACTAAGGATATTGTTGTAAAATTTTGGAAATTGGATCACAAGAATGATAGGAGAGTAGAAGCTCCAACTCGGACCATGTGGTGGTAAAAAGGAACTGGAGATGCCAGCGGCCCACTGCGTTCTTTATCACCTCAGGCAAAAGCACATGGCGGCACATGCGTGGACTGCCAAACAGTACTATTTTCAAAAGCTCTGGCTCTGGGCACATGGTGCATGTGCATAACCCCTCAGTGGAATACAACAGGGACATCACTCGAAAAAAGCCAGTATCTGCATTTGTCCCTAAAAGAGCTACTACAACTTCTCATTTTTCAAAAAAATTTCAAAATGTTTAATTGGAGCTCCTTCACCCTACCAGATGTGCTTGGATTATTCCACTGAGATTAGTAATTATTAAAGAACACTCCATACAATGAAAGGAGAGGCTTATATCTGCTCAGCAGTTTGCATGCCACCTACTCATCATACAGCTCCCTACCCCCCACACTTCTTTGTTATTATGAATGTCTCTGTGTCTATATGATATAATATATACAGACCCATCAAAAGTTGTAACTCATCACCTAAAGCAGAATTTACTAGCATCCATATGAACCATCCTCCATATCTGATTATTAATGAAGCCAGGACCTTGCAAGTCACATGGGTGGAACAGGAAGGCAGTCAACAGTAGCTCAAAAACACAACTCCACTGCTGAAAAAATAAAATGACTTCTCCCTGACAGCATTCTGAATATAGCATAAGTGTAGATTTTAGGACCATAATTATATAGACTTCTAAAAGTACCCTTACGGTTAAATCTGACATACTTTTTTAGAACACTGTCAAGTAACAGCAGCATTTCTGGATTACATGAGATACCAAATAACTCAGTATATGCAATTGCCAAATCATTTGCTTCCTATAGGAGTCCCACTTGCAGTGAAAAACACAATTACTGATTTGTTTGATCAAAATAAAAGCTACTAGCACTCCTCAAGACTGATTCATCGAGAAGCATTTGAAAGTAGCAAATCACTCAGACAGAGAAGTAAACACTTAAGTATAGAGCCCATGATACTGCTGCTCAGCCGACTTTCACTCTGGGGTCTTACATTTCCTGGATTTAACCCCAAGACATCACCACTGAATAGTATGTATTATAGTATTTAATATAAAACAAGAACTTTTTGAAAATATTTCTAGCATCTTTCCAACATCTTTGAAGCTGGAAGTTTATCTTCTCTTGTCAGAGATTAGATTAAGATTTGTATCCTCCCACTAAATGGAATATTAAATTCAATTTCACATTCCTACCATTAGAAAAAAAGTGGATCACCAGAGGCTGGAAGTCAATATGCATAGATACAGCCACCTATAGTCTAACTATAAACAACTAGGAAAGGAAATTATTTTGGATGACAGAAGCAGGAGAGATCATTTTGATTAAAAAACTGACATGCACTTATATACATAATACTGTATACTTTATAAAATCCACTAAACTATCAATGACAGAATGAAACAATGTTCCTCGTTGTTTATCTGTGTGCAATTTCACATGCTAGGAAAAAAATATTCATTCCTTTATGTATTTGAAACTTGTGCCTCTTTATATTAGGACCTACTTCATAATTCTGCCCTTTGTTCCAAGTTACTTAGATGACTATCAGAGGTAAGCCTCTGTAGTCATCATATACCTCACTGATGTCCAATTATTATATATTCAACTTTTAAAGGGGAAGATTTATCTTATCGTAACATATATTTTATCATCCTGAAATTGCAACAATTTTCTAGAACATAAGACAACGAGAGGTTTTTATAGCACAGCAAGGTAAATGTTTCCTTTGTAACACTGTCTACTATGTGCTATCGCATGTCTAATTATTTCTGTTTTCTGACAGTCTGCCCTGAGGTAAGCACTCACAGTTGTGAGCCACTCCACATAGGTGATGAAGATTATCATGCTATCACAAGGTGGAAAAAATGTAATAGAAAATTTCATTAAAAAAATTATTAAAAAGAGCACACCCATCAAAACACATGCCAAACTTACCTTCTTCGGATCCCTTCCTTCATCTCTCACTGTTTTGTTTACTCAGGGTATGTCTGCACTACCCACCAGATCGGCAGGTAGTGATCAATCTATCGGGGATCGATGTATCGTGTCTCGTCTAGATGCGATACATCGATCCCCGAACGCACTCCCCGTCGACTCTGGAACTCCACCAGGGTGGAAGGTGGAAGCGGAGTCAACGGGAGAGTGGCGGCCATCGATCCCGCGCCAGGAGTACGCGAAGTAAGTCAATCTAAGATACGTTGACTTCAGCTACGCTATTCTCATAGCTGAAGTTGCGTATCTTAGATCGATATCCCCCTCACCCACCCCCAGCGTAGACCAGGCCTTAGACTGTAATCTCTTCAGAACAGGGACTTGTTTTCCTATTATGGGTTTGTGAGCTGTTCAACACATCACCCCAAAGAAGGAGACAAGTTTTTATTCCTCCTTCAGTCCCGCACCCCAACTTATTTTTCTAACTTGAAAGTATACATCAGGGGTCGGCAACCTCTGGCATGCTGCTCGCCAAGGTAAGCACCCTGGCAGACCGGGCCAGTTTGTTTACCTGACGCATCGGCAGGTTCGGCCGATCGCAGCTCCCACTGGCCATGGTTTGCCATCCCAGGCCAATGGGGACTGCGGGAAGCCACAGCCAGCACATCCCTCGCCTGCGTCGCTTTCCACTGCCCCCATTAGCCTGGGGTGGTGAACCACGGCCAGTGGGAGCCGCGATCAGCCAAACCTGCTGATGCGGCAGGTAAACAAACTGGCCTGGCCTGGCCCGCCAGGGTGCTTACTCTGGCAAGCCGCATGCAGAAGTTGCTGACCCCTGGTATACATAATAGATAGAAGACATGCACCCTTCAGCCATCTTTTATTCCTCTGCATTTTCCTATTACCTTAATAAATATAATAATGCCTATTTCTTATATACAGTAGGCTTCCATTTATCTGATTGCCCTGGGGGACATCCAAAACTCTCTGATAACCATGTGTTCAGATAAACAGAAGTTCTATTTTGCACTACAGTTTCACTGATGTAGACCTAGAAAGCTGCTGTAAGAACATTATGTCTCAGTAACTGCAGGTAACTGCTCAAGATCCTATACAAATACAAACCCATAAATTAGTGCTAATAGGCGCTAAGGCAGGGGTGAACAAACTACAGCCCGCAGGCCGCATCCAGCCACCAGCCATTTTAATCCGGACCTCAAACTCCCGCTGCAGAGTCGGGGGCCGCTCTGTGTGGCTCCCAGAACAAGTGGTATGTCCCCTCTCCAGCTCTTACATGCAGAGGCAGCCCGGGGGCTCTGCTCCACATGCTGTCCCCGCCTCAAGTGCCACCCCGGCAGCTCCCATTGGCTGGAAACCACAGCAATGGGATGTGCAGGGGCAGCACCTGCAGACGGGGCAGCGCGCAGCAGTGCTGCTTGGCCCCGTAGGAGCGACATGCCGCTGCTTCCGGGAGCCACTTGAAGTAAGCGCCATCCGGAGCCTGCACCCCTAAGCCACCCCCAGTGCCTCAACTGCCTACTCCAACCCTGATCCCCCTCAAGCCCTCTGAACCCCTTGGTCCCAGCCCAGAGCACCCTCCTACATCTCAAACCCCTCATTCCCAGCCCAACCCCACACCCCAGAGTCCCCTCTCGCACCCTGAACTCATTTATGGCCCCACCCTGGAGCCCGCACCTCTTCCCACACCCAAACCCCAATTTCATGAGCATTCATAGTCTATCATATCATTTCCATTCCCAGATGTGGCCCTCGGGCCAAAAGGTTTGCCCACCCCTGCCCTAAGGGCATATGTACACTTCATCTGGGAATGAGCCTCCCAACTCGGCTTGTGCTTGCACTCTAAAAACTGCTATTTAAACATTGCAGCTCAGGCTGAAGCTCAGGCTCTGAGGCCTGGGAAGGGGTAGGCTTGAGAGCCTGTTCTCCAGCCCAAGCTGCAATGTCAAAGTACTGTGTACACAATTATTTTTAGAGTGCTAGCATGAGCCTTGCTAGCACAAGTCTGTGGACCAAGGCTGGGAAGCTTGCTGCCAAATACAGCGCACGGGCCCTAATAGGCTAATTGAGATGTTATTACCAAGTGATTAATTAGCATAGGGTTACATGGGGGACGCACTGTGGATTCAGATAACTAGGATTTTTGGATAAAGGGAATTCTGATAACTAATTATACTGCAGTGCTTTTCACTGCTAGATCTCAAAGTGCTTTATAATCTTTCAAATACATATTCCCAACATCTCGGTAGGTGAAGCATTATTATCTCCATTTTACAGATGGGGAACTGAGGCACAGAGAGGCTAAGTGACTTGGCTAAGGTCACACAGAAAATCTATGACAGAGATGGCAACTGAACCCATGTCTCCTACTTCCTAAACAGGTCCAGCGGTTAGGACACGTTTCTCCTGCTTACAAGGGGATAAAGAAAATAATCTCTCTCCCCCACTCCCTCACCCTCGCAGGCATATGAGCTGAAGATACAAGTAGTATCTCTCACTAGAAAATGAACACATTGGACTAGCTTCTAGCTGCTTCGGTTTCTGGAGCTGTGTTCATTTGGAGGAAAAAAATCCAAAATTCAGGTTGGGTTATTATAGAGTATACTCTTCATAAAGAAAGAGTTATTTACAGAATTTCTATAGGTATTAAAGCCAGAAGAGACATTATAATCTTCTAGCTTGACCTAATCAGAGTATTATTATTTCAATAAAAGACAGCTGAAGCCCTATGTGCCTGTCTGCTTATATCTCTGGCTATGACGACAAGCAGCGCAGGTTGGGTATGGAAGAGCAAGGAGCTGGAAAGATCCAAGCCACTGTCTTTCGACGGCTGAAGCCATTTTCCTTTTGAAAATTAGTAAATTAGCACCCAAAGGCCCTAATCAGGGACAGAAGACCCACTGTGCTGCGCACCATACACACACACACATAAAAAATGGTCCCTACCCACAGCTCTTACAATCTGAGTATATTAATAATGTTTTCTTATCTTACCTGCATATGGATTTTACTTTTTTGAGCTCAGTGTCTATGACTAATAATAAAACCATGCCATGGGGCGCTGTACAACAAATGTACAGATGAAAGAGTTGAAAGAGAGAAGAGGTTTTGATCAAGCTGAATGTGTAGAAAATTCAGTTTATTGCATTTTGCCAAATGTTTTTCCTATTTTCTCTCCTCAGCAAAATCAACTCCCTATTTGTTTCAAAAGGCTGACCAGGAGCTCCTGCATTTCCAGAACACTTCACCACTGCTGAGATTTCCATTTATTGTGTACAGATTAAGCCCTTTCAAAGTTTCTCTTGTTGTGTGGCTCTTTCATCATTGTAGTAACGATATCACAGAGATCAGAAAATCTGCAGATGGCCAATGATTACCCAGGTATCAGAGGGGTAGCCGTGTTAGTCTGGTTCTGTAGAAGCAGCAAAGAATCCTGTGGCACCTTATAGACTAACAGACGTTTTGCAGCATGAGCTTTCGTGGGTGAATACCCACTTCTTCGGATGCAACCGAAGGTGCATCCGAAGAAGTGGGTATTCACCCACAAAAGCTCATGCTGCAAAACGTCTGTTAGTCTATAAGGTGCCACAGGATTCTTTGCTGCTTCTAATGATTACACAATGTATTTATTTACACTTGTGGACTATCTCCTCCTCAGTAAGGAATCTAACAGGGCCACTAGGATGGCTGTGGAAGAACTGGGGAACTTCCACCACAGGAGCATATTTTCCTGTACAGGTTTTTACACACTGTATAAAAGCAAAGCAGAAGGGCATATATTAAACTTCGCTACAATATAGCTCGAGTGACATCAAAATGGTGACATACAGAAGACAACAGACAGCTATCAAATTTTCATTGTTAGTCCTCATGTTAAAAAAAATCCTATAAATAGAATATATATTACACTGCGATTACTTATAATAATCATAAACATCGAAATTTACACCAACTTGGGAAAAAGACTGTGAGGGATTCAATGTAAGTTTTTAAACTTACAGAATGTAGCTCAGTGGTTTGAGCATTGGCTCACTAAACCCAGGTGTGTGAATTCAATCCTTGAGGGAGCCATTTAGGGATCTGGACCAAAAATCTGTCTGGGGATTGGTCCTGCTCTGAGCAAGAGGTTGGACTAGATGACCTCCTGAGGTCCCTTACAACCCTGATATTCTACGATCTATGATCTAATTCTCCCCATGCAGAAAGAACATTTTTTTCCTTTTTCTTTATACCATTACCTGAAGATTAAAGAAACTAAAAGAAAAAGAAGTTTCAGCAGCTTTCCATCTTCAAAGCACTTTACAAACATCCACTAATTCCTCAGTAAACATATATTCACACTTGAAAACACATTAAAATGTGGAACTACGAAAACAAAGAGCATTAAATTGTTGTGTTTCTGAGCAACATAAGAACCCAGAATTAAACAGCTCATAAGAACCCAGAATTAAATAGCATTTAAGAACAAATACAAAGAAGAACAATACATAAAAGGAGATCAAACAAGATGTGTGTATGATAGTTCATGATGTCCACTTCAAAGTTTTTTTTTAAATGCAGCACTCCTGTTTTATTCCACTATTACCAAACAAGATAATTTTTCTTATGCTACAATGGAGACTTCAAATAAATGAAGATAAAAATAAAAGTTAAAAATAAATATGAGAGAGGGGACAGGAAGAGTCAGAAAACTTATAAAAGGAAGAGACGGCTTATTTTCAGTTTAAAAGGCTAGTAGATAACGGAGTACTATACATTTACCGACAGAGGTCTGAGGGAGTGAAATAAATATATGAAAGTCATGAAGGAAATCTGAGAATTAATTTAAGATTGTGGAAATGTTGTATGTCTTCAGTATGTGAGGACAACTGATAGACAGCAGTTACATCCGGGATCTAGCTTTATTAAGGTGAAAGATTGGGGAGAGAACAATACTTTTCTCTGAAGATAAGATATGTTTTGAACTCATCTGAGATCAAGTGCGATAGAGGAACCCTTTCTCATAGAACATGGACACCAAGAGAAAATAATGGCAACCAAGATAAAACTGAAGTGGAGAACTCCTGTCTAGCATCCTCTGGCAACATGTCCCTACACTTTAACCAGGAGTCCCAAACATTACAATCATAAAATACTCAAAGAGCTTTTTGCATGGCAATTCTGAGTTGCAACACCTCAGTAGAATAAACTTTTCTATCACAAAAAACTAGATTTTTTGCAGCCTTTGATTTTGGGATTTCCATCTGTTGGCGCTGTTGTTCCCATTCACTGGCCCATCTGTACCTGGGAGAAAATGAGAGTACAGATATACAAACACCCGGGAGGGAACATAATATTTATGGTCAGCCCTTTTTGAGGTGGCAGAAAGGATCGGAGAGACTTAATGGGCTACTTAATTACCTCATTAATAGGCAAGGCTCATCCATCGAGGCCCTCTGGTGGACAAAATATCAATAAGGAAGCAGGAGGACTCAATCTTCTCTCCACCTGGATCCATAAACTTGAAGCTACCCTTTTCAGTAGGTCCTGTTGAACTTTATAATCAGCCGAGGGACAAGAGGGTGGGGTGACATGCCTTCTGAGGAAACATTCTTGTCGGAGAAAAGGAGGATGAAGAAGCCAGCACAGCCTGAGGGTGCTCTTCCCCCACTAGCTGTCCAGCAGGATCCTGTTGAACTGCCTCTTGCTGCTCAGAACCGGCAGCACTTGGTGAATAAATTTCCCATGCCTCCCAAAGGACGCACAGCAGTAAGGCCTCATTTATGATCTAAAAACCGGGGGGAATTCCCACAGATTCCAAAAAGGCCACTGGACTGGTGATGGGCCTCAATGACTCCCTAATCACATAGAATCATAGGACTGGAAGGCATCTCAAGAGGTCTTCTAGTGTAGTACCCTACACTAAAGGTAGTGTAGTACCCTACACTAAAGGCAGATAATACTAAAGGTATTATCTGGACCATCCCTGACAGGTGTTTGTCTAACCTGCTATTCAAAATCTCTAATGATGGAGATTCCACAACCTCCCTAGGCAATTTATTCCAGTGCTTAATTACCCTGATAGGAAGTTTTTCCTCAATTCCAACCTAAACTGCCCTTGCTGCAATTTAAGGCCATTACTACTTCTCCTATCCTCAGAAGTTAACGAGAACAATTTTTCATCCTCCTCCTTGTAATAATCTGTTATGTTCTTGAAATCTGTTATGCCCCTTCTCCCCCCCGCCCATACTTCTCTTCTCCAGACTAAACATACCCAATTTTTCAATCTTCCCTCATAGGTCATGAATTCTAGACTTTAATCATTTTCATTGCTCTTCTCTGGACTTCCTCCAATTTGTCCAGATCTTTCCTAAAATGTGACACACAGAACTGGACACAATACTCCAGCTGAGGCCTAATCAGTGTGGAGTAAAGCAGAATAATTACTTCTTGTGTCTTGCTTACAACACTCTTGCTAATACATGCCAGAATGATGTTTGCTGTTTTTGCAACAGCATTACACAGTTAACTAATGTTCAGCTTGTGATAAACTATGACTCCCAGATCCCTTTCCACAGTACTCCTTCTTAGGCAGTCATTTCCCATTTTGTGGGTGTACAACTGATTGTTCCTTCCTAACTGGAATACTTTGCATTTGTCCTTACTGAATTTCATCCTATTTACTTCAGACTATTTTTCCAGTTTCTCCAGCTCATTTTGAATTTTAATCCTATCCTCCAAAGCACTTGCAACCCATCCCAGCTTGGTATCGCCTGCAAACTTTATAAGTGTACTCTCTCTGCCATTACCTAAATGACTGATGAAGATATTGAACAGAACCAACCCAGAACTGATCCCTGCAGGACCCCACTTGCTATGCCCTTCCTGCTTGACTGTGAACTACTCCCTGGCACCGGTTTTCCAACCAGTTATGTACCCACCATATAGTAGTTCCATTTAGGTTGTATTGCCTAGTTTGTTTATGAGAAGGTCATGAGAGACAGTATCAAAAGTCTTACTAAAGTCAAGATATACCACAACTACCACTTCCCCCTATCCAAAGGCTTGTTCCCCTGTCAAAGTAAGCTATTATAGAATCATAGACTTTAAGGTCAGAAGAGACCATTATGATCATCTAGTCTGACCTCCTGCACAATGCAGGCCACAGAATCTCACCCATCCATTCCTGTATCAAACCTGTGTCTGAGCCATTGAAGTCCTCAAATCATGGTTTAAAGACTTCAAGGTGCAGAGAATCTTCCAGCAAGTGACTTGTGCCCCACGCTGCAGAGGAAGGCGAACCCCCACCCCGGGCTTCTGCCAATCTGCCCTGGAGGAAAATTCCTTCCCAATCCCAAATACGGCGATCAGCTAAACCCCAAGCATGTGAGCAAGACTCACCAGCCAGATACTCCAGAGAATTCTTTTCTGGGTAACTCAGATCAGTTCTGTTCCAGAACTTCACTCCTCTGATGGTTAGAAACCTTTGTCTAATTTCAAGTCTAAACTTCCAGCTTATATCCATTTGTTCTTGTGTCCACACTGGTACTGAGATTAAATAATTCCTCTCCCTCCCTGGTATTTATTCCTGATATATTTATAGAGAGCAATCATATCTCCCCTCGGCCTTCTTTTGGTTAGGTTAAACAAGCCAAGCTCTTTGAGTCTCCTTTCATAAGACAGGTTTTCCATTCCTCGGATCATCCTAGTAGTCCTTCTCTGAACCTGTTCGTTTAAATTCATCCTTCTTAAACATGGGAGACCAGAACTGCACACAGTATTCCAGATGAGGTCTCACCAGTGCCTTGTATAACGGTACTAACACCTCCTTATCTCTACTGGAAATACTTCGCCTGATGCATCCCAAGACCGCATTAGCTTTTTTCTCATGGCCATATCACTTTAGTGGCTCATAGTCATCCTGTGATCAACCAATACTCCGAGGTTCTTCTCCTCCTCTGTTACTTCCAACTGATGCCTCCCCAGCTTATAACAGTAGTTCATGTTATTAATTCCTAAATGCATGACCTTGCACTTTTCACTATTAAATTTCATCCTATTACTCTAGTTTACAAGGTCATCCAGATCTTTCTGTATGATATTCCAGTCCTCCTCTGTATTGGCAATACCTCCCAACTCTGCAAACTATATTAACACATTGCCACTTTTTGTGCCATAGTCAGTAATAAAAAGATTAAATAAGATAAGTCCCAAAACCGATCCCCGAGAAACTCCACTAGTAACCTCCCTCCATCCAGATCCCAATGCCTGATGGGTCAAAAACATTGTCGCAGGTGGTTCTGGGTACATGTCGTCAGCTTTCCACCCCTCCCCCCCCCCGCAGGGGTAACACAGGAAAAAAGGCGAGAAACAGGGGGGGCGGGGCTGATGACATGTACCCAGAACCACCCATGACAATGTTTTTGACCCACAGGCATTAGGAGCTCAACCCTGAATTCAAATGGTTGGCAGAGACTGTGGGAACTGTGGGATAGCTACAGTCGTCAGTCACCCCTCCCTCCATGAGAGCAACTGCAGACAATCGTTTTGCGCCTTTTTTCAGTCCAGACGCCATAGCACGGCAAGCATGGAGCCCGTTCAGCTCACCACAGCAGTTATGTATCAGAGGGGTAGCCGGGTTAGTCTGGTTCTGTAGAAGCAGCAAAGAATCCTGTGGCACCTTATAGACTAACAGACGTTTTGCAGCATGAGCTTTCGTGGGTGAATACCCACTTCTTCGGATGCAAGTAGTGGAAATTTCCAGGGGCAGGTTTATATAGGCAAGCAAGAAGCAAGCTAGAGATAACGAGGTCAGTTCAACCAGGGAGGATGAGGCCCTGATCCAGCAGTTGAGTGAAAACCAAGGGAGGAGAAACTCTCTCTGTAGCTGGCAAGCCATTCACAGTCTTTGTTTAATCCTGAGCTGATGGTGTCAAATTTGCAGATGAACTGGAGCTCAGCAGTTTCTCTTTGAAGTCTGGTCCTGAAGTTTTTTTGCTGCAGGATGGCCACCTTAAGATCTGCTATTGTGTGGCCAGGGAGGTTGAAGTGTTCTCCTACAGGTTTTTGTATATTACCATTCCTAATATCTGATTTGTGTCCATTTATCCTTTTCCTTAGAGACTGTCCAGTTTGGCCGATGTACATAGCAGAGGAGCATTGCTGGCATATGATGGCATATATTACATTGGTGGACGTGCAGGTGAATGAACCGGTGATGGTGTGGCTGATCTGGTTAGGTCCTGGGATGGTGTCGCTGGTGTAGATATGTGGGCAGAGTTGGCATCAAGGTTTGTTGCATGGATTGGTTCCTGAGCTAGAGTTACTATGGTGCGGTGCGCAGTTACTGGTGAGAATATACTTCAGGTTGGCAGGTTGTCTGTGGGCGAGGACTGGCCTGCCACCCAAGGCCTGTGAAAGTGTGAGGTCATTGTCCAGGATGGGTTGTAGATCCCTGATGATGCGCTGGAGGGGTTTTAGCTGGGGACTGTACGTGATGGCCAGTGGAGTCCTGTTGGTTTCTTTCTTGGGTTTGTCTTGCAGTAGGAGGCTTCTGGATACATGTCTGGCTCTGTTGATCTGTTTCCTTATTTCCTCGTGCGGGTACTGTAGTTTTGAGAATGCTTGGTGGAGATTTTGTAGGTGTTGGTCTCTGTCTGAGGGGTTAGAGCAGATGCGGTTGTACCTCAGTGCTTGGCTGTAGACAATGGATCTTGTGGTGTGCCCGGGATGGAAGCTGGAGGCATGAAGGTAGGCATAGCGGTCAGTAGGTTTTCGGTATAGGGTGGTATTAATGTGACCATCAATTATTTGCACCGTAGTGTCTAGGAAGTGGACCTCCCGTGTAGATTGGTCCAGGCTGAGGTTGATGGTGGGGTGGAAGCTGTTGAAATCGTGGTGGAATTTTTCCAGAGTCTCCTTCCCATGGGTCCAGATGATGAAGATGTCATCAATGTAGCGTAGGCAGAGAAGGGGTGTGAGTGGACGGGAGCTGAGGAAGCGTTGTTCCAGGTCAGCCATAAAAATATTGGCATATTGTGGGGCCATGCGTGTGCCCATAGCGGTGCCACTGATCTGGAGATATATATTGTCATCAAATTTGAAATAGTTTGAAATGACACCATCACAGGACCTAACCAGATCAGCCACACCATCACCGGTTCATTCACCTGCACGTCCACCAATGTAATATATGCCATCATATGCCAGCAATGCCCCTCTGCTATGTACATCGGCCAAACTGGACAGTCTCTACGGAAAAGGATAAATGGACACAAATCAGATATTAGGAATGGCAATATACAAAAACCTGTAGGAGAACACTTCAACCTCCCTGGCCACACCATAGCAGATCTTAAGGTGGCCATCCTGCAGCAAAAAAACTTCAGGACCAGACTTCAAAGAGAAACTGCTGAGCTCCAGTTCATCTGCAAATTTGACACCATCAGCTCAGGATTAAACAAAGACTGTGAATGGCTTGCCAGCTACAGAGACAGTTTCTCCTCCCTTGGTTTTCACTCAACTGCTGGATCAGGGCCTCATCCTCCCTGGTTGAACTGACCTCGTTATCTCTAGCTTGCTTCTTGCTTGCCTATATAAACCTGCCCCTGGAAATTTCCACTACTTGCATCCGAAGAAGTGGGTATTCACCCACAAAAGCTCATGCTGCAAAACGTCTGTTAGTCTATAAGGTGCCACAAGATTCTTTGCTGCTTCCACAGCAGTTATGAGCATTGTAAACACCTCACGCATTATCGTGCAATATACGCAGAACCAGAAGCTGAAAAATCAGGCGAGGAGGTGACAGCAGTGATGAGGACATGGACACAGACTTCTCTCAAAGCACGGGCCCCACCAATGTGGACATCATGGTGTTAATGGGGCAGGTTCATGCTGTGGAATGCAGATTCTGGGCCCGGGAAACAAGCACAGACTGGTGAGACTGCATAGTGTTGCAGGTCTGGGACGATCCCAGTGGCTCCGAAACTTTTGCATGCATAAGGGGCACTTTCATGGAACTTTGTGACTTGCTTTCCCCTGCCCTGAACCGTAAGAATACCAAGATGAGAACAGCCCTCTCAGTTCACAAGCGAGTGGCGATAGCCCTCTGGAAGCTTGCAATGCCAGACAGCTACCGGTCAGTCGGGACTCAATTTGGAGTGGGCAAATCTACTGTGGGGATTGCTGTCATGCAAGTAGCCAACGCAAACACTGAGCTGCTGCTATCAAAGGTAGTGACTCTGGGAAATGTGCAGGTCATAGCAGATGGATTTGCTGCAATGGGATTCCTTAACTGTGGTGGGGCAATAGACGGAACCCATATCCCTATCTTGGGACCAGACCACCAAGGCAACCAGTACATAAACCGCAAGGGGTACTTTTCAAGGCTGCTGCAAGCACGAGTGGATCACAAGGGACTTTTCACCAACATTAACGTGGGATGGCTGGGAAAGGTTCATGATGCTTGCGTCTTCAGAAACTCTGATCTGTTTAAACGGCTTCAGGAAGGGATTTACTTCCCAGACCAGAAAATAACTGTTGGAGATGTTGAAATGCCTATAGTTATCCTTGGGGACCCAGCTTACCTCTTAATGCCCTGGCTCATGAAGCCATACACAGGTACCCTGAACGGTAGTAAGGAGCTGTTCAACTATAGGCTGAGCAAGTGCAGAATGGTAGTAGAGAGTGCATTTGGACGTTTGAAGGATCGCTGGTGCAGTTTACTGACTCACTCAGACCTCAGCGAAACTAATATCCCCATTGTTATTGCTGCTTGCTGTATGCTCCACAATTTCTGTAAGAGTAAGGGGGAGATGTTTATGACTGGGTGGGAGGTTGAGGCAAATCGCCTGGCCACTGATTACGCACAGCCAGACACCAAGGCGATTAGAAGAGCACATCAGGAAGCACTGCGCATCAGAGAAGCTTTGAAAACCAGTTTAATGACTGGCCAGAGTACTGTGTGACAGTTCTATTTCTTTCTCCTTGATGAAAACCCGCATCCTTGGTTGACTCTAATTCTCTGTAAGCCAACCGCCATTCCCTCTTCAATCACAGCTTGGAAATAAAGTCACTATCGTTTAAAAACCATGTATTCTTTATTAATTGATTATAAAAATAGGGAGATAACTCACAAGGTAGCCCGGGTGGGGTGTGAGAGGAGGGGAGGAGGGAAGGAAAAGGCCACCTCAATACTTGTTGAATGACAGCCTTCTGTCCACTGGGGTGGAGTGGTTGGGTGCCTGGAGCCTCCCACTGGGCGTCTGGGTGAGGAGGCAGCTATGGAAATTGGGGAGGAGGGAGGGCAGTTAAACAGGGGCTGTAGCAGCAGTCTCTCCAGCTGACGTTCCTGAACATCCACCAGACGCCGGATCATGTCCGCTTCTTCTTGCAGCAGCCCCAGCGTTGCATCCTGCCTCCTCTGATCTTCCTGCCGTCACCTCTCCTCACGTTCATTGGCCGCTTTCCTGTCCTGTGCTATTGTGTCCCTCCACACTTTCTGTTGAGCTCAGAGAACATTTCATCATGCGTGCGGTTTTTTCGCCACCTTATCTGAGATAGCCTTTGGGATGGAGGAGGGAGGCTTGAAACATTTGCAGCTGTGGGAGGAAAAAAAGGGAGAGAAGTATTTTAAAAGATACATTTTACAGAACAATGGGTATACTCTTTCACGGTGAACAACACTATTCACATTACATAGCACATGTCATTTCGGTACAAGGTCATTTTGTGCATCTTATATTGAATGCCTGCGGCTTTGGTGTTAGCGATCAAACACGCCGGGCAACAGAATTCGGCTTGCAGGCGGCCATGGTAAGCCATAGTCTTTCGGATTCTGCAACCTTCATAACAGCAGCGCCCTCCTTTCCCATACCAAACAAAGCCCGTTGAGTTGTCCATTTAGGGCTGTGGTTTTCGTGTTAATGTGCAGCAGCAGAATCCAAACTAACCCCCCACCCCCCTATCGTTTTCTCTGGGATGACCGATTTAACCCTCCCCCCACCGCACCATGTGGCTGGTATCAGGGAAGATCCCTGCTAGCCAAATGCGAAAAGCTCAGCGCCAATGCCTCCCCACCCCCAGCACTGCTTGGCTAACTGCGGAGAGGATTTCTTTTCAACCACAGGCAAGCCATGTTTTATATTTACAAAGGTACACTCACCAGAGGTCCCTTCTGCATCTGCATGGTCCGGGATACCGCCTTGGGAGGGTTGGGAGGCTACTTCAGTCAGGGTGAGAAAAAGATCCTGGTTGTCAGGGAGAACAGTGTGCTGTGTGATCTCCTCTACCTCGTCCTCCTCATCATCATCATAATTATCTTCCCCGTCCGCAAAATCCTCAGGCATGGCAACTGACAGTACCCCATCATCAGAGTCCACGGACAGGGGTGGGGTAGTGGTGGCAGCCCCCTTCCCCCAGAATTGCATGCAGCTCAGTGTAGAAGCGGCATGTCTGCGGCTCTGTCCCGGAGCGTCTGTTTAATTCTTTGGCTTTCTGGTATGCTTGTCTCAGCTCCTTAAGTTTCACGCGGCACCATGTTGAGTCCTTGTTGTGGCCTCTGTCCATCATGGCCTTGGAGATTTTTTCAAATGTTTTGGCATTCCGTCTTTTGGAACAGAGTTCGGATAGCACGTATTCGTCTCCCCATAAGGCGATCAAATCCAGTACCTCCCATACGGTCCATACTGGAGCTCTTTTTCGATTCTGGGACTGCATAGTCACCTGTGCTGATCAGTTCTCCACACTGGGCAAACAGGAAATGAAATTCAAAAGCTCGCAGGGCTTTTCCTGTCTACCTGGCCAGTGCATCCGAGTTCAGATTGCTGTGCAGAGCGGTCACAATGCTACACTGTGGGATAGCTCCCGGAGGCCAATACCGTCAAATTGCATCCACACTAACCATAATTCAAACTGGCAATGTCGATTTCAGGGCTACTCCCCTCATCAGGGAGGAGTACAGAAATCAATTTTAAGGGCCCTTTATGTTGACAAAAATGGCTTCGTTGTGTGGATGGGTACAGGGTTAATTCAATTGAACACTGCTAAATTTGACCTAAACTCGTAGTGTAGTCCAGGCCCAAGAGACCTCTTTTTAACCTATACTCTAATAGAGACAATGAGATGAGACAGAGATGATTGAATGAAATTATTTTGCTGTCGGCCCCAGAGCTGAATTTTCAAGGATATTAGCGGAGCTCTACACCTGACAGCCCTGACCTTTGGAATTCTCTTCCCTTTATGACACCAGATTTGGAGACCCACAGAATATGAGATTACATAATTTGATTTAGCATTTAGGACATTCTTTTTATGAAGGCAGCATTGCTTAAGGATACCTACATAGTTTATAGATTATATTGATTTTTTTTACAATTATTTTTTCATTTTCAGGAGCACAAAAAGACATTAACACACATTTTCTTTTTGTGTGTTTTCATAACTCAAAATCATTCAAATCAATTATGATTTAGTTTGTCCAAAATAGTTTAAAAAAAAAACACTTCATATACCGGTACTAAGACCAAAGATATTTTCAACAATAACAAAGAGTATTTTTGCCAAAATTAGCGTCATTTGAAAATAATGCTCATGGATAAGATGATCTTCGATTGGCTGACATATGCAACAGGTCTACTTTCTGAGCCATCAAATACCACTCAATGTTCCCTACATCCATTTGGCAAAATGACTAAATCTACATTATCCATTTAATATAACAGAAATCAATCAACAAACTGGAACACTGTCACAAGTCCAGCGTTTCCTGCTCTGGGAATAATCATCACTGCTTTGTATTAACATTTATACAGGAGAAGGAAATAGCCAGCCTGTAACATTTTCTCCACTGATATGCTCTCCTAATTTGGCCATATTAGAGTGGAGTGAACGAAATTAAAAGTCTTTGTGGTTTCTTTATAAGCTCTCAACACCTTCAGTTCATCTTATGTAACTGCAGCCTTATTTATACTACTGTTGAAACATAAGCAAAAATTATGTTTAAACATAGTTAACATAAAAGTATGCTACAGACTACTACTGAAAAGCTTTTATTTTAAAATTATGTTGCAAGAAAAAAACCTATACGCACTGGTCAGGGAAACCACAAGAATCCTGCCAACCACCACCACACTTAAATACATTGCATACCTGCTTCAGGTGAAGAGAATGATTAGTTAAAGACACTTTGCTGGCCAATATAATTTTTAACCCACATTTTAAATTTAATATTCTGCAGAATAAAAAAGGAATCATTTGTTGCTGAAAGGTCTTCACTGCTTTCTGCGTGGGCAGCATCTGAACTGCAGCATAAATTACATTTAATTAAGGTCATTTGGCTTTACACATAACAATAACTTGGGCAGCAAAGTTCTAAATATTTGCATTTAAAATACTATTATTGTATAAAAACTTCTAACATTTTATTAGTCACAATTAGCTTGCAGAAGTTATATATAATTAACCTCCTGTAAGACAAGAATTCACAGTGATGTTACCTCACCCTTTGTAACTCCCACTTTTCTATAAGATGCTCCACTTCACCGCCAAGAACTACAGTGTTACTGTCATCCAAAAGCAGGAATCCATTTTTCACTTCAACAATTCCTGACAGCTTAATTTTTGTTCCAGGTGGAGTGTTCAGGCTAAAAACAGAAACAAACACACAAAATCTCAAACATTATATATAGAGACTCTACCAGACAAAACCCCACCATAGGTTATTAAATAGCAGTACATTTAAATAAAGTGAAGCAATGTTGACAGAAAACTAGTCATATATAGGTTTTCTTATATAAACACAAATATTCAGTTACTTTTTTAATAATAATATCTCTGAACAAACCTATTTATGGAACCAAAGTCAATACTTTGCAAGTATAAAACACCTGAAACATACTTGGAGTGGGTTGGTGGGATTAATTGCTTTTTGTGTTAAATATTTGATTTGACTGAAACAAACAATGCATAGGAAAAACTATTGATATCAAGATACTAAGATAAACAGCTACAAAATCACTCTTGCAATGTCTTAAATAATAAATACAATAAATAAAACACAGCATTAGGATTGCATGTTTTCTTAATGCTCATGGCGAGAGCAAGTGCCTGACAGGTATTTGAAAGGCGGTCCATGAGTTCTTGTAAAAGATCTTCATCGTGGGCTATGAGGGCAGCATCATCAGCTAATAGAAGTTCCCTGATTAGCACCTTTTTGACTTTGGTCTTTGATTTAAGTCAGGACAGGTTGAAGAGTTTCCCATCTGATCTTGTGTGGCGATACACTCCAACTTTCATGTCCTTAAACACACAGTTCAAGAGTATTGAGAAGAAGATTTCAAAGAGTGTAGGGGCAAGAACACATCCTTGCTTCACTCCGCTTTTCATCTCAAGAGTTGTTTTAAGTGGATCCGTCAAACTGGACAGTTGCTCTCATGTTGTTGTGGAATGAACATATAAGACTTAACAGGGTTGGTGGACATCCTATTCTTTCTAGTATTGCAAATAGATCTGCTCTGCTGACTGTGTCGAATGCTTTTGGTTAGGTCCACGAAGGCGATGTACAATGGTCGGTTTTGCTCTCTGCAATTTTCTTGGAGTTGACGCAGAGAAAATATTGTGTCTGCAGTTGATCTTCCAGCTCTGAATCCACACTGTGATTCAAGGTAGACACGATTCACCAGCTGTTGTAGGCGCATTAAGGGCTGGTCTACACTAGGGGGGGGGTCGATCTAAGATACGCAACTTCAGCTATGTGAATAGCATAGCTGAAGTTGAAGTACCTTAGATCGAATTACTTACCGTCCTCACGGCGCGGGATCGACGTCCGCGGCTCCCCATGTCAACTCCGCTACCGCCGTTCGCATTGGTGGAGTTACGGAGTCGACAGGAGCGCGTTCGGGGATCGATATAGCGCGTCTAGATGAGACGCGATATATCGATCCCCGAGAAATCGATTGCTACCTGCTGATATGGCCGGTAGTGAAGACGTACCCTCAGATGACTTTTGTGAAAGCTTTTCCTGCTACGCTTAGTAGCGAGATACCGCTGTAGTTGTAGTCACCCTTTTCGCCTTTATTTTTTACAAAGTGATGATGTTTGCATCACGCATCTCTTGTGGTACCTCACACTCTTTCCAGCACTTAAGAAGCAGCTGATAAAGATATGGCAATAGGCTGTCTTTCCCACACTTGAGGATTTCTGCTGGGATGCCATCTTTTCCAGGAGCATTGCCAATTGATAGAAAATCAATGGCCTTGCTTAGCTCTTCTACAGTGGGCTCCACATCTAGCTCTGGCATGACTGTAGCGTTGGTATTTGATCCAGTGATTTGCTGGCGATGTTTCTTTCTTGTGCTTATAGCTCTAAATAGTGTTCGACCCAATGAGACAACTGCTTGCTTTTATCTGTAATGATTTTACCGCTGTGTGATTTGAGGAGGGCAACCTTGTTGACAGTGGGACTTAGAGCTTTCCTTAGGTCATCATACATGACTTTGAGGTTTCCTATGGGTATGTCTACACTACAAGAGTAGTTCGAATCAACTTAAGTCGAATTTGTAGAATCGACCTTACAAAGTCCAGTTTGTGTGTCCACAGTAAGGACACTAATTCGACTTTGTGAGTCCACACTAACGGGGCAAGCGTCGAAATTGGAAGCGGTGCACTGTGGTAAGCTATCCCACAGTTCCCGCACTCCCCGCTGCCCATTGGAATTCTGGGATTTCCCCCCAATGCATGCTGGGGGGAAAAACTGTGTCGAGGGTGGTCTTGGGTAACTGTCAGCATTCCACCGTCACTGCCGCCGGCGGGAAATCAGTTCGCGCACTTTTCCTGTTAGTGACAGTGCGGACACCACAGCACTCCACTGCAATCATGGAGCCCGCTGCAATCATCGCTGCACTTATGGCCGTTGTCAACTCCTCGCACCTTATTGTACACCTCTTCAACAGTCAGATGCTGAGAAATCGGGCGAGGAGACTCCGGCAGCGCGGTGAGGACATGAAGTCTCAGAGTGGCACAGACCTCTCAGAAAGCACGGTACGCCGCGCCGTGGAGATCATGGTGGCAATGGGTCATGTTCATGCTATGGGACGGCGATTCTGGGCCCGGGAAACAAGCACGGACTGGTGGGACCACATAGTGCGGCAGGTCTGGGATGAATCACAGTGGCTGCGAAACTTCAGGATGCGTAAGGGCACTTTCCTTGAACTGTGTGACTTGCTGTCCCCTGCCCTGAAGCGCAAGGACACCCGCATGCGAGCAGCCCTGAGTGTGCAGAAGTGAGTGGCCGTAGCCCTCTGGAAACTTGCAACGCCAGACAGCTACCGGTCAGTAGCGAACCACTTTGGCGTGGGCAAATCTACCGTGGGGGTTGCTGTGATGCAAGTAGCCAACGCAATCGTTGAGCTCCTGCTCTCGAAGGTAGTGACCCTGGGAAACGTCCAGGTCGTCATAGATGGCTTCGCCGCGATGGGATTCCCAAACTGCGGTGGGGCTATAGATGGGACTCACATCCCTATCCTGGCACCAGCCCACCAGGCCAGCCAGTATATTAACCGAAAGGGCTACTTTTCAATGGTGCTGCAAGCACTGGTGGACCATAGGGGACGCTTTACCAACATCAACGTCAGGTGGCTGGGCAAGGTTCATGACGCGCGTGTTTTCAGGAACTCTGGTCTGTTTAGATGCCTGCAGAAAGGTAGTTTCTTCCCGGACCACAAAATAACTGTTGGGGATGTGGAGATGCCTATAGTGATCTTCGGGGACCCAGCCTACCCGCTAATGCCCTGGCTCATGAAGCCCTATACAGGGGCCTTGAACAGCGACAAGGAACTCTTCAACTACCGGCTGAGCAAGTGCAGAATGGTGGTGGAGTGTGCTTTTGGACGTCTCAAGGGGAGATGGCGAAGCTTACTGACTCGCTCGGATCTCAGCGAAACCAATATCCCCATTGTTATTGCTGCTTGCTGTGTGCTCCACAATCTCTGTGAGAGCAAGGGGGAGACCTTTATGGCGGGATGGGAGGTTGAGGCAAATCGCCTGGCTGCTGATTATGCTCAGCCAGACACCCGAGCAATTAGAAGAGCCCAGCGGTAAGCGCTGTGCATCCAGGAGGCTTTGAAAGATAGATTCCTCAGGTTGCAGGGTAACCTGTGACTGTTCAGGTTCTTTACAGAGAAGCTCAACCTGCCCCTCTTTCAGTTACTGTTGACTTTCTTTTGCGGTTACATAGCCCGTTCACCACGTTTCCCCCCTTCCAACACACGTTTAAAAATAAAGTTAATGGAATATTGTTAATTAACAACGTTTTCTTTACTAATGAATTCGCGTTAAAGGGTTGAAACAGGGACACAGACTGTGGTGGGTAGGGTGTGCAGTGATGTACAGACCGCTTCTACACTCGAGGAATGACAGGCTCCTGCCCCTAGAGCGGTCTGCACTGCCGGACTGGTTGTTTCAACAAAGCCTGCCATCCCTCCTTTTCGGGACTCTGTGTGCGGGGGCTATGTGGGCTTGTGGCGAGGGAGGACTGGGGGGAGGACGTTTACAGGTGGGTGTGAAGGAAGGGGTGAGGGGTGCAGGCTCTGGGCTGGGAGTGGGGGCGTAGGAAGGGGTGAGGGGTGTGTGGGAAGTGGGAGGAGGTGTAGGGGGATGAGGGCTCTGGCTGGGGCTGAGGGTTTGGGGCATTGGAGAGGCTCAGGGCTATGGTGCAAGGGCAGGGTAAGGGCAGCCTGCCTTGCCATTTGTGGATGGCAGGCGCTAGGACCCTGGGGCATCAGACAGCATTTCTGCGGGGAGCCGCTCTACTGTCAGGCAGGTACGCAGCGCAGCGGGGCAGGGGGAGACCCGTGGGGGCCAGGGCCCGATCCAGGCAGGGCCGGGGGAGAGACCCAGCTCCAAATATAGCTGGAGCAGGGCACCTGCCACCTATGCACAGAACATGAAAAACACCTCCCAGACTGACCAGAGTGCCTAGTGACTGCACTGTGTGTGTGACCTGCTGTAGATCCTGCCCCCGTGTCTGTACCCAGGTAATGGTGACCGTCCTATGCAATTACCAAACCCCTCCCCCCCTTCACACAAAGTCTTCTGTAAAGAAACATGACGGAAACAGTAATGAACAGCAAACTATTTTTAATAATCAACTACACAGTGAGGGGACGAAACTGGGATTTGGGCTTGGGTGATCCAGGAAGGGAAGGACTTCTCAAAATTTAGCGAATGAGAGCTTTTTGGTACTTGAGCACTCTGCTGGGGTGGAGTGACAGTTTTCACGGCCCCAGGCGCACCTCCTTCTTGTTATTTTGGGTGAGGGGGGTATTGGACTTTGTGGCGGGGGAGGGTGGTTGCAGATACAGTGCAGGGGGGCTCTGTCCTCCTGCCTGCGGTCCTGCAGAACATCCACAAGGTGCCTGAGCGTGTCCATTGCTCCCTCATTAGTCCAAGCAGCGTTTGAGTCGCCTGCTGGTCCTCCAGACGCCATCTGTCCTCCCGTTCGCTGTGTGAGCGCTGCTGCTGAGAGAGGTTCTCCCTCCACTGGCTCTGCTGGGCCACCTCGGCTCGGGAGCAGCCCATAAGTTCTGTGAACATTTCGTCCCGTGTCTTTTTCTTGCGCTGCCTAATCTGCGCCAGCCTCTGTGAGGGGCATGCTGGAGCAGGTCGGAATACAGTTGCAGCTGTGTGATGGGAAACAGGGATTGACTTCCTTATAAAGATACAGTTTTGCAAAGAAGAAACATAGTCTAGTCAATCTCTGTGGACAAGACCATGCACAGCACTCACTCAGGGAAAGTTCGAATTTTCGGAATTCGCTTTCATTGCCTGGGGGATTGCACTGCAGATCAGACAAGAGGGGCAGGACAGCAGAATCCGTGGAGCAGCCAGGCATGGTAAGCCAAAAACTTTTGGCTGCTTAAAAGTCAATGTATACCACTGTCCTCTTGCTACAGGCAATCCTGAAAGCATAAACTCTGCCCCTGTTGCACCCCCTCGCATCTGTTCCCTGGGAAAGATCCCTGTATGCTGCCACTCTGCAGCCTCCACCACGTAGCTGTAAAGTGACGCTCATTGTTAAGCAAAGGAACAGTGAAGCACTCCCAATACTAATAGTACACAAATTACTGTAATTAAATGCAGGAGTCTCCGAGCGAGATCACCCTGAGGAGAGTCACTGAGGCAGATAGAGAGCGCATGCTGCATGAAAGCCAGCACAAACCAGGGGCCTATGCTGCCATGCTCGTGGAGGCAATGTTCCCGGAGTACCTGATGATAGCCTGGTGCGGAAAAGTGTGCTACCACGGAGCACCCAATAAGGCAGCTCTCCCCAGGAACCTCATGCGGAGGCTTTTCGATTACCTGCAGGAGAGCATCTCGGAAATCTCCCAAGAGGATTTCTGTTCCATCCCCATATATATTGACCTTCTTTTCAACTAGTAACTATTCCTGCTCCATTAAAAATAAATATTAACATGTTTAAAGCACTTACAGACTGATCCTTCCCCTGATTCAGGGTCCGGGTTAACGGCTAGGGAGGGTTGGTAGGGGATCTCAGTGAGGGTGATGAAGAGATCCTGGCTGTCGGGGAAATCAGCGTTGTAAGCGCTGTCGACTGCCTCGTCCTCCTCATCTTCCCCGTCCGCGAACATCTCCAAGGAACAGTCCGTCGACAGTATCCCATCCTCAGAGTCCACGCACACTGGTGGGGCAGTGGTGGCAGACCCACCGAGAATGGCATGCAGTGCCTCGTAGAACCGGCATGTCTGGGGCTGGGCTCCGGAGCGTCCGTTTGCCACTCTGATTTTTTGGTAGCCTTGTCTCAGCTCCTTGACTTTCACGCAGCACTGCGTTGTATCCCGGCTGTATCCTCTGAGTGCCATGGCTTTGGAGACCTTCTCGTAGGTCTTTGCATTCCGTTTGTTGGAGCGCAGCTCCGAAAGCACAGACTCATCGCCCCACACAGCAATGAGATCCAAGACTTCCTGGTCAGTCCATGCTGGGGCCCTCTTTCTAGTCTGAGATTCCCTGGACTCCTCTGCTGGAGAGCTCTGCATCGTTGCCAGTGCTGCTGAGCTCGCCACGACGTCCACACAGGAAATGAGATTCAAACTGGCCAGACAGGAAAAGGAATTCAAATTTCCCCAGGGCTTTTCCTGTGTGGCTGGTCAGAGCATACAAGCTCGGACTGCTGTCCAGAGCGTCAACAGAGTGGAGCTCTGTGGGATAGCTCCCGGAGCTACTAAGTTCGATTTGCATCCACACCTAGCCTAATTCGACATAGCCATGTCGAATTTAGCGCTACTCCCCTCGTCGGGGAGGAGTACAGAAGTCGAACTAAAGAGCCCTCTATGTCGAATTAAATAGCTTCGTGGTGTGGACGGGTGCACGGTTAATTCGAATTAACGCTGCTAAACTCAAATTAAAGTCCTAGTGTGGACCAGGCCTATGTCTGAGGCTGTCTGTATCTCTTCACAGAACTTGATCCAGTTATGATTTAAATAGAGTCTGCTTGCTCACTGTATCTCAATTTTTGCACGTCGAAGTCTCACTTTGGTGCACTCTGTTGGCTTTTTGTTGTGTTCCAGATAGGCTGTGTTCTTAATGTTGATGAGAGGTAATAGTTCCGATTCATTTTCTTCAAACCAGTCCCATTTTCTTCAAACCAGCAGCTCCCATTGGCCTGAAGCAGCAAACCGCAGCCAGTGGGAACCGCGACTGGCCGGACCTGCAGATGCGGCAGGAAAAAAAACCAGCCTGGCCCGCCAGGGGCTTTCCCTACACAAGCAGCATCCCAAGTTTGGAAATCACTATCCTAGGCAATCTGGCCCTGAGTTGTTGTCTGCACCGACTCTTGCATTAAAGTCACCAAGGAGGAAAAATTGCTCAGCTGATGGTATTATTTTGATGACCTGATGCAAAGAGTTGTAAAATGTATTCTCCTCCTTCAGGCTAGATTTGAGTGTTGGTGCACAGGCACAAACAATGTTCACAGAGTCGATGGTTGTCTGAAGTTTAAGTGAGATGATACGTTTTGACGTCTCAATGGGTGTTTCTAGGATCTTTACCCACTTGTTTCTTACAGCAAAACCAACATCATGCAGATGATTTTCTTTGCTGCTGTTACCTTACCAAAAGAAGGTGTAATTGGTCTCTTAGACAGAACCAGCATCTACAAGTCTTGTTTCTTGAAGTGCTGCAATGTCAACATTGAGTTTGTACAGCTCATGGTGTATCAAAGCTGACTTCCGTACGCTGCTTGTGTATTATAGTATCAGAGGGGTAGCCGTGTTTGTTGCTTTTACAGATCCAGACTAAGAATCCTGTGGCACCTTATAGACTAACAGACGTTTTGCAGCATGAGCTTTCGTGGGTGAATACCTACTTGCATCTGAAGAAGTGGGTATTCACCCACGAAAGCTCATGCTGCAAAACGTCTGTTAGTCTATAAGGTGCCACAGGATTCTTTGTTGCTGTGTATTATAGGTCATCATTGTCTGTCAATTCCAGACACATGGTCCTGACATTCCAGCTACCAAGCCGGAAAGTTCTTGGTTTCTTATTTCTGCCAGGTACAAGATTTCCATCTGCCATTTAACTTTTGGGTCTAGCCCCACGCATTCCAGGAGGTGGGCAGACTGTGGTGGGTCAGCATCCAGTTGTCTGGGGGCTGCCCAGCTTTATGGCGGGCAGTGGCTGACCAATGGAACGCAGTGATTCCTCCCACTGTCGAAGATGGCCCGTGGCGCTCTTCTCTATGCCAATCAAGTGAGAGCTTATAACCTGTCACTGCCATCTTCTGTGTTGTGTCCATGTTACCAGCAAGGATGGAATGTCCTCTCCATGTGATGTGGCTGCGATAGCCTGGGTAGTTGATATGGAGGCGCTGCTTTGTCCATATGTCAGCGTCCCTCTCTTGACTTCACTGGTTTGGACCAAAGGAAGGACGGGAGTCAATACATTTTGAACCAGTTACGCTGCAGGAGTTGCCAGAGCAAAGCAGATCTTCCATCTGTCTGCCTTTCAGGGCTCCACTCCTACATTGGTGATCAGCCACAGCTGAAGGACCCAATCTGTCCTGTGTGGATGTCATTGGCAAAAACACTGAGTGAATTTGCTCATCCGCCTCTTGATGGCATTTCCTCTATCAAGGGTTCCACTACCCTCCTCAGGTGCTCATCAGTCCAAAGCCATTAGTGCTTCCTGAAGTTTCTGGGTTAATTAACCACCGCCCAGCACTCGGCATTGACCAACACAGATTGTACCGCTTATGGTCATAGCGGTAGCAGTTTTTCAATCCTGACCTGGCCTATCAACTACTCAGATTCAAATTCAAGTTCTAGAATGCTTAGAGTTAAGACTTGTGGATTATAAAGCATTCCTTAGGTTCCATTTAAAATCCATAACAGCATTCCTATTACAAACACAATTATGTGTAACAAATCTAGCCTAAATCTAACCTCTACTATATGAGCAACTCTGCCATGCTCCCTCATCAAAAGTCTGCCTCTCACCCATAAGGCACTTTGCCAGCAGGTTTCTCCAGGACAGCCAGTGCTACTTATACACAGATGTATTGCAGTGTACAAGCTAAGCTACCTTTCCTTGTAAAGACAGCAGCATAATTAAATTGATTAGAATCATGCAATCTTGACTACTACAGCTGTTTCCACTAGTAGTAAGGCAAACCAGGAGTAATCTAAGTTTTTGTGTGTACAAAGAGACAAGACAAAAATAGGAGAAAGTGCAACAGGCAGAGAAAGCAATAAGGAGAAAAAGATGCTAACGAGCACTGAGCGGAGAGAATGGCAGATCCAGATTCTATACATTAAGAACTACATGAGTCACTAAAGTTTAGAAGTTTGAGCTACCAATATTGTCTACTGGTAGATAAGCAAGTAAAGTAGTGAAATAATGTTTTAACCTATATTAAACCACAGAGGACTAGTGGTCTAAAAGTCAATCTTGAAATAACTAGACTTCTGGAAGCCAAGGTTTAAATCTCAATGGGGCTGACTTAGGGTATGTCTATACAGAAAAGAAAAACCCACAGTTGGTCTGTGCCAGCCAACTCGGGCTTATAGGGCTGTTTCATTGTTGTATAGACTTGTTGGCTTGGGCTGGAGCCCAAGCTCTGGGACCCTGCAACCACACAGGGTCCTAGAGCCCAGGCTTCAGCCCAAACCCAGAACTCTACCCAAGCAGTGAAATAGACCCACAACCCCGAGTCGACTGGTACGGGCTAGCTACAGGGTTTTTTTTGCTGTGCAAACATAACCTCAGCTATTCATCATCTAAGGGAAATAAACTGAAGTATACCTAGTGTATTATATAGGGTGGCAGGGATCTTTCAAGAGACCTTAAAAATTAAGGTCTTGTCTGTTACTTGTCTCCTTGTGTCCTTAGCAAAAAGTTAACCTAACCTAGGCACCTAGTTGGGCAATGTACTGGCTGATCCTGGAGATGGCTGCACAATTACTCATCTGATACATAGTTTTCAAAGTTCTTTGGGATCCTTCAGTATGAAAGGTGCTATTACATATACATACGTGTGTGTGTATATTTATTTTACGTAGATATATATAGAAAGATATAGTTACTTATCTATTCCATAACTGTTGAACTTTGAGATATGTTGCACATATCCATTCCACTTTAGCTGTGTGCATGCCCAAAGCTGGAAATTTTTCCCAGAATGATACCCTGCATCTGCTTATGCTCCCAGCTAAGAGTATGAAAGGCAGAGCCACCCCAACCACCCTTTGGTTCCTTAACACTGGAATCCAAAATGAACTGGACTCTGAAGCATTATGGAAGGAGGACATATCATGAAAGGGAAACATGCAACACATCTCGAAGAATAATAGTTATAAAGCACACAAGTAGCCTTTTCTTCTTCTGCAAGTGATTGCACATGTCCATTCCATGCTAGGCGACATCAAAGTAATTTATGATAGAGGCAGGACTTGGAGTCTATCTGGAAGAATTGCAGAACCATCTTTCCCAAGCTGGCTCCATCCTTGGAAGCTACTGAGATATGTAATGCTTGGTGAACACAGGAACAGATAATCAGGTAACTGCTCTGCAAATGTCAGAAACAGGGATGTTTCCTCAACAGGATTTTGAAGCTGCTAGAGCTATTGTAGAGTCTGCTGAGAGCGTTTTTACATGAGGTGTTATTTTTAGAATCTCATAACACATTGGTAAACATGTTGTAATCTAATTAGAAATCCTTTGTGTGGAAACCACCTTCCCCTTCAACGTGTCTGCACACAAGACTAACAACTGAGAAGATGTCATTTCCCTACCCTTCTGGTCAATGGTAAGGAAAGCCACTTTACCTGAAAGATATAAAAAAAAGAAGGTGAAGCCAGAGCTCAAAAGGTGGACCCATCAGAATGGATAATACCAGCTTCAAGTTTCAAGATGCTGTTAGACAAACAGAATCTATTCCTTTATGTGGAGAAAATATTCCAGGACGTCACAGACTTTGGTCTGCAAAGAAGGAATACTTTATTCCTGAGACCAGGCAGAAAAAACTCTTCCTTTCACAGTGTCAATGTATCTAGTGGATGGTTTTATACTGTTCAATAAAACAGTCTGGACAGCCAGAGAAAAGACAGTTACCTTTTTCCGTAACTAGTGTTCTTCGAGATGTGTTGCTTATGTCCATTCAACTTAGGTGTGTGTGCTCGACACATGCACTGGTGCCATACGTTTTTCCCTCAGCAGTATCTGTAGAGAATCGTCTCTGGCGCCCCCTGGAGTGCCGCGGGTCTGCTTTGGCATATAGGGTGCCGCCGGCTCCCTCCACCCTCAGTTACTTCTTGCTGGAAACTCCAACAGTGGGAAGGGAGGAATGGACATGAGCAACACATCTCGAAGAACACCAGTTATGGAAAAAGGTAACTGTCTTTTCTTCGAGTGATTGTTCATGTCCATTCAACTTAGGTGACTCCCAGCAGTACCCTTGGAGGCGGATAAGGAGTTCAGGAACATGTAGATTGCAGTACAGCTCTGCTGAAGCCAGCATCATCCCTGGCCTGTTGCGTGATGGCATAGTGGGCTGTGACCGTGTATACCGAGGACCACGTCACAGCTTTACAGATGTCCTGGATTGGAAATGTAGCCTGTACACGGCCCCCGCCCCACTTGCTCTTTCAAGTACAGTCTGCACAGTTTCCTTTTATGCTGTTACAAAGCCACAAGCCCAAATTGACCCAATGGTGTTAGATGCTTGCTTAAAGCTGCATTGTTCTATACTGCCAATTGTATTCATGATTATGAATATCTAATCAATTAATGTTAAGGAATGAGTGAGAGTGTGAGAGTGATAGCCAATGGCAAAGCAAAGAAGCAAATATCGCCTTTTATGAAATCATGCTATTATCTTGGTGAAGGTATAAATCTCGAGACAGGAGGCCAGGACAGTTACCAACAAGAAAATGTAACAGCACACTAAACTTGGGATCGGACTGGAAGCAGTAGAGCCCTCTCACAGATCTCTCTCTCACCTGACAGCCAATCTCCAGGCAGCTGTCGCCTGGCCAGCCTCAGCCACCTGTGAAATCGAAACCAACACCCGCGCCTGGTTCCCAGGACAGGCAACAGGAATGTGTGCCAGGAAGGCTGCCGAGGATGCCTGCGCTCTGTCGAGTGGGCTTTGACGATCAGCGGCAGAGGGACTTAAGCTAACTTGTAGCAGGTCCAAATACAAGAGGTGATCCAATTAGAAATCCTTTTGCATGGACACTGGGAGGCCCTTTATCCCATCAGCTGTAGATATACAAAGCTGAGTTGACTTACGGAAAGGTTTTGTCCGATCTACGTAGAAAGCCAGAGCCCTTCTTATATCCAAAACGTGAAAGCAGTCTCTTCACTAGTCTCATCGGGCTTAGGGCAGAAGACCGGAAGAAAGATGTCCTGGCCCATGTGGAAAGCAGACACCACCTTGGGAAGGAAAGCCGGGTGGGGCCAGAGCTGGACCTTGTCTTTATATAAGACCACATACAGCAGTTCAGAGGTCAGGACCTGCAGCTCGAAGACTCGCCTCACCAGAATCACCATCACCAAGAAAGCTACCTTCCATGATAGGTGAGATAGGGAGCATGAGGCCAAAGACCAAAAGTGTGGACCTGTGAGCCTGGACAGAACCAAGTTCAGAGCCCACTGAGGGGCTGGAGACAGGACTTGAGGAAAGAGCCTCTCGAGGCCTCCAAGGAACCTGACTTTCATGTCATGGGAGAACACAGTCTGCCCCTGGATTGGTGGATGAAAGGCCAAAATGGCTGCCAGGTGTGATCTGATAGAGGAGTGCACCAGACCCTGATTCCTTAAATGAAGCAGGTAGTCCAAGATCCATTGCACCGAAGAAAGCAACGGGCAGATGCCCCATTCGACTGCCCAGCGGGAGAACCTCATTCACTTAGCCAGGTAGGTCTGCCTAGTCGAGGGCTTTCTACTCCAAGGAGGACCTTCTGGACCCCGTCCAAATAGGCCCCTTCATCTGGGTTCAGCTACGCAACATCCACGCCGTGAGATGGAGGGACGTGAGGTTGGGGAGCAAGAGTCGGCTGTGATCCTGTGACAGCAGGTCCAGTCGGTTCAGCAGGGGCCACGGAGGGATCGCTGACAAGCTTGATAGCGTCCCAAACCAATGCTGGGGCAATCATGATAACCTGCACCTTGTCCCTCTTGATTTTCACTAGGACCTTGCTGATGTTCGGAATCAGAGGGAACGCATACATCAGGCTTGTGCTGGCAGGAAGCGACGGCCAGCACATCCCTCAGCCCGCGCCGCTTCCCGCAGCCTCCATTGTCCTGGAGTGGCGAACCACGGCCAATGGGAGCCCGATCGGCCGAACCTGCGGACACGGCAGGCAAACAAACTGGCCCGGCCCGCCAGGGGGCTTACCCTGGCAAGCCACATGCCAAAGGTTGCCAAACCCTGATGTAGAACATCAAGGCTATGTTGTCCGTGAGGACTCTGACCACTCTGCCTGACAGGTGAGGTAGGAAGACCACGCATGCTTTGTGCACCACCCTGAGCTCTTTGACATTTATGTATAGCGTCAACTCCTCTGGGGACTACATACCTAGAGTCTGGCGGGTGCCGAGGTGCGCCCCTCATCTGAGGTGTCCAAAACCAACTCAACTGGATGAGGAGTGCTGACAAAGGGAACTCCTCCCAGGACTTTCCCGGGGTCAATTCACCATCGCAGCGAGGTAAGTACCATCGCGGGGATGGTGACGACTTTCTCAAGGTGGTCCCTGGACTGGAAATAGACCGTTGCTAGCCATTTCTGCAGGGGTCACATCCGGAGCCTGGGGTGGTGCACCACATATGCACACGTCGCCATGTGACCTAGTATGTGTAGGCAAACCCTGGACGTGGTCAGGGGAAATGCAGAGACTTCCACGATGAGGTCCATCAGTACACTGAATCTCTCCACCGGCAGGAATGCCTTGGAGCATGTCAAGTCGAGCACTGCTCCAATGAACTCTAACCTCTGTTCCAGAACTAATGTGGATTTTTTTGTTGTTCACCAACAGGCCAAGGCAACGCTACATGGCTAGCAGCAATGCCCCTTTGGACGTGGAGGTGCTCTTGATGAGCCAGTCATCAAGGTACAGGTAGATCTGGATACCCTAAAGTCTGAGGTAAGCTGCCACCACCAACAGGCACTTGGTAAATACCCATGGTGCTGTCGGGAGGCCAAACAGAAGGACCACAAACTGATAGTGGTCAGGACCTACTGTGAACCGAAGGAAGCATCTGTGTCCCTCGAAGATGGAGGTATGGAAGTATGTGTCTTTGAGATCAAGGGCAGCATACCAGTCTCCCAGATCCAGGGACGGGATGATGGAAGCCAGGGAGACCATGCGGAACTTCAGTTTCGCTAAGTAGCGGTTTGTCATAAACAGATAAGAGGCATTAACCTTTAACTACCTGTAAAGGGTTAAGAAGTTCACCTAGCCTAGCTGACACCTGACCAGAGGAACCAATGGGGGAACAAGATGTTTCAAAAGGAAGGAGAGAAGTTTCCTTTGTTTAGTTTCAGTTTCAGCCGGAGTGAAAAAGATCAAGGAACCAGCCTCTTATCAGAGTAGTAAGTTTTAGAAAGGAATAAATAGGTTTATGTTTATTTCTTTGTAACCTGTCTTGTGCAATTAGAGGAAGAATCAAATTGGGTATTTGGGTATTTTTTTGGTGTAATTAAGGTTTTGCCCAGGGGAACATCCTCTGTGTTTGGAATAGCTGGTATGCTAATCTCTCCCAGAGGGTTTTCTTTTACCTTTCTCTTCTTTAATTAAAAGCCTTCTTTTTAAAAACCTGATTGATTTTTCCTTGTTTTAAGATCCTAGGGGATTGGATCTGGACTCACCAGGAATTGGTGGGGGGAAAGGAGGGCGGATGGTTAAATTCTCCTTGTTTTAAGATCCAAGGGATTTGGATCAGTGTCCACCAGGGAATTGGTGGAGGAGTCTCTCAAGGCTACCCAGGGAAGGGAATTAGTGCTTGGGAGTGGTGGCAGCCAGACCAGATCTAAGCTCTTTTGAGCTTTGAGCTTCTCATGCAGGTCCCCCACATCTGTACACTCAAGTTCAGAGTGGGGAAGGAACCTTGACACGGTTCAAGTCCTGAAGGCCGCAGACCACCCTTGGCTTTGGGGATTAAAAAGTATCGCGAACAGAACCCCTTGTTCCTGTACTCCATAGGAACTACCTCCACCGCATCCAGTTGTAGTAGACCCTCTACCCCTGGATGAGAAGATTCTCGTGAGAGGAATCCCTGAAGAGGGACAGGGAGGAGAGGCGAGAAGGGGGGTAGAAAATAACTGAAGGATGTAACCCTGTGCCACCCTATTGAGGACCCATTGGTCCGATGTTACAGATGTCGATGCAGGGAGGAAGGAAGAAAGGCAGTTGGCAAACAGAAGGGAGGAAAGATCTGGGGAATAGTCTGGTAGATCACCTTCAGGCATGCCCTCAAAATGGGCACGTGCCTGTCTGCTTACTGTGGGCAAAGCTACCCTGGCTGGGGCAACAGGGCAGATAACATTAAAGAGGGAGTCTGCAGGTTTCTCTAAGTCCTCCGCCTCGAGGACCAGGTTGGCGGCAACCCTCTTTAGCAGTTTCTAATGCGCCTTAGCATCATCCTGGGACACCCGTGAAGGGGGCCCCATTATGGCCTAATCTGGCGATGACAAGGAGGAAGCCGGTACCAAGGGATCCTCTGAAACCATAGGTGGTCTGGCGGCTTGCTTGCCCACTTCCTCCTGTGCCTGCAGTGTGCCTGCAGCTGAGGCCTCTTGGGCTGGAGAGGGGCAGGAGAGGGCTCAGTGAACCCCCATGGGTTCCAATGGGTACCACTGTGCCAGCCACAGAGTCTGAGGCCACAGACCCAGCTGCAGTGCCGCTGACATAGACTGCACCATATTTGCTGAGTCTGTCCTGTCACTAGGGAACCTTGCTCCGAACCTGAGCCAGAGCCTGAGCGGTCGCTCCCCTGCAACTAAGATGGGGCAGACTTGTGGCTCTGTCTGGATCGCCCCTCCCAGAGTTGGATCTGGTTGACCTCGATGAACATCTGGATCGGGGCCTCAGTGACCGGCGGTGCTCGGCAGACCCGCAACGGGCCCAGGCCAGCAATCTATGCCTCACACTTAACGAGCAGTACCGGGATGTGAAGCGGGAGTATGAACTAGAGCAGGCTTGGCGTTGTGAAGATGTAGCCGCAAACAGTGACGCTGCCCTGGGGAATCAGCGACGGTTCAGGGAACTATACTGTCGGTCCCTTGACCTGTCCCAGGAGCGGTACTGGTGTCGCAGAGATTCCGGGCGCCGACTCAAACTCCTGCTTGGGGGGGGAGGGGGGCGGGCACGTGCCTCCAGAGGTTGCACCCGGTTACCGGCGATCCGCACCTTGAGCTTTTCTGTCTTTTCCTAGGTCCAAAGACCGGATGAGGCTATGAAGCTTCTGCCTATCATGGTAAGAAGTGCATCAGCTGTGAGAAGGCGACCACTGGCAGGATGATCCCTGCAACAGGGAGCACTACCGGAAAGGTGGAAACTGTGGTAGTCTCAATGCGGGTTTACCCTGGGACCGGGACCCCGCAAGGGCCGGAGTGGGCGGCACAGCAAGGGACAATGTCTTGCACCGCTTGGAGGGCCTCCGGCGTGGACGGCACCTGGAGCTGAGTATCCAGGATAGCCGGCGGGGAGCAGGCTGGGCTACACCATTCGACCTGACCTGGGGCCTGGGATCCTGAAGGGGGTGAAGAGGTGCCCAAGACAGGGCGTTGGTCCACCCCAGACTTGTCCTTTCCTTTGCGGGAAGCTAGAGACCTCTGTCGCCCTGTCTTCCTGGGCTTCTTGGCTGGAGCCATGGAAAGAGACTGGTGCGGGCTCGTAGATGGCACCGATGGGGCACTATGCACTGAGGTCATGGTGCTCAGCACCGAAACAGAGCACTGCTCCGGCATCGAGGTAAAGGCAGACTTCATCAGGAGTGCCTTCAAGTGAATGTCATGCTCCTTCTTCATCCTGGGCTTGAAAGACTTGCAGATTTTGCACTTATCACTAATGTAACCTTCACACAAGCACACTAAAAACTATTATGTGGATCACTAATGGGGGGGGCTTTTACAGAGATCGTAGGGTTTAAAGCCTGGGGAATGGGGCATGCCCCATCCTGAGGCAAAGTCCCTTTAGGGACCTACTAAGTCTCTAACTTAACAAATAGTTTGAACTAAACTAGAGGGAAACTAGAGTAAGTTTAGGAGGAGGGTGTGACAGTGCACCCATAAGGCTTTATGGAAATATGCTTATGAATGTGTGTGTGTGTGTGTGTGTGTGTGTGTGTGTATATATATATATATATATATAACATAACTGGAATGTGTTTTATGCTACATATGCCATGTAACATATCTCTGTAAAAGTTATGATCTACTAAATCTATTCATCCTATTTGTATGTATGTGTCGTTGTATTTGAAGTTATAAATATTGGCTGTGTACTTGCTTGATTTCTAAGTAGCCTTAGTAAAGCATTTGGTCCGCTTCTTGAGAAAGGAATGTGCAAATTAAGTGCCCAATCAAGAAACACTTAAAGGACAATGAATCTTGGAAGGCGCCAATCCACATAAGAAGTCTACCTAAGGACATTCAGGGTAGCATGTAAACAATGGCTGCTGCCTGTAAAAACTGAGTCATGCCTGGATATGTAACTTGCCCACGTGACTCCAAAACTCCAACTTGGAGCTCGACTTTGGGGGCGGAGGGAAGAGGCACGGGAGAGGGATGTGCTGGCCGCGGCTTTCTGCCACCCCTGATGGCCTGGGACGGCGAACCGCGGCCAGTGGGAGCCACGATGGGCCGAAACTGCCGACGCGGCAGGTAAACAAACTGGCCCAGCCCACCAGGGTGCTTACTCTGGTGAGCCGCGTGCCAGAGGTTTCCGACTCCTCCTGTATAAGCTTTATACAGGGTAAAACAGATTTATTTGGGGTTTGGACCCCACTGGGAGTTGGGCATCTGTGTAACAGACAGGAACACTTCTTAAGTTGCTTTCAGTTAAGTCTGCAGCTTTGGGGCATGTGGTTCAGACACTGGGTCTCTGCTGGAGCAGACTGGCATGTCTGGCTCAACAAGACAGGGTGCTAGAGTCCCAAACTGGCAAAGCAAGCAGAGGCAGTAGTAGTCTTGGCACATCAGTTGGCAGCCCCAAGGGGGTTTCTGTGATCCAACCCGTCACACCATCCACCAGTTTAAGGAAGACAGAACTCTTGCAGATAACGTGAATAAGCACATCCAGGTGGGTGTCTTCATGGACAATAGACAGACTTCAGTCACCCCTGTATTCACCTCAGGTAAAGTCTAGCATGTGAGTCATGTACATGTAAGCAACCATATGCCCCTAGTGAGTCAGGCAATCTCTTGCAGTAGTTGGAAAGCGAGCCTGAAGAGTGATGTGCAAGTCCAGAATCACTTGGAACCTGGTCTGAGGCAAGTTCCTGTAGTGGAACTGAGAACCCACCAATAAACTCATTCTCCTACATGGTGTACAGGACTGACTTGTTTTTGTTGATTAACAGGCCAAAGATGTCAAAAATGGACTGGATTTGTCTGATTATGTCCTCCACGTGCTGACTGGAGCAGTCTCAGATCAGCCAGTCATCCAGACCTGAATACTGATTTTTCTGATATAAGCTGTCACTACTGCCATACTTTTTGTGAAAACCCTTGGGGCTGATGACTGTAAACTCGCAGTGAACATTTGTGAACCTGAGGAATCATCTGTCACCCAAATGGACAGCCACATGAAAATAAAGCATCGCTCAAGTCAATAGGAGCATACTAATCATCAGGATCTAAGGAAGAGATAACAGAAGCCAGAGAAACCATGTAAAAATCTATATGTTCAAGTTTCAAGTATCTAGGATAGCCCTCAAGTCCCCTCTGGACTTGGGTATGAGGAAACACTGAGAATAAAACGTCCTTTCTCTGATGATGTGGACACACCCATGTCGCAACCTGATACGCAGTTATGGCTCTGTATGGCCAATTGTCGGTCCACGGCCATCTTGTCCTGTTAAAAGGACAAGGCAGCCTCCATCTTGGACCAGGTTCTTGTTGCATAGGAAAGGGCAGAGACCTAATCCTGCCCAGCAACACTAAAGTGCTGTGTGTACTTTCCTGTTTTTTTTTCTGTTGGGCCATCTAAAGGTCAGGCTAGTGCAGTGTGCAGAGACCTGATTCTGCCCAGCAACTCCGTAGTATGCATTTTCCCGCTCTTTTTGGGCCCGGTCGTCTGGAGGTCAGGCTAGTTCTGCCCAGCAACTCTAGAGTACTGTATACAGAGACCTAATTCTGCCCAGATACCCCAGTGTGCCGTGTGCAAATCCTGCCGGCGTGGGGGGCAACAGCTCGGAGCCTGGAGGGAGGGGGAACCAGGGACCAATCAGATGTTGACACGAGTGAGTGAGACCCTTTCTATAAAACTAGGTTTCCCCCCAAAATCTGTGTGGAGTATTCGCGTGTCAGCTGAAGGACCTGATCAACCTTTCGGCCAGGGTCTCCTCCCGGTATAGCTAGCTCGTGTCGTGTCGTCTTCGTTGTTGCCTTGGACCTGTTCCTGGCACCTCATCATGCTTCTGGTGTCTGCTCTGCTGGTCAGCTGCGCCTGGAGTGCGGTATTTGTTTTCTAATTTCTGGCAGTTTGCTTATCTAGCCTCCTATTTTTCCCCTCCCTAACCCAGTACCAAGTGTGTACACAGTGTTAAGGATTAAAGTATTGAGCTCATAATTGCACAATTGCCTAGGTGTATAGTTGTTCTAAGGTTTTAATAAATTGTTTATTGTAAACTGTTTTAAGTGTGTGAGTCACTGCTCTGTCTTTGTCCGGAGTGTTTGTGTCTGGGAGCTGTCTCCACCTGGGGATTAGCTGACCAAGGGGTTCCTGTCCCCGCAGTCTGTGTGAGTGGAATCTGCCCAACTGCAGCCGCACCACACTCTGGGTTTACCCTTAGTGTGAAAGCAAGGGCGGTTGAGGCAGTGGCCTGTGGGTCTCTTTCCTGTGTTGCACCGGGCACCGCCCTGACGAACCCGATTCCCATCTTGTGTGATTGGTGTGTCTGCCTATCCAGTGTGGTGCAGTGAGCAGTATAGAATTGTACTGTTAATGATTTTTGGGTTGTTTATATTGCCTAACAACATCCCAGCTAAAAACTGCCTCTCTCCCTTGGCCCAAGTTGTAACTTTCCCCCAAATAAACGCAGCCACTTGGCTTTGCACCTTATTCTGGTCCTGCCTGATTTTCCTCTCCCAATATAAAGCTGATCGAACCACAATCTATTTCGGACAACCCACTGTATGGCTCCTGACTCAAACAGTCTGCTGCGATAAATGGGCCTATAAATTAACCTTAATTCTAAAGCTAACTGGTGGAAAGTAAGTAATGGTTGATGAATTTGTTACAATAACCTGTTACATAAAATTGTTTAAGAAAAGATTTGAGAAGGAGACAAAGACTGAATTAATTTAAACAGAAAAGGTTGACTGATACTACTAAAGAACTGTGTTACGATTATGACTGGTAAATAAGAATATTAGGATATTGGAAATCAATGGATGAATAGGAATGCTTCAAAAATTCAGCCTAATTGCTGGGCAAAATAATGGGAGGATGGACCATTCCAGTCACCCTTTTTGTGGCCCTTCAAGAGAGGCTTGATGAAGAAAAAAAGAAACTTTTCACCACCGTGGAAGCTGCAGCAGAAGAACTGTTGGCATAGCAGCAGACCTTGATACTCCAGTGGGGATGCATCATTGCTGCACTAGTGAGGTCACCAAGCTGATACATGTGAGAGCCTGCTCTGTCTTTCCCTCCCTCTAGTGTCCCCTCCTTTCTATCCTCCACTACTTTCCTCCTGTCCTCTCTCTCAGATTTTCATCTGATCCTGCAATGAACTGTATTACTGAGCACCAGCATGGGGAGATGAGGTGTCCCATCCAGCTCTGCTCAGCCTGAAATGGACCACTGAAGGAGAGAGATAGGACTGATCTAATCAGATGCTGTCCCTGTCCAGGGAAGAGAGCCTGGGGCCAGAGCAACAACTGTTGTGACCAATCTACAGCATCCATCCATGACTGACCAGCCACACCATTATCCTGTGAACATTAACAAAAGCCGTATTTCTCCCATCTTTACCATCTCTTCTCCCCCCATGTGTCTCTGTTCTGTCTAAAGCAGGAAAGCGACTATCATTCCTGACTCAGAATTGAACAACAGAACTAACCCTTTTTTACCCACTAAGAAGGATTATTTGACAGATTAAGAAATGGGCCAATATTCATCTTCTTTACAAAGAAAGTTTGATAGATTTTAATTAAGTTTGTTCTGCAACATTCAATTTCAGTTTCATTGAATTTTACCTTTTCTTGATTCCTTTCCTTTTGTTCATTTTAATCAATAAACTTCTAACCTTTAGCATGAACTTTCTAGTGTGTCGCCGTGGTATTAAGGAGGCTGAAGTCTCCATATACCAATCCTCATATCTTGTTTAACACTGATTAATGTTGGATAGTGATATGGTCATGTAAACGCCTTTAACCCTTTGAGTCCATATAGTTCATCTAAATTAAAACAAGACTGTATTGTTTGCTTGAGAATAGCCTCATGAGATTGGTCTCGAAAAAGGGACAGGAAAGGGGTATGGGTAAAAGGGACAGAGAGAAACTGCAGATTGTAACCTAGTCCCACAGTGCTCAGAACTTCTCAGTCTATTATGATGATGATCCAAGCACTGAGGAAATAAGATGGCCTCTTTCCAAGGAGGAGTAGGACAGGGAAGATTCTGATGGGTTTCATATGCTGACCTCAACCAAAGAGTCAAACAGATGTCTTTGACGTACACGGCTGTTTAGATGAAGCTAAGGTGGAAGGAGAAGGTGATCTCCTTCAGAGACTTATCTCTTCTTCTAGCCTGGCCAGGTTGTCTCAAGGGATATAATGACTGCCTCTGCTGATTCTAAGGGTGGTATTATTTCCTGTTTGGAGATGGCAGGTAGATGCCCAAGGACCTGAGAGTATCTCTAGAATCCTTAAGAAAATGTAGAACCTCACTCATTTTTTCAGAGAAGCATTTGCTGGACTTCCATAGGTATACCAAAGGATTGCAAACCACGAGTAACAGTACATAGTTATCACCATTGCTATCACCTTTGCTGCTGTGTCAGCCACAACTAGGTCTGCTTGGAAAGCTGTTCTTGCCATCACACATCACAAATGCCTGGAACTCCTCCGGCAGTTTATCATGTCCCAGTTGGAGAAATTATACCTAGCCAAAAGTGCTTGATGACTGGCTATACCAATGCTTCTCAAACTTGGGTCACTGTGTAGGGAAAGCCCCTGGCAGGCCGGGCCAGTTTGTTTACCTGCCCCGTCCGCAGGTCCGGACGATCGTGGCTCCAACTGGCCACGGTTCGCCGCCGCAGGCCAATGGGAGCTGCTGGAAGTGGCGTGAGCCGAGGAACGTACTGGTCACTGCTTCCAGCAGCTCCCATTGGCCTGTGGTGGCAAGAAAGAACTGATGGGCGGGCGGAGAAGTTCCAGCCTTTATACCCTTGGCTGTGAGCACAAGCAGATGCAGGGGACATGTGCTGGCCCAAGAGATACCGCTATGGGAAAAAACTCTTGCTTCAGTGTACTGGGTGTACACAACTGTAATGTGGAATGTATATATGCAATCACCTGAATAATTTTAATTATTACATACATAAAATATACTTACATGCTTATTTTACAAGCAGGGAAGCAGGAAGAAAGATATATTTAAAATAAGTTTCACGGGCAAAATATTCCTGGATCTAACTCTGCTGTCTTTCTGCTCACACATACTACTCCTATGGCAGGGGATGGGTCTAGAATGGATAGTATATTTGCTCCAGGTTTTGTTATCTTCACAGAAATTTTAGGTCTTTGAACAGGTCATTCAGTGAAGGAAGAAGAAAACATGAATGTTGAAATTGGTGTTTTTCAACAGTACAAATGACTTCCTCAGCAAGCATAAATATTGTGCTGCTTTTCAGAAAGTGTTCTTTGATGAACAAAACCTCAGCAGCAATGACTCGAACAGAAATAGCCCATATTAGTGCAATATCCTAAGGCTGAATGTCGTACAAGTGAAACTAATTGAGAGAAGCATCTATAAGACTGAATTGTTATCGCTGCTGCATCAGTAGAAATGGAGCCTGATTTTCTTTTCTTTTTTCGAACCAAAATTATCCATAATACTAGACATTTTGCAATGTATATGTATGACAAGACATAATGGATAATAGTTAAACCAACTTCAGTAAGAATCTAGGATACAGATCAACTAAACCACAACTTGAATTAATAACCAATAGGTAAGCAGAGCTCAACAACTGCAATGGCACAAAAATCAGACTAGTGAAAGACCCTTATATTCCTACAGGGTGATAAGATTTTTCCTTCCTCGAATAAAGAAAAATGTGGAGTTAGATAAGGTTTTGTCATGGTTGGTAGTGGTACGGCAACTTCCTAACATATCAGTGTTTTCACAGAATGCACTGAGACCTATTTATAGCACTAACCAGAAAAATGCAATTTATAGTTCAAGTCACTATGCATGACACATGATCTTTTGGAGGGGTGGAGGAGAACTGCATTTCCATCATTCTTGCTCTTTCAACATGAACACCCTATTACTTTTCCTGAAATATACCATGATCAAAAAGCAGTCACTAGCTACGCAGCTGATGAACCAGGAAACAAATCAATCTTGTAAGAACGCAATGCAAAAGTCCATGTCCCCAAAACTTTATCATTTGCCTTTCTCCTACCCCATGGATATTAGAGTCTTGGTCCCTAAGCTTTCCCCCAGAGTCAATCCAAAGCCCTGTTACTCATGGCAGATAAATAAAACTAAATACATGTCTAAAAATTGTAAAAAGAGATGCTTATGAAAGTGTTGCCATTTTCATGGGCTATAAAATTAAATCTTTCTGAGTTTCTCTTCTCTCCATGTGTAGTTAAGATTCCACAATTAAAAAGCCTCAAAGAAATGCTTCTGATATCACTGGTCTACAATTTTTGAGAAGGCGTCTGGCTTCAGAGATAAAATGTGCTATTTATTATGTATTTTGATGTGCTGAATTCAAATATGACAATTAAAACAACTGATTGGCTACTGTTTCTAAGATATTTAAGTTTTTACATTTTATGTCTATGTATATTGTGTAGATAGTAGAGTTTTAATCATAAATTGTAAACCGAGGTCTTTTCATGTGTTTATGGTTGCTTTACATGATAATATTTCACCTGTCCTGTTTATGTAACACTTTAAAAATCAGCAAAAAGGTTATATAAATAAAATTTATTATGAAACAAAAGGCAAAAAACTATTATGTACGTAGTTTAGTCCTATTCAGTGTCTACTCAGCGCTTCTTGGCTTGTCTCTTGTATTCATTAAATGGAGCATCTCTTGTCACTGTCAAGCAATAGTCTGCAAGCATTGATGGGCTCCATTTCCCCTGATAGCGTTTCTCCATTGTTGCAATGTCCTGGTGAAATCGCTCGCCGTGCTCGTCGCTCACTGCTCCGCAGTTCGGTAGGAAAAAAAATCTAGATGAGAGTGCAAAAAATGTATCTTTAGTAACATGTTGCAACCAAGGCTTTTGTATGCCTTGAGGAGGTTTTCCACCAACAACCTGTAGTTGTCTGCCTTGTTGTTTCCGAGAAAATTTATTGCCACTAACTGGAAGGCTTTCCATGCCGTCTTTTCCTTGCCACGCAGTGCATGATCAAATGCATCATCTCGAAGAAGTTCACGAATCTGAGGACCAACAAAGACACCTTCCTTTATCTTAGCTTCACTTAACCTTGGAAATTTTCCACAGAGGTACTTGAAAGCTGCTTGTGTTTTGTCAATGGCCTTGACAAAGTTCTTCATCAGACCCAGCTTGATGTGTAAGGGTGGTAACAAAATCTTCCTTGATTCAACAAGTGGTGGATGCTTAACACTTTTCCTCCCAGGCTCCAATGACTGTCGGAGTGGCCAATCTTTCTTGATGTAGTGGGAATCTCTTGCACGACTATCCCATTCGCAGAGAAAACAGCAGTACTTTGTGTATCCAGTCTGCAGACCAAGCAAGAGAGCAACAACCTTCAAATCGCCACAAAGCTGCCACTGATGTTGGTCATAGTTTATGCACCTCAAAAGTTGTTTCATGTTGTCATAGGTTTCCTTCATATGGACTGCATGACCAACTGGAATTGATGGCAAAACATTGCCATTATGCAGTAAAACAGCTTTAAGACTCGTCTTCGATGAATCAATGAACAGTCTCCACTCATCTGGATCATGAACGATGTTGAGGGCTGCCATCACACCATCGATGTTGTTGCAGGCTACAAGACCACCTTCCATGAAGAAGAATGGGACAAGATCCTTTTGACGGTCACGGAACATGGAAACCCTAACATCACCTGCCAGGAGATTCCACTGCTGTAGTCTGGAGCCCAACAGCTCTGCCTTACTCTTGGGTAGTTCCAAATCCCTGACAAGGTCATTCAGTTCACCTTGTGTTATGAGATGTGGTTCAGAGGAGGAGGATGGGAGAAAATGTGGGTCCTGGGACATTGATGGTTCAGGACCAGAAGTTTCATCCTCTTCCTCGTCTGACTCAAGTGAGAATGATTCTGGTGCATCAGGAACCGGCAGTCCTTCTCCGTGGGGTACTGGGCGTATAGCTGATGGAATGTTTGGATAATGCACACTCCACTTTTTCTTCTTTGACACACCTTTCCCAGCTGGAGGCACCATGCAGAAGTAACAATTGCTGGTATGATCTGTTGGCTCTCTCCAAATCATTGGCACTGCAAAAGGCATAGATTTCCTTTTCCTGTTCAACCACTGGCGAAGATTTGTTGCACAAGTGTTGCAGCATATGTGTGGGGCCCACCTCTTGTCCTGATCTCCAATTTTGCAGCCAAAATAAAGGTGATAGGCTTTCTTAACCATAGTGGTTATACTGCGCTTTTGTGATGCAAAAGTCACTTCACCATGAACATAGCAGAAGTTATCTGCACTGTTCACACAAGTACGAGGCATCTCTGCTCACTTTGGCTAAACAGAAATGTGTCCCTTTGCAAAATCAAAAACTGACAAATAAGAGAGCACGACACTGTATGATTTCTAGAGCTGATACAGGACAATTTGTTCAGCAGAGTGATGTAAGCTTCATTATGATTGCATCATCCATGACTTCTAGGAATAACACGATGCAATTCATATCATGTATGATGCAATACCAGCTTCAGATTGCATCATTCATTGCTTTGCCTAAAAAGCAAGTACTGTCCAAACCCAGTCATAGATTTATTCATAGATCCAGTCAAAGATGTATTTTAGTCATTTCTGGTTTAAATTGAGATCCCTTCCCTTTATAACTCACTTATCCTCCGCTATTCCCAAGTCAAGGGTCGTATATACTGACCCAATAGCATAACTTGAAAACTAGAGCCAATCAACAATTTTAAGCATCATTTTCGTTCTCAGTGACCCAGAATTAGTAAAGTTTGACTACATTTATTTCAGAAGCATTTTGCCTGTAGAGCAGTGATTCTGGGGAGCAACTTCATCTACTCATCTCTTGTATGCATTTTACCTGGGTTGCCTGACATTTCACTATTTTTCAGGTTTCCTCTTCATCTCAAATTTATCAGACAATTGTCTCTGACTTCTCTATTTATTCTCTGTGGAACTTAAACATAACAAGTACAAGGAAAATTGCAAGCTCTCTGACATGGCGGGAGTAAAAAGCAAAAGCTATGATATTTTTGGGATAAAAACCAAGAACAACAAGAGAAGAAAAGGGAAAAAGGCAATGCAGTCAGGAACAAAAAGGTCTATTGCATTGTAAGAATTAATTCTGCTTATTTTTTTGTTATTTTGACAAAGTGGGAAATATTTTGCATATTACTGATTTTTCCATTAATCCTATATAATGTGTAAATGTTGCAACAAAGACTCAGTGAAGAAAATTGTTGTTCACCTTATTTTTGACATGTAATTATATTCTATTGCTATGCAGCTTGTGTGTCCATCAGTCATCTGCAAACGCAGCATTCTGGGAGCAGCCTGAGATTCTTCATTATCCTTTGGTGCAGCAACATTGCGTATTTTTTGTATCTGCAGGACACATGGGCCTTCCAGCTATAAATACAAAATGAAAAAATGAAAAGTGAAAACATGAAAAACTCAATCACATTTTTCTTTTTTTGTTTTAAACATTGAGATTTTGCTACACAGTGTTGTCTAGCCATACAAACTGAAGCCTATAGGCAAAACACAGCCTAATGGTCTGCAATTTCTGAAACTTCATGTTTTAGACTATCTTGTACATAAAATGAATTTGCAGAGAAAAGGCAGTCTTCTACATATATATACTCGTTACAATGCCAATTATCTGAAGGGGATGAAGAGTATTTAAAAAAAATGCTGTGAAAATATTGTCACTTTCAGATTATCATGGAGGCCAAACACTAGGATTTGAAAATGCTATACCACAGGTTCCCAAAGCCAGAGTGCAGTAAAGTGAATATCAGCTGGCTTTACAGACCAGCTGGCTTTAAAAGAGCTGTATTCCAGCTAGTTCTGGCAGCTAAACTAGGAACATAGGGTCTTCAAATAGGGGGGTTAACATATCGTATGGCCCCCAGAAGACATTAGCAAAATTCACATAACTAAATTCAGTAAATCCATGTTGCACTAGCTATCCCACAGAAAGAATCTCATTTTGCTCGACTTAGAGTCAGGGTGGATTTATATAAATCCAAGTGATTTAAATCACCAATTTTAATTATGATTTCAATGAGCAAGCAGAAAACCTTGCTTTAAATCATTTTTGTCTTGTTTTGCATTTGTCCTTTTTATTTATTTTCCTAACAAAGTTTGGTACAACCACTAAAACATGTTGATACACAACCAAATAGAGCTCTTAGCCAAAAAAACCCTAAACTGCATTTAGTGTAACCCAGAGTATACGCTATATCTATACACATTTTATTTAAGCAATTATATAACTTAACATACATCTATTCAGATGCTTAATTTTTACATTTGTATTATGTTAAAAAAAAGTAAACAATGCATTTCTTCTTTACCAGATGATCATTCTTCTTGACTCAAGATTTGTGCCAAGTTGTATTAAAATGGACACTGGAATTCAATTAAAAACGCACAGTAACAGCATTTTAAATTTGTTTTTATTAATTAAATAAAATTACCTTAATGTGCTGGATACATAAGAAAAAAAGTTTTAAGAAAACAAATTTTGCATTTAAAACTAAGCGATTTATTAAACAAAGAAAGTATTAATTGTAGGTAGTGTCTTGATGGTCGTCATGGCCCAAATTTTCAAAGTTATTTAGGTGCCTAAGGATGCAGATAGGTGCCTACAGCAGTGGTTCCCAAACTTGTTCCGCCACTTGTGCAGGGAAAGCCCCTAGCGGGGCAGGCCAGTTTGTTTACCTGCCACTTCCACACGTTTGGCCGATCATGGCTCCCAGTGACTGCGGTTTGCTGCTCCAGGCCAATGGGAGCTGCTGGAGGTGGCGCGGGCCAAGGGACATACTGGCCGCCACTTCCCGCCACCTCCATTGGCCTGGAGTGAACCGTGGCCACTGGGAGCCACAATCGGCCAAACCTGCGGACACGGCAGGTAAACAAACCAGCCCGGCCCACTAGCAGCTTTCCTGCACAAGTGGCGGAATAAGTTTGGGAACCACTGACCTAGAGGAATTTTCTGAAGTGCCCAAGAAGGTTAACTTCTGTTAAAATCTATATGAGTTAGGCACCTAACTTGCTTAGACGTTTTTAAAAAAATCTCCCTAGACACCTATCTGAATCTTTGAGTGCCTAAATACTTTTGATAATCTGCCTCCTTGTCTTTCAAATTCTTAGAATTAGTAGATGTCATTTTCTCCCACCTGTTTTTTATTCATAAACTGAAAAAGGAAAACAAACTATCCTGCTTTTACAACTCACAGTTGGGTTCCAAACTTTAATGAATTACTCCAAATGAAGAAAATATTGTCTCTGCGCCTGCTAGCTAAACTGAAATAAAAAATAATTAAGGCAAAAGCTTTCCTGCACAACAGAAACTGAAAGTATTACATTTGAAAAAAATCTAAATACCAGCATTCACTCTGTTGTAAATGTTGAAAATAATATAGATACTGAATGCAATATGTGACACTGTAACTTATTTATAAAGCTTGCATACACCTTCCTATTGATGTACTCCGTTGCAAGGTGGTCTGGTGCCAAAATTGGAATGTTTGTGCCATCTATTGCCCCTCCACTGTTAGGGAAACCCATTTCTGCAAAGCTGTCCACTATTTCACGCACATTTCTCAGAGTTGCGGTCCTTCATAGCAGAATGCAATTTACTGCCCTGCACACTAGCATTAATGCAGACCCAATGGTCAACTTCCCCACTCCAAATTGATTTGCAACTGACCAGTAGCAGTCTGAAGTTGCCAGCTTCCACACAGCAATTGCCACACGCTTCTCTACCAATAAGGCAGTTCTCATGGTGGTGTCCTTGTGCCGCAGTTCTGAGGCAAGGTCCGCACACAGTTCAAGGAAGGTGGCTTTCCGCATCCAAAAGCCACCATCCTTCCTGTAGCCACTGTTCTTCATCCCACACCTGCATGATGATACAATTCCACCATTCAGTGCTTGTTTCCCAAGCCCAAAAGCGACAGTCTAGTCTATGCAGCTGTTCTGTGAATACCAAAAGCCATCTAAAGTTGCTCCTATCCATATCACACAGAATGTTGGGCACCTGTGAGTCTTCTTCAGTTACGAATTTCACAATTAACTGCACTGCCATCCGTGATGTCTTCATGACAGTTAACAGAGCACAAGAGAACAGTGTGGGACCTATCCCTTCTCACAAAGATGCTGGGGTACACAGCAAAGAAAGCCTGTTGCAAAAATACTGCAAAACAAAGCCGGAACCCCATGGAGTGCTGGGACAGAAAGCAATGCATCACGGAACATTGAGCCGGGTCCCAAGACGCACCGCAATCCGCTCTCCCTGCCCACAACACCTAGTGGCAGAAGGTACTGAGCTGAACTGTCGGATGCGTACCCACAGTGCATTGCCCACATTGTCAATGATGGTGCCCCACTGTGGACACAATCTGCCAACAAAGGAAGCAAGTGTGAATGTGAGATTCTGATTTTTATTATGTTGATTTTTGGGTGTCAACATCACTTTTGTCAAATTGGTAGTGTAGACATGGCCTTAGACTTCGAAACCCATCAAAGCAGAAACAGGGCTGCAGATAGTGTATTTCTGGTAAACAAAAAAAAACAAAACAAAAAATCTTCTCTTTTTAAGAAGGAAACAGAGAGCTCTGAGACCCATCATTTAGCTAGAATGGAATTCGTGGATGCATTTGCAAATGCTAATATACATTGGAAAAACCTGATCACCCAAAGCTGTGTGAGTTCATTCAACGGAATGTACAAAATGCCGGTTGCTTACCAAGTGAGACTAAGCTATGACAGGACGACCTTCCAAAGGTTTTTGCTACACATTTTGAGAAGATGAAGTCTCAAATTAACCCATTTGAGTCTTCTGCAATTATTTTGGATGAGTCCACAGATGAGCAAGACAACTATGTACTGCATGTTCTGTTTGATTTTATTTCTGACAAGGTCAAAGATGTATAGACAGGAAAGCTAACAGTGCTTACCGACTGCATTTATTTGGATGCCGTTAACTACACTACAGTTTCTCAAGCAATAATTAAAACCATTTCAAAATACAGTGCAAACTTTGACAAGGTATCTGTTTTCATAAGTGACAATGCAACTTACATAACTAAATCTTTCAAATCGGTTCTCCAAGCTCTAATGCCAAATGCTGCCCATATTACATGTAATGCACATATAATTTCTCTTGTCAGTGAGCTGTGGAGATGCGAGTTTGGTAAAGTTGATAAACTGGTGAGCTACATTAAATAGATCTTTTAACACTGCCCTAGCTGCAAACTCTGATACAGGCAGCACATTGCAAACACAACTGAAATTACTGAAATTGGGGAACAAAAAATTGCACTTCCCCAAGAGCCAGTAATTACTTGTTGGAATTCCTAGTTTCGGGCTGTACAATACCATGCAGCTCACCTGAAGTACTACTCTGAGTTCGTCTCAGAAGAGCTGACACTGACACTGAAAATGCAGGTTTTAACACAACTGTCAACCCTTCTAAATGATGCTCAGCTGAATGAGGAAGTTCAGTTCGTTGTCATGGACTTATGCACTTAATCACTTGGTTTGACTCTCGACATGTCACAATCCACCAAGCATACAACAAAGTAATGGACGTATTGTTCTGGGCTGAAGCACAGTCAAACGAAAATCGCTCTGACAAAGCTGAGTTAAATGCCAGTGCTCAGCAGGTGTCCTCACGCATAGCAAAAAAGCTCAGACAAACACTCTACTGCTATGGAGAAGAGTCAATCGATATAACAAAAACGGCTCAAAAGTTTCAACAACCTGCAGCAGGGTTCCTAGAAGCAGTGTGTATTTTTGACCCTGCACAAATGCACCTTTTGATGGCAGATTTAACCTCGCTTAATGCAATTCCTGGCTTTGATAAGAATTGTAGGTTGGAGATGCCAGCTTATGAAAATATTGTCAAAGAAGCGAACTGTAGTTTGTCTTTGCTACAGTTCTGGAACTCAGTGGAAGGCAGAATCCCCCATCTTGCAAGTCTAGCTCGGCGCTGACAATTACAACAAATTCCATGGATGCAGAGACAGCAGTGTCTAAACATGGACACGTGTTTTCAGCACAGAGACAGGGAATGAAGAAAGACATGATTGCTGGATGGTCCATGCTGACATTCAATTAATGACATTTGAAACCAGAACATTTTTTCCCCCGCACTTGTTTTTCATAGAATCCCAGAAGAATCATAGAAAATTAGGGTTGGAAGAGACCTCAGGAGGTCATCTAGTCCAACCCCCTGCTCAAAGTTTTTGTTAACTTAAGGCTGTGGTTCTCAAATTTGAGGTTACCAACTGAGACCATTACACTACAAAACTGTCTCAGATGCCCGAATCTACCAATCAGGGAGTTGAGCTTTGAGTGTTATTTGCTGTTGTAAAGTGTCAATCAATGAACCCTGTCAAATTCACATAAATTTTCTTTATTTTATTGAAACAAGCTAATAAATGCATCTGGAAAGGGAGTACACCCTGTACAGTCACCCCTCCCCCTGCGGATGCAGAGCAATGGGGGCAAGAAATGGGAGGGAGGGTTGCAGAGCTTTTTGCAAGCGAGAGAGGTACCCAAAGAGCCACCAAGGGCCGCGCACTTAATTAGAAGAGCCGCCCAGGTATGCACATTGCACTCAGCGGCGTCGCCAAGGTGGGCCGGGAAGATGGCAGTGGGATGAGGTGGGGAATAGGAGGATGGTGAAAGCAGTGGGGTGAGATGGGGGGTGGTGATGGGGGAGCTTGGAGTATGTGGGGCTGCCAAACACCCCCGCCTCCCAACCCCAAGGCTGCGGCGAGGCCAAACAATCCCCTCCCAGCCCCAGGGCTGCGGCAGGGCCAAACACCCCTCTCCCTGCTGCAGCAGGGAGAGAGGACTCCCCCAGCCCAGGTGCTGCTTTTCGGGGTCCTCTCTCCCCACCACAGCCCCAGGGCAGCCTGCATCCCAAACCCCTCATCCCTGGCCCCACCTCAGAACCCGCACTACCCACACCCCAACCCTCTGCCCCAGTCCCACCACACATAACCGATATAGTGATTCACATAAAATTAATTCCGCACATGGATGGGAAAAATTAGAGGGAACACTGGTTGTCCCTTCCAAGCCAGCCAGGAATAGCCCTAGGAGCCCCTGGCTGGGGCACTCCCAGCAGCACAGGTGAGATCTGACCCACCTCCACCCCTGAGAACTCCTGAGGCTGAAAGAAGCTCTGCAGTTGCTGCTTTTGGAGTCCAGCTCTGAAGGCAGCACAGAAGTGAGGGTGGCAATCCCATGACCCTCCTACAACAGGTTTGCGAACCCCCTCTCCCCTGTCCTCCAATCCCTTTTTGGGTCAGGACCCCCACAGTTACAAAACCATGAAATTTCAGATTTAAACATCTGAAAACATGAAATTTACCAATTTTCAAATCCCATGGCCATGAAACTGACCATAATGGACCATGAATTTCTAGGGCCCTAGTAATAATATAAAGACTATATTATAATGCACATGCACAAGGGGGATGAATTAAGATTGTACAATCAACCTTAATTCTGGCATTCCCTTTATTTTTCAAGCTTAATAATATTCTAGTAACAGAGGTTTTTGTGCTTTATTACATATAAACTCCCCACCCAAATAGTGAAAACTTAAAAGTGCAAAGCTCCATTAACAAACTAAACCCCTAATAAAATATATACTTGTAATAACTGTTTACTTAACTAATTAATGAGTTTACACACCTTTCATAAATGAAATATTTTAAAACAGATCCTTCACTTTTGAGCTCAGAATTCTGTATTTCCCTTTCAAAAACTGGTGACATCATAGAATCATAGAATCTCAGGGTTGGAAGGGACCTCAGGAAGTCATCTAGTCCAACCCCTTGCTCAAAGCAGGACCAAACCCAACTAAATCATCCCAGCCAGGGCTTTGTCAAGCCTGACCTTAAAAACCTCTAAGGAAGGAGATTCCACCACCTCCCTAGGTAACCCATTCCAGTTCTTCACCACCCTACTAGTGAAAAAGTTTTTCCTAATGTCCAACCTAAACCTCCCCCTCTGCAACTTGAGACCATTACTCCTTGTTCTGTCATCTTCTACCACTGAGAACAGTCTAGATCCATCCTCTTTGGAACCCCCTTTCAGGTAGTTGAAAGCAGCTATCAAATTCCCCCTCATTCTTCTCTTCTGCAGACTAAACAATCCCAGTTCCCTCAGCCTCTCCTCATAAGTCATGTGCTCCAGCACCCTAATCACTTTTGTTGCCCTCCGCTGGACTCTTTCCAATTTATCCACATCCTTCTTGTAGTGTGGGGCCCAAAACTGGACACAGTACTCCAAATGAGGCCTCACCAGTGCCGAATAGAGGGGAATGATCACATCCCTCGATCTGCTGGAAATGCCCCTACTTATACAACCCAAAATGCCATTAGCCTTCTTGGCAACAAGGGCACACTGTTGACTCATATTCAGCTTTTCGTCCACCGTAACCCCTAGGTCCTTTTCTGCAGAACTGCTGCCCATCACAACCACCTTAAAACAAAACTGGGATTGGACAGGAAATATGGCTTTGAAGCACAGGACTGAAAGTAAGGACTTCCAGGCTCTGTTCCAGGTAATGTCATGTACTCATTTTGTGACACTGGGCAAGTCACTTGTGGGTTTATTTTCAGAGGTCCTAGGCAGCTGCAACTCCTATTAAGTTAACCTCAGGCACTCAGCCTCTTTAAAAGTCAGCCCACTAATTTCGGGGCTCAGTGTCTCCATTGGTACGGTAGGGATAATAATACTATTCTACCTCACAGAGCATAAGCCTTAACTCAATTTAAGTAATGCTTTGAAATCTTTTGGTTTAAAGCACTGCAACTGAAAAGTACTTTTAACTCTATGTTGAGAGTTCCCCAGGCAAGGAGTATCTACTTGCCTTTATCACAAACATAATAGAAAAAAATATCACCTGCTGTTACACAGCAAGACACTGAATCTTGAACACTGGCTTCTGAAAATTATATGAGGGGCACATATTTTTAAAATGGTCTGATTTTAAAACAAACACTTGAAATTGTTAGTGATTTTACATTTTAATGGTAATTGCAAAGTTTAAAAAATCAACTGAAAAGATAACCATTATAGAAACCATTAGAAAAACTAACATACGGAAACAAACTAGATAAGAAAAGCTTATACTACAGATAGCATCCTTCAAATATAAAGCCTCAGGTTTTCCTTTCCTGTGTTTAAAACGAAATTAAAAGGCAAAACCTACATGGATCAGGTCAATTTAGTACATGAAGCAATATTACTGAAAAAAATTAAGAGTACAATGTATCAAATAGCTTTCTTCCAGCAAAGCACCTGTTAAAATATGATCTCCTTCCTTTTCCTTTACTAGTCTTAATCTAATCCATTAAAAAAAAACCTGCTAGCCCTGTAACTGCAGATTTTTACGTTATTTTTATAATGTATTCCTAGCTTGAAGCACATAGGACTCTCAGACATACCATTTAATCACAGCAAACTATGTCCACATCTTTCCTGCATATCAAAATACACCTATAATTTAAGGTTTTGGTGGGGAGGAAGACCTCACTATTGATGCAAAAATGATCTTAATCAAATTATTATAACATTTTTAATATTAGGTCATTACAAACTTGTTTGTGCCTTTACAAGTGTGAGGTTGCACTCCATATACTTTATGGAAATACACTTATGAGTATGACATAAGTGGAATATGCTTCCCACTAAATACCCCTTCTGTGGTGTCATTAGAAAGCTTGTAATCTACTAAGTGACAGTCCCAAGGCGATCTCTGTGACCGAACCCGTCACAGTGGCGTAGTAAGCAGGATATGTGCACAGGTGATTGCTTTGAGACACTGGTAATGATTTTAAGTGAGTTTTGAGTGTGGTGGCTGAAGAACAGACAAAGGAGTTACTGGTTTGTTATTTTCTGTTTGCTTATTTCGGGTAATAGAAATAGGGACAGAAAAGTAAGCAAAATGAGCAAGAGTGAAGCTCAGAAGAAGCCAGAACTGCACAGGTTGCAGATTGCTGAGAAGGAAAATGAACACAAAAGGCAGATGGAATTAAGACAAATGGAAACTGATGCGCAAATTGCCAGGGAGAGAGCTGTGCACCAGCAAGCCCTGGAACTCAGGCAGCTGGAGGCTGATGAAAAAAGGCAGGAGAAGGAGAGAGAGAGTTAAAAGACAAAGCAACTGAGGCCCAGAAACAGGCTCAGATTGAAGCACAAAAAGCTTCCCTGGAATTAAAAGACAAAGAAATGCAGGCCCAAATTGAGACCCAGAAGCATGAACTGGCTATAATGGAGTGGAAGAGACAGAACTCTTCAGCAGCTGGCTTCACTTCCCCAAAAATCCACAGATGGGAACGGTTATGCCCACTATATGATGAATCCAGTGATACTGCCAAATATTTCATCACCTTTGAGAAACTGTGCACTCTCCATGAGATTCCTGAGGATCAAAACATGACTACTTTGGTTGCAAAATTGACTGAAAGAGCTCTGGACAGAGACACTAAGATGGCTATTGCTGATGCTTCAAACTATGGTATATTTAAGGAATTGGTTTTGAAACAGTTTCAGATTACATCTGAAACCTAAAGGGTTAAATTCAAGAGCCTTAAGAGGGGAACTGGATTAAGTAATGTGTCTTATGTAAATGAAATGACAAGACGGTGAGGAGAAAAGGCATTACAAGCTTTGAAGAAATGTGTGATTTGGTTGCTCAAGAGCAGTTCCTGAATATGTATAGTGACCACGTAAAACAGTACTTGTGGGACAAAAAGGTGGATGCAGTGGGTCAATTAGCTGGGTATGCAGACTCTTATGAGCAATCACAAGCTGTAATTAAACATAAACCACTGGCAGAGGGGTACAGGGTTGGTGGAAAGCAGAATCACTGTTTTACCCCTGAGGAAAAGGACGCTGGGCATTCACCTCCCCATTTCCCTGTTATTCATCCCAAGTCTCCTGTACAAGCAGAGGATCCCAGAGGGATGGGGAGGGTGCATTAAGAGATCTCTTTTAGCCATGCTGAACTCGAGCCATCAGCTAGACTTCTATGAGATATCAGAGAGACAGGCAGAGATATTAGTTTGGACAGAAAGAGTCCCATCTGGAACAGAGAGGTACATCCATGAGTCATCAGCATACAGATGGTAGTTGAATCTGTGTTTGCAATGAGCTTACTCAGAGATAAGGTGTCGAGGAAGACAAGAAGGTGGCCCAGGACAGAGTCCTGTGGAACAGCCACAGAAAGCTGGAGGGTGGATGAGGAGGATCCAACACTGGAAAGGTGACTAGAGAGGTACGAGGAGAACCAAGAAAAGAGACTCAGAGAAGCCAGAGTATAAAATTTCGAGAGGAGGAGCACAGACCACTGTGTCTACGGTGGCTACCAGATAAAAGAAAATGAGGATGGAGTATTGGTTTTGACATTTGGTTAAGAAGTCACTATACACATTGATGAGAGCTTTGTCAGTTGAGTGTAAGTGCATTCAAGATGAAAATAACTACTTACCTAACAATACATTCTTATGTAAGCAATTACTGTAGTTGTCACAAATGCTACATAGTCAAAAGTGGGATAGCGAATGAGAAAGGAAGAGTTCCACAATGTGATCTTCCCAACATGTGGCTCACATTATGAAAAATTAGACCATCCTGTATTACTTGATTGATTTTACCAACTAATGTATATGACAATCAAAAAAAATGGCCAGTGAAAGCTGAGGAAGGAACAAAAATATACAATCATGTATGCTGCTGACGTAACTTAAATTACTACAGAAAAAGTAGGAAACCTACTATGTAACTTTAAAGAGAATGCATAGTAATTACAGGGTAACTCGTAACTCCAGTTAGGTTTGATTACTGCCAAAAGCACCTCTCCAATCAATTATCAGAAATGAAGTTCCTTTTTAGCACTTTTTCTGAAGTGAATGTTTAACTTGTAACAGAAAACTAAAGAAACGCTTTAAACATGCCAACAATAATAAGCATTTCACAAGTCTTATTTGTATTTAATTCAAGATGCTTCTTGGTTATTCATTGCATATATGCATTTGGCGGAGAGGGGGATTTTTTTTAATTTTAAGCTAATGTAGCCATCTGGTGGCTTATGTTGGTAATACAGATTTTAAAAACCATGCAAAACATATATAGAGAATAAAATGTGTGTGTTAATACACGCAAATACAATGAGCCTATGTGCCAGTGATGATATTTGAATACCTGTGTCACACTTGTCTGTGACAAAATATTTTATATGGATTCTGTGCTGTCTTTCAAGGTATCTTAACTGTGAATAATTCTTAAGATTTAAATCTGCAAATCTCTGTGTCTGGGCACTCACATTAGTTATTTTACAAAAAAAGTCATTTCCCAAGGAAGATTAGATTAATTAGAAATGCATGTATTCAATATGCAGACAGTTACAGCTGATCTGAAAATACTTTCCAAAATAATCTAGAACCTTTTAATCATGTGTTAAATTCAAAGAAGAAAGTAAAAGTGGCACTCCTCCCATAAATAACTTGAAATGTACTTTCTGATTTTTTTTCTCAAGTTCCTCTCAGTCACAAATTACTGGTTATGGCTTGGAGAGAATCCCAAGCAGCAAGTATTGTTGAATCACAACAACCAGGCTTACTTATAAAATATGCCATTTTTACATGATCTCATGTGCTTTTGCAGTGTTTGAATAATTTATGGTATATCCCACAGAAGAAATAAATACTAAAAAGACTGAAGAGGTTGTCAGATCTGCTGCATATCAGGTGATTTTAATTACTCAAATATTGTTCAGTTTAGAAAATAAACTTATTGAGAATGGTACCTGTTGATCTGGGCCTGTGACTCAGAAACAAAGCAATATCCAGACAAAAAGTTCTCCTCAGTATTCATTATCTCATTACCTCAGAAAATCACTTACCTCTCTTTGGAACAGACTATAGGGAACTACCAGGAAAATAAATCCCAGCCCTAACATTATTTAAATAAATAAAGTTTGCTACAAAAATTGAAAGGAATTGATCATAATCAAAACTGCACAAAAAAACTCCACAGATTTCAGACTCCCTAGCCTCACCTAAGGAAGTTCAAATCTCTAAACCTAAAGAAATTCTAATGGTCACATCTTTAACAATGTGTGCCCATTTTTCAGACCTTTCTCCTCCTATCCAACATATCAGAGTTTGAGTTCCACGTGTTAGTGATGTTCAGTTTGTGTAAGAAACACCTCCCTCCCTCTCTCTGAAATCTTCCGTCTTCTTTATCTCTCATACCCTTGAGCAGGAAGACCAATCAGCAGGAGTGGTTTTGGTCCCAGCCGACTAAGAACTAATCTGGAAAAGGAGTCCTCTGGATCAAAGCTTCTTACCATAAAGGCTGCGCAGGCAGAGTACTGTTTCAGGAGAAATCTTTTTTCCTAGGAATTATATGAAGTATGCTAGGCTGTACATATTACCACATGAAATGCAGCAGTTACCACCTGATTACTTCTCTTTATTTGCCATGAATCCAGCTACTTTAAAACCTTACATAAAACAGCCTTTCTACTTTTAACAACTATATTAAACACTAAAGCTAAATATGTTTGCATCTGAAGAAGTGGGTATTCACCCACGAAAGCTCATGCTGCAAAACGTCTGTTAGTCTATAAGGTGCCACAGGATTCTTTGTTGTTAAAACAAAGAAGATGGCTCAAATACCACTTACACTCATGGAAAGAGAAGAACTGATGTTAGGTGGATGGGACCTTTAATAAACATAGTTTGGAACATTTGGTTCTACAGTCAATGAGTTCCCCAACCATTAAACTGTTTTGAATGATTAAGAACAGAAGAACGGCCATACTGGGTCGGACCAGAGGTCCATCTAGCCCAGTATCCTGTCTTCAGACAGTGGCCAATGCCAGGTGCCCCAGAGGGAATGAACAGAACAGGTAATCATCAAGCGATCCATCCCATGTTGCCCATTCCAGGATTGCAAAGCACAGCATGCAACTCCTACACTGCACATCTGCAGAAGCAATTTCACAAGGGAGAGTAATACTTTTTTGGTCTTCCTTAGTGGTCATATAATTGAGCCACAATGTTCTTTCCACAGAAACATATGGATTTGCTTTTAACAACTGATTCTGCTGATGAGGAAGTCAAAATTCTAGGAATAAGGTTTGTTCAAGATCATATAGTTTATCTATAACCTTCTGTGTACTTTGACTGTGTCTTTTTAGGAGAGAAGTTATGGAATGGTAATAGAGTTCTTAATTAATAGCTCGTCTTAATTAGCCTCTTAGAGTTGGCATGGCAACTTCCACCTTTTCATGTTCTCTGTAGGTATATATATCTTATCACTATATGTTCCATTCTATGCATCTGATGAAGTGGGCTGTAGCCCACAAAAGCTTATGCTCTAATAAATTTGTTAGTCTATAAGGTGCCACAAGTACTCCTCCACTGTTATCAGACAGGATCAGGGTGTGTTGTAGGGGGAGCTTAATAATGAGAGGACTTTCCCTAGTTACTGCTTAGGCCAGGGCATGGCTCTTTTGGTTTATGCCAACAATCCTATATTTTAGGGGACGTTCCTTATTTAAATAAAAAGTGGCCTCTCTCTTACTTACTCAGTATAGGACACCTTTTATTCTGTATTTCAACTAGGGTGTGGTGCTGCCAGAGTGGTATAGAGCATTGCTCCTGCACCTGGATTCCAAGACAGAACAGCACTCCACTTTGCCAAGTGCTGCTGGTTGGTAACTTGCCAGATGCACATTTTTGCAATGTCACTCAAATTTGGCCCTCCCACCCTGCTGAAAGTTGCCCCTTCCACCCTGCTGAAAGTTGTTCCTCCCACTGAAATTTGGAATGGTGTCCCCGGCTAGTTACAGCCAAGCCTCCCAGAGATGCACTGCACTGCAGCAGGCAAACACTACCAACTTCAGCCTCTGACAACTCCAGGCACCTGTGCAGAACCTGAACAGAAGCCACAGCGGCTGGCCAGTGCCTGAGGCCCTGGATTCTGTGCAGCACCCAGAGCTGAAGACAGAGAACTCTTAAAAAGAGCAAGGGAGAAGGTACTCAACCTCAGAGGCTCAAGTCTAGACTGGGAACATCTGAGGTCGGTCCCGTATTTCTGAAATACAGTGTTGGCAACTGTAGCTCACAGTGAGATAATTCTCAGAACCCAATTATGTTCAAGTGTCTTCCATTTTGTGGAAGGTCAGGGGTTCTCAAACTTCATTGCACCGCACCCCCCTTCTGAAAAAAATTACTAAATGACCCCAGGAGGGGGGACCAAAGCCTGAGCCTGCCCAACCCCTGCCATCGTGGGGGGAGGAGACCAAAGCCCGAGCCCTGCCGCCCAGGGCGGGGGAGGGGGGCAAAGCCTGAGCCCACTGCCTCAGATGTAGGGGCCAAAGCTGAACCCCAAGAGCTTCAGCCCCAGGTTGGGGGCCTATAACCCGGAGCTCAGGCTTCAGCCCCAGGCCCCAGCAAGTTTAACACCAGTTTTGGTGACCCCATTAAAACTGGGTCACGGTCCACTTTGGGGGTCACAACACAGTTTAAGAACCAGTAGGTTAGTTGATTTGTGCTCCCTCTACTGGGGGCTCTGTCTTCAGCAACAGAACAAAAACACAGTACATTTCCAGGCATGGTTATTTTTTTCTTTTTAATTCTTACAACAGAGGTAGGTAAGAAAAATCTAAAATAGTCAAGCTGATATTTAGAATCTAAAAGATAATTCTCACCAGATAATTTTAATATCCAATTTAAGACTCAACTAACAAAGATATACCTATAGAAATTGACATTCCTGAGTCTCCTGATGCTCTGGCTATGTCTACCCGAGAGAGCTTACAGCGGCACAGCTGTACCAATGCAACTGCACCACTTTAAGATCTCTTGTGTAGCCATTATACGCTGACAGGAGAGAGTTCTCCCGTCGACATAATTAAGCCACCTCCAACAAGCAGCAGTAGCTATGTCGGCGGGAGAAACTCTCCCACCAACATAGCACTGCACACACTACCACTTATGCCACTAAACTTATGTGGGTCGGGGGGCTGTTTTTTTCACACCCCTGAGCGACATATGTTTTGCTGACATAAGTGTTAGTGTACATATGGCCTCAGTGACAACTCAGAATACGTCAGTTCTGGACTCAAAAGGTCACACATTACCCCAACATGATCTGATTTTTAGATTAACCTCTTATATTGCCCCCAGATTTCTATGCTCAGTTTGCAAGCAGTGAAGTGAGATTTACTACACTCTTCCTCTTATGTGCTCCTCTCCGAGCAGATCAACTCAGCATAGCGTGACAGAGGAACATATTAACAGGAAAAGATGAATAAACAAACCAAAAAAGGCAAAAAAAACAGGAGAGAGAAAATGAAAGCCAAACAATAGGTTGATAAAAATAATTAAAAGAGTTCATTAATCTCTTAAATGCTCTGTGAATGTTCAACGTACATTAGACAAATTATCTGCCATACAAACCCTATTGGATAGATATCAATATCATTATGTACTAAGTTTTGCACACAGGGCAATAAATGCCTCAAAGTGTGAATCACATCCCTCAAGTGCACATAATGTAGCAATATAAATTAGATTATGACTGAGGGATAACAACAAATTTATAAGAGAGCTTTGGAATTTAAACTAAGGGTGCTGAACTCTTTTTTCACCTCCCCAAGCAGAAGCTTTAAAGTACAGTTCACTGTTTTTCTCCATGCAATCTTACAAAGTATATTTGTATTTCTTGGCAATTTCTTCCTGTAACAGCTGGTCATTACTATCTCTGTTACTCCTAACGCACCTATCACCATGGCATCCAAAGGCAGAGCCCTTTGTGAAATACAGTCTTGGGAAAACGCATGACAGAGCTGCATTCTCTAATCTGTTCTGAGATGGCAGTAAAAATAGAATTGAGTGGTGACCAGGACAACTAGATTAATAACTAAGTTTTCAGTATGCAAATATATTTCTTAGAGAGAATGGCCTTCATATTTTGAACTAATGAGGTCATGGTAACAAATATTTCAGCAAGCATTTTCTTTGAGGGTAAAGCCCTGAAGCAGATGACAAGTACGATTACCTGATCTACTCTCAGCGATCAGTGAAAACTAAAACACCTACCCTTCAAGTAATCCATAAGAGTGTAATAAGAGGTTAGAAAATTATAACACTTAAATCATTTTAGAAATTAAATCAATTCTCGAAGCTGTGCGTTTGCCAGGGTCTGGTGGATATCACATGAGAAAAAAACCAAAAACCCAGTGATACTTCAACACTGATCTGGGGTGCAACTATGTTGAGTAGAGGAAGCCTAAAGTATTTTATTCCTTTTCACGCTAATTTCTCAGTATGACAAAAGCCCAGGACGGAGGACAGCCCTGCCGAACCCAGCGTCCTCCTTCGTCTGGGAGACGATAGCATAATGCGAGGTGAATGTGTGAACCAAAGACCACATGGCAGCCCTACAAATGTCCTCGATGGGGATGTGGGCCACGAAGACAGCCGACAAGGCCTACACCCAAGTCAAGTGTGCCCTCACAATGGGGGGGGGACACCCACCAGCTCATAAGAAGAACGGATGCAGAAAGTGATCCAATTGGAAAGTCGCTGGGTGAAAATCAGCTGGCCCCCGCGCACTCAGCTGAGGCGACGAACAGTTGCAAGGACTTCCTGAATGCCTTAGTCCGCTCAAGGTAGAAAGCCAGAGCCCACCACACATCGAGCCCACCACACATGGAGACAGCGCTCCTCACTAGACGCATGGGGCTTGTGGCATAGGACCAGTAGAAAAATGTCCTGACCCATGTGGTAGGCAGAGACCACCTTCAGGAGGAAGGGGGGGTGCGGGCAGAGCTGGACCTTGTCGTTATGAAAGACCGTGTATGGCGGATTGGAGGTCAGGGCCCTGAGCTCTGAGACTCACCTGGCCGACGTGAATGCAACCAGAAAGGCCACCTTCCACAAGAGGTGAGAGCAGGAGCACATCACCAGCAGTTCAAATGGGGGCCCCGTGAGACAAGCCAACACCAGGTTTAGGTCCCACTGTGGGACTGGGGGGTCTAGAATATGGAAAAAGACTGTCCAAACCCTTAAGGAACCGGCCAGTCATAGCATGGGAAAAGACCGTGTGCCCTTGCACCAGCAGATGGAAGGCCGATATGGCTGCCAGGTGCACCCTGACCAACAAGGGCGCCAGACCTGGGTCCTCAGGTGGAAGAGTTAATCAAGGATAAGCTGGATCAGGGCCGTCACTGGGGAGACACCCTGGTCCGCCGCCCACCTACAAAACCAGGACCACTTCACCAAACAAGCGCGGCGAGTGGAAGGCCATCTACTTTTGAGGAGGACGCGCTGAACCTGGTCCGAGCACGTCCTTTCCTCTCCACCTAACCATTGAGCAGCCACGTCATAAGTTGAAGAGCCGCTAGATTGGGATGGAGGAGGCGGCCCTGGTCCTGTGAAAGCAGGTCCGGGCAGAGTGGCAACGGCCATGGCGGAGCTACTGCCAGTCCCGTGAGGGTCCTGTACCAGTGCTGCCTGGGACACGCCAGGGCAAGCAGGAGGACCTGTGCCTTGTCCAACTTTATCTTCTCCAGGACTCTGCTGATTAGGGGGAACAGGGGAAAGGTGTAGAGAAGCCAGACTGACCAGGACAGGAGAAAGGCATCAGAGATAGCACCCCTCCCCAGGCGCCCCCTGGAGCAGAACCAGGAGCATCGTCGGTTCTGCTGAGTTGCAAATAGGTCGACCTGAGGAGTTCTCCACCTTTGGAAAAGCCGGTGGGCCACTTCCGGGTGGAGGGACCACTCGTGTTGCAACGAAAAATCTCTATTCAAGCGATCCACCCTCTCATTCCGGGCGCCCAGTAGGTGGAAGGCCTTCAGGTGGATGTCATGGGCTATACAGAAGTCCCACAACCTGAGGGCTTCGCGGCAGAGGATCGATCCTCACCTTGCTGTTGATATAGAACATCGAGGCCATGTTGTCCTCGCTACCTTGCCCTCCAGGTGCGAGCAGAAAGCCATACACGCCAGCCGCACCACCCTGAGCTCCTTGACACTTATATTTAGGATCAGGTCTGGAGCCAATCACAGGCCTTGGGTCTGACGATTCCCCACATGGGCCCCCCACCCCAGCTCCGAAGCATCAGACACCAGCTCCAACGACAGGACCCTGTCCCTGAACAGGATACCTTGGAGCACGTTGTTTGGGGCAGACCACCACCATAGGGAGGCAATCACAGCGTCCGGCACAGTGAGGACCTTGTCCATCGTGTCCATAGCCTGGGAGAACTTCGAGGCCAACCAGAGCTGGAGGGGCCTCATCCTGAGTCTGGTGTGATGGACCATGTACGTGCATTCCGACATGTGACCCAAGAGTTGCAAGCAAACCCTGTCTGTTGTCACTGGGAACCATGTGATCGAATCAATGAGACCTTTCAGGGTCTCGAACCTGTCTGGCGGGAGAGAGGCCCTGGCCAACACTGCATCCAGGAGCGCCCCGATAAACGCTGGACTGGGACTAACGTAGACTTGGTGGTGTTTACCAACAGGCCCAAGGCGGTGCACGTGGACAGGAGGAGCACCATGTGATCCTTCACCTGCGACCTGGAGGGCTTCAGGTGTGGAAGGCATCCAGACATCCGGAAAGGCCTGTTCCAAAGGGGCTGGGCTACTCTTCTCAGCTTGAGTCAGAGGCCTGGGGCCCGGTGGGGATTGAGGACTGCCCAACATGGACCTAGCCTCTGTCCCAGATTTCCCTCGGTGCCGCTGCGAAGAGAGAGTCTTCCTGGCCCCCTGGGCATGCCCTGTGGACGGGGAGCAGTGCCATCTGGTGGTACGGGAGGATTGCCGCGTACCGATGCCCCTGTCCCAGGTACTGGTATGGAGCGGCGTGCCGGGGTCGGGGTCAGTGCCGACTCCATTAGGATGGCCCAGAGCCTAATGTCCCTTTCTCTTTTGGTCCGAGGCTTAAACGACTAGCAAATCTTGCACCTTTCGCTGACATGGGTTTCTCCGAAGCAGCGCAAACAGTCTGCGTGCAGGTCACTTCTTGGCATAGAATGCCTGCACGACTTAAACCCCGAGATGCCCCAGCCCGGGCTCACCAACTAACTAAACTAAACTAAACAGCTAACTAATTACAGGTACTAACACTTAACAAACGAACAGTTCTAGGGCCAAGCCAAGCTACAGCAAAGCTGGAGCAGAGCAGTTCCAACGCACCTTCACTGGCTGCAAGAAGGAACTGAGGGTGGGGGGAGCACAGAGCTCCCCTTATACTGCGCCAGGCAGGCGCCACTCCAGAGGGCACCGGGAGCATTCCCCCGTGCAGGTACTGCTAGGGGAAAAACTTCCAGCACCAGTGCACATGGCGAGCACGCACACCTACTGTGGAATACACATGAGCAATCACTCGAAGAACCCTTTTACAGAGAAAGCTTGTTTATTTAAATAATTAAGAGCTACATGCACAAAAAGCACAGTTTGGTTCAAAACTCAAATCTACTCTGCAATACAAAATGTCTCAAATCACCTTTTTACTGTTTATTATCAGAGTTGCTTCTGTTACGGTTTCCCTTCACTAATGTTAGCACTACATTTGTCATGGTTTCAGACAGATAGCAGAGCACCAATCGATGATCAAATCCACACAATGGATGGCCATCTCATCTCTCTGCAACCTTACTGAAAACAAACCTGTTTTTACTTGGTTCAGCAACTAAGTGCTAATGAAAAATGTTTCCACAAACCTTCCCCATTAGCAACAGTCAGTCAAAACGTAGAAGTCAAAAGTAACTATTTGCATTGAAAACTACTACCAATTATAAACAAAAACAGGAGTAAAATTAAGTATGAGGACTAAGCACACAGAACCCCAAGTTATATAAATTAATCAGATTTCCATTTATTTAACTGGCTGAAGAGCCTGTGCTCAAAAAACACAGACAGAGTGGCTTACACTTTTCAAAATTTCCAAAACTTGTAAATGAAATATACGTATGCACTAAAAAAAAACCATACTTACTATCCAGATACAGTATTTAGATATTTATGAAGTAATGTGAGCCAGAATACGCAAATAGGACGAAACATATTGCTATTATCAAGAAGTCAAAATGGATGGAGGAAGATAAATTAGTAACTCATATTCTTGGGTACCTTTTCCACCTTTCCACCATTGATGTCACTGGGGAGGAATTTCTTGCCAATAGTTCTTAAATCTGTCTGAAATCAAAATAGAGGATAACAAAATTTCAATTTAAATATATTATCCCAAATATGCTTTGTTAAATACAGTAGCAGAAACAGGCTACATTTTCCAATATTACACACGATACTTTTAGCTTGCACATTATGTGTTACATTTACCAGTAAGTACACATCTGATAAGAAAAGAAGTTCTAGAATTTAATTAGTACAGAGTTATGAAGATAGTTATTTTAAATGCATATTCTTCTTATGAACTCATTATTCTAGACTGCTTTTCAAAAATTGTTAAAATGTTTAAGTTGCATATTTTTTCTCATGTATTAAGTAACACTAATCATTAAACACATTAATAGAAGTCATTTAGACATTTAACATACGTTTCTTTCTTCCTCTCTTCACACTTTTTAAAAGACCAATTTCCAGTTGTATGTCTTTCAAATCACTCAAAATTTGTGGATGATTTTCACAATTATATCTAGACAGAGTTTACATCATATCTACATTAAGGAATTAAATACTGTTGAGTTTAAATGACTGCTTATTTTGTGATTGAGCCAAGTAGCTAATCAGTATTATCCCATTCAAGAGACATGTGACAGAGACATCAAAAATTAGAGGAAAAGCAATCATATGATCAAGGAAGCAACTGGACCACAAGCACTCGCAACAGGCAATATAAACACAATTTAAATAAGCATTTCAGTTACTCTGAGTTTGGATAACAGGATGGTACTCCATGTCTAAAATCTGTACCACACAAAATTAGTGGAAATTAATCTAAATCTTACCAAGCTTCTTGTATGACTTGTTACTGCAGCTACATGTTACAAGGAAAAACAAGAGTGCAGCCTAGATTAAGGGCATCTAAGGGTTTATCTCCACAAGGACTTAGTGTGCAGCATGCCAGGGTGAATGCATGGCATACTACCCTGCCACGCACTAAGTCATGGGACTCTGCTACAGTGCACTAAAAATTCTGTCATGCACTTTGACATACTCTTTTTGACACTTTTTGCATGTGGTAGCAAAGTCCACAGACGACTTAGTATGCAGCAAGCTAGTGAGCTGTACATTCACGCCCTAGCTTGCCATGTACTAAGTCCGGGGGCTATGGCTACATTAGCGCTTCAAAGCGCTGCCGCGGCAGCGCTTTGAAGCGCTAAGTGTAGTCAAAGCCCCAGCGCTGGGAGAAAGCTCTCCCAGCGCTGTCCGTACTCCAGCTCCCTGTGGGGAATAACGGACAGCGCTGGGAGCCGCGCTCCCAGCGCTGGGGCTTTGACTACACTGGCGCTTTGTAGCGCCGCAATTTGCAGCGCTGCAGAGGGTGTTTTTTCACACCCTGCTGCAGTGCTGCAAATTTGCAAGTGTAGCCATACCCTCAGTGTAGACAAGCTCTATATTTTTTCTATATTTCAATGCTTGAAATAAGTCTGTTGCCTTTAAAAGAAAAAGTTATGGATAATGTAAATTTCTCTGTTGAAGACAAAGCACTTCCTTATTTTATTAATGCTTCTTACACATTTTGAAAACGGCCTGTCATCTATTCATATAAACCTTATTCATCCAGAAATGTAGAATAGAATTGCTACTATTACTTGGATATTTATTTGCCCTGGTATCAGTGGGCTATTATATTATATGGGCTATTATCCCAATTCAGAACCGACAATTATTGGTTTTTAGCAGATAAAATAAAATAATCCAATGTTTTATACTTTTACTTTTACACGTATGTAATACTGAAACTATTCACACTTTATAGAATGGAAGCTGCTCACTGGTTTTACTCTAAATATCTATTAAAAAAAGTTCAACCCACTTTCTGCAGTGTAAAAATAGTCATAATACAATGTACATGAGAAAATATATTTGCTTTTGAACTTCTATACATTTTGTTGTACATGAGCCTTTCCTAATTTTAATTTTAATACACATAAGGCAGATAAGTTTTAAAGTTGAACTTGTACTAAAATTCTTAAAATTGAGTTTAAAAATATTTTATAGATATTTAAGTCAAAATTCGTTATGTTAGGGTTTTTACTGTATTCATTTCCCCAAGCTCCTTAATTGTAATAATATAATTAGGAATAACAGCCATAAAATATTGACATTAAAAATAAATTCATGCTCAATGTACTTGAAACAATATTTTGTTTTGGGTTGGGGGAATATTGGGGTGGGTTGTTTGGGTTTTTTGTTTTTTTTAGGGGTTTTTTGGGGAAGGGGAGTTTTCCCATTTTACCAGATGGCAAAAACTAATCCAACTTATTTTACAAGAATGCTCTGTGATCTACTGTACTTCTGACACTGGCTAAACTGTATTTTATAAATCACATAAATGTGTTTTGCTGCCAATGTCATGGAGGAGAAGGGGATATACCAGTTTCCTGAAGCAGACTGAAACCACGAGCTGTAACAACCATCTTCTATAAGTATCAACCTTTTTATTCTTCAATTTTTATTAGTAGGAGGGATTCCTCTACCTGAACATTCTTGCATTTTGTTTTATGATTTTTTTTAGTTTAGCAAGTGACTGACAGTGACCTTGCGCATGCGTGGTTTTGAAAACGGAACCTATAGGTGGTTTCTCAAAAATCTAAAACAGCATATGATTAAACCACCTCATTTGTCTGAAATATCTCACACATTTATATTTTATAGTTTGGGAGATGTGTGTTTAAATCTTGAAAAAATGTTATTCTCAACTAAATTTGTGTTTGCCAGTAACAAGCTATGTCATCCTGGATTGTTCTGGAAAAACTTATATAATATGGGTCCTCTGGAGATAAGAAGGCTAGTGCACGGCGGACATTGCAAAAGCAAAGGGTCCTGTCCACATTGGAGGCATGTGCTTTGGGATAGAAAACAGAGAGATGAATGGACTGATTGAGATGGAACTCTGACTCCACCTTTGGGAGGAACTTAGGGTGCAGCCTTAGAGAAAATTTGTCTTTGGAAAACATGGTAGGGGGGACCAGCCATCATGGCCACCAGCTCACTGACCCGTCTAACAGAGGTAATGGCTATCAAGAACAGTACCTTCATAGGAGAGATGAGACAGGGAGTACCATTGCCATTGGTTTGAAGGGCAGCTTCGTGAAAGCAGATCATCTTGTCCTTAAGGTCCCACTGTGGGCTTGAATACCGGGGAAAAGGTTTTGGGAAGACTTCTCGTGAAATGGTGGTAGGGTGAGTAAACACTGGAACCATCCATCGCATGGAAGAAGGCACTAAGCACTGCCAAGTGGACATGGATAGAGCTGAAGGTGAAGCCTGCCGTTTTGAACTTGAGGAGGTAATCAAGGATGATGCATATAGAAAGCTCACTCAAATTTGGTGATGGCAGCGAGCCCAAGCAGTGAAATTTTTCCATTTAACTTGGTAGCAGGCCCTCCTGCTTTGAGTAAGGATGTGGTACTCTGGGGGTAGAGCGTTCTTTGTCTATCCTCAAGCTCCATCCAAAAATCAGGCCGTGAGGTGAAATAGGTGTGGATTGGGATGCCAGACTCATCCCCGATGTTGCTTGAGAAGGTCTGGGAGTGTTTTGAGGCAGAAAGATGCCTGGGTGGAGAGTCTGAGGTGGTACAGGAACAAAAACTGATGTGGCCAATACAGGGCGATGAGTATTATGGCAACCTGGTCTAGTCAAATCTTGCGGAGGACTTGTGGTAGGAGGGGAATGGCAGGAAAGTCATAGTGGAGGTCTCCCATTCAGGACAGCAGAAGTGCATCACCTTGGGAGTCCTGCCCCAGGGCTCCCCTGGGAAATAAAGAGGCAACTTGCAGTTCTCATGAGTGGCGGAGAGTTGCGTCGTGCTGTTCCCACTCATGGTTGAGGTGGAGAGCACTGTTGAGCGGCATCAGCTATGGAATTTTGGGTACCCAGGAGGTATGTGGCCAGGAGCATGATGTGATGGCAGAGGCACCAGCTCCACAAGTGTATGGACTCTGAGCAGAGGGATGAAGACATGGCGCCCCACTGTTTGCTGATGTAGGTGACTACTGCAGTATTGTCCAAGACGAGCTGCAGGTGCTGTGATTGGATCATAGGAAGAAAGGCCTGGCAAGTTAGGCGAGCTGCTCAGAGCTCCATAATGTTGATGTGGAGTCTGGCCTCTTGTGGCACGCAAACACCCTGGGTTGCGTGATGATGTAGGTGAACCTCCCAGCCCACAAGGGAGGCATCCATTGTGATGGTGGTCTGCGGGGTGAGAGAAGTGAAGGGGGTACCAACCGTGACATTGGAAGGGTCAGCCCATGAGATGAGGCAAGCCAGAACCATTCGAGGAACCATTACCTTGGCCACCAGGTGATCTCTGAGGGTCTGTACAGGGAGAGGAGCCACTGTTGTAAACAACACATACATAGACACACACATGTGGTGTCACGTACGTGCAGACCACAATATGGGCAAACGGGGAGAGGCAATGACATACCATGATGTGAGGGGCGCAGCAGAGTTTCGTCACTAGGGTAGTCAGCGTTGTGAAGTGGTCTGGTGGAAGGAAGGCTCAAGCTGCAACTGAGTCGAATTGTGCTCCAATTAAGTTGATCATCTGCGTAGGTACGAGCACTGACTTCCACTCATTGATGCAGATGCTCAGAGAGGCTAGAGAGGACAAAGAGTGGACATAGCAGAGGTAAGCTCCTGTCGAAAGAGCACTATGAGGAACCATTCATTGAGGTAAGGGTAACACCAAGTAGCCGAGGCGGTACATGTGAGCCACCATGATCACAAAGGCCTTCATGACAACTCACGGAGCCATCAAAATGCTGAAAGGGAGGACTCAGAATTGGCAGTAGTGTTGCCCTATATGGAAATAGAGAAATCTTCGATGGGCCAGGTAGATGTCAAGAGTTGCAAACCAGGCCCCGGGTGGGAGGGAAAGGATAATAGAAGCCAGCATCACCACATGGAACTTGGATTTTCAGATAAAGGCAATGACATACCATGATGTGAGGGGTGCGGCAGAATTTCATCACTAGGGCATTCAGCGTTGCGAAGTGGTCTGGTGGAAGGAAGGCTTGAGCTGCAACTGAGTCAAGCCGTGCTCCAATTAAGTTGATCACCTGCGTAGGTACGAGCACTGACTTCCACTCATTGATGCAGATGTGCAGAGAGGCTAGAGAGTACGAAGAGTGGAGATGGCAGAAGTAAGCTCCTGTCAAGAGAGCACTATGAGCCACCATTCATTAAGGTAAGGGTAACACTAAGTAAAGATCGAGAATGGGGCGGCGCCCTTCTTGGGGATGGGGAAGTATGGGGAGTAGAAGCCTCTGCCTACATAGGAAGGTGCCATGGTCTCTATGGGCCCCTTTGCAAGAAGAGCTTCAGCCTCTTGGAGTAGACATTGAGAGTAGGGTCACCTGGGGGTATATGGGTTGGGAGGAGTTGCAGGGGAAATGAAAGAAATTCTATAGAGTATCCGTGGTGGCTAATCTCCAGTACCCAATGGTCTGTGGTAATCTTGCTCCCAATTGTGGGTGAATAAGGCAAGATGGCCTCCAAAGATGATATCTGGGTCCATGGGTGGCAACGGGGATGGTTCACATCTCCCAACCAATGCATCAAAACTGTGCCTTGGGTTGTTGGTGGGTGAGGGTTGAGGAAGTAGCCACAGCAGAGATTGCATGTCACTGATGCTGGGACCGGTGGTACTTGTGTGGGGGTTCCTGGTGCCACTGGTAGTACAGCAGGTAGGGTGCATATGACCGGGGGAGGAATTTTTGGCAATGTTGTTTGCATCATGGGGCTGGAGCATAGATCCACAGGGAGTGTAGTGTGGCCCTTGAGTCCTTTAACAAGTGAAGGGATTCGTCAGTCTTAGACTAAAATAACCTGTCCATATCAAAGGGGAGGTCCTCAATGGTCATTTGGACCTCTCAAAGGAAGCCAGAAGACTGCAGCCAGGAGTTGCAGGACATAATGCCCATCGTGAGTGAGTATGAGGCTACATCAGCCGTGTTGACAGCCTCTTGGAGGCGACCTTGGCTATGAGGCACCCTTCGCCCACTAGCGCCTGATATTGCTGCTGTTCATCTGCAGATAGCTTGTCCTTGAACTATGCTAGTCTGGCACAGGTTTTAAAGTTGTATTTGGCAAGCAGAGCCTGGTAGTTGGCGATGCAAAATTTCAACGCCGCCAAGGAGAAGACCTTCCCTACCAAAAAAGTCTACCATTTCACTGCCCAGTCTGGAGAAGTGGACTTCTGGGGGCATTGGCTGCCCTCTCTGTGGCCACGTGCACCACCACAGAGCTGGGGGGATGGGGAGGAGAAACAAAAAGTCTGCCTCCCTAGCTGGGATGAAAGAGCGCTGTTCTGATCATTTCAGTGTGGGAGTAAAGGCAGCCAGGGAGAGCCACACCGCTGTACAGACTGGAGTATGGCATTATTAATGGGAGTGCCACCCTTGTGGGTCCCTGAGACTGGAGGGTGTCAAGGAACTGGTGCTGCTGGTACTGAACCTCCTCCAGTGGGATGCTCAGATCCACTGCCACCCTTTGTAACAGGACCTGTTACAGCCTATGATCACTAGGGACAGACATGGAGACAGGAATGAGAGCTGTGTCCAAAGAGGAGGAAGTGGCTGTAGGGACCACGGAACCGGCAGTATGGGCTCGACCTCCACCTTCTCCTCAGAGCCCGATGGTGCTAGTTGAGGAGCCAGGGCAGACTGGTACGAGACCTGGGTAGGCAGGTATCATGGGTCGTATGGGTCCCAGGGTGGCCAGTGTAGCCAAGGAGTATGGGCCTGGGGGTTCATTGAGCCCTAGGAGTATTGGTACCACATTGCCAAGGCCAGGTCCTAAGCAGGAAGATAAGGCGGGTGGAAGGAAGAGTCAGTACTACACTGGATACAGGAGAGAAGATTGGTTCTTGTTCCAAAAATCCCTCAGAGTCCGAAGATGCCTCCAGTAGCAGGGGTGCCAGTGGTGCGGGGAAACCACAGTGTTGGCATGGCCCTCTCTGGCAGGAACAGGACTGGCTCGCTTGCTGAAGTAGGGACTGCATGGGTGAATGACAGGCCAGAGAGCAGCAGCAAAGACGCGTAGGGCAACTCCAGTTCTTCCATGGATAGAAAGGGCTCCAGATCACCCAGGGACATGGGAAGTGTCCTTGGAGGCAGCTGAAGATGAAGACACTCTGTGGAGCCAGCTGCAGCGAAGGTTGTGGAAGCAGCAGCAGAACAGGCGATGAGTGTGCAGGAAACGGCACAGATTGGGCAGGTACAGGGGCCACCAATCAATGCCACCACATCCCTTTTCTTCTTCGACTTACCCTACAGGCAGGGAAGCTTGGGCGCCAGTGCAACAGTGCCAGCACGCGACATTGCACCTGACCTGGCACGGCTCTGGGAGGAAACACTGCGCTTAGAAGCAGCCCTCACTGGGACTTGCTTCTAGGCCCATGAGAGTGCTTCCTACTCTCATGCCTGGGCTTCTCCAGGACCGCTGGTGCCGCCGGATCTGAGGAACAAGTAGTGCTGGGAGACATGCTCACCGCGGGTGACGGACACTGCACCATCAGTTTCAACGAGCCCAGATGCAAGTGTGCACGCGGCTTCATGGCCTCCTCTCTAAGGTGCTCAGGTGCTTCCTGAGGCGAAGTTGTTGCGCTTCCCAGGTCCACAGCAGCAAAGCCTTATAGATGGCACATTGAGCAGCAATATGAGCTTCCCCAAGGCAGTAGAGATAGCGTTGATGCTCATTGTTCATGGAGAACGAGTGAGGGCACAAAACACAGTTCTTGAACCCTGGATTGCAGGACGTAGGGGAGGGGTCAGACCCTGACCAAGGAAAACTATAAGTAACTAATTATCATAACTACGTAAACTATCTATACTAAAAAAATAATAAAGAACTACATACAACTACAGGAAAGGCTCTCTTAGCATAATCACTAAGATCGCAGAGGAACAGGAGTTCCGACTCCAGCCATGCAGTGGTAAGAGGGAACTAATCATGCTGCAGGCAGAAATCATGTGTGCTCGGCCCCCCTTGCAGCTGATAGAGAACTGCTTTCCATGCCCTTCCCAAACTCCTCCGACACATTCCTTGCAACTTCCCAGCCAATCTCAGTACCCTGTTCATTCCACCCAAAATGATAGCTAGAGTTACACAGAGCTATTAAGAACCAACACTGCCCTTCACTGTTAATTATCTTCCCACCTTGCCTTTTGTGTGTTGTTAATTGGTATTTAATAAAAACATACTCTTTGAAAGATAACCAATCTTTATGTGTCTCCTACACATGGTGGATGCTGATGGAATTAATATACCGTAGCAATCTGATCATTTGCTGAGTACAAATCATGGTCAGCAATCATCAAAATTTTCATGCAAGATGGCAACTGAACAAAGCATGGTATAGTGCTGTATAAAATGACACATTACTAGATCTCATTGTCAAAATGGTGCCTCAAAGCCTCCTTGATTCAAATAAACTCCCCATTGTGCGCCCCTCTAACAGCCCTGGTATCTAACTGCTCAAAATCAGCCACCAAGGCAATCTGCCTCCAATTCCACTCCAGGGTAAACTTTTCACCCTTAACCTCACAAATATTATGGAGAGCACAAACAGGCTGCTATGACCATGGGACTATATTCTTCATTTAGATCTAACATGCTATAAAGGCAGCACCAGCATGCTTTTAATCTGCCAAAGGCATATTCAACCGTCATTCTACACCTGCTCAGCCTATTGCTGAAGTGCTCCTTGCTGCTTTCAAGGTTTCCCATGTAAGGCTTCATGGGCCATGGAAGTAAGGGGTATGCTATGTCTCCCAGGATCACTATGGGCATTTCAACATCCTCCACTGGAATCTTCTAGTCTAGAAAGAATGTCCCTGCTTGCAGCTTTCTCTACAGGCCAGTATTCCTGAAGATGTGTGTGTCGTGCACTTTCCAGGACCATCCCGCATTGATATCAGTGAAATGGCCATGACAATCCACAAGCTCCTGCAATACCATAGAGAAGTACAACTTTCTACTGATGATTCCCATTGCAAGATGGTCTGGGGCCAAAACTGGGATGTGTGCACCATCTAGCACACCGCTGCAGTTAGGGAATCCCATTGCTGCAAAGCCATCTGCTATTTCACACATGTTGCCAAGACTCATAATTTTTTGTAGCAGGATGCAATTAATGGCCCTGCACATTTGCATTAACTTAGCCCCAATGGTGGACTTTCCAATCCAAACTGATTCGTGACCGACTGGTAGTAGTCTGGAGTTGTCAGTTTCCACATGGCAATTACCATGCTCTTCTCCACCGAGAGGGTAGGTCTCATTTTTGTGTCCTTCCGGCGCAGGGCTGGGGCGAGCTCTGCACACAGTTCCAGGGAGGTGGCATTCCACATCTGAAAATTCTGCAGTAACAGTTCGTCATTCCAGGACTGCATAAGAATGTGATCCCACCACTCAGTGCTTGTTTCCCAAGCTCAAAAGCGACAGTCCACTATGTGCAGCTGCTCCATGAATGCCAAAAAGTAATCTGGTATTGTATCTTTCCATGGCACACAGCAGGTGAACTATCTCTGATTCCTGTTCAGACTGGGTGTTCATGATATACTGTATGACCAGCCGCAATGTGTTCATAACCATAACAGTAGAAAACAGTGCAGGATCCATCCTTTCAGACAGAGATGGTGGGTGTACAGTAAACAGGAACCATTGAAAAATGCCGCAAAACACAGTCAGAAGCCCATGGAATGATGGGATAGAAAAAAATGTACCAAGAGATGCTGAGCCTGCACCAATGATGCACTGTGATCCATTCCACCTTCCCACAACTCCTATTTGCAGAAGATGGCGAGTAGCACAATGGGATAGCTACCCAGAAAGCACTGGTCTCTCTGTCAAAGCTAGAGCACCAACTGTGGACCCACTCTGCTGACAGAATGAGAATCGTATGAACATGCACAAGCAATGTAATTATACCTTTTTTTGATCACTGCCGTGACTTACATTGACAAAAACTCTGTAGTGTAGAAAAGGCCTCAGCCTCTGCCTCATTCAACGAATATTTAATTATTTATACAAAGTGTAACAACTCCAACAGCAAAGACTGAGAGACCATCTGCAGCTGGGTAGTTAGGGCCCTCATCTGTGATATAGGAAAGCTAAATTAAAGTCCCTGCTCAGTCTGGGGACAGAGTATCCCACATTCCAAGTAAGGCCCTAAGTTTCTTGACCAGTTCTAACTTAGACACATTGACAGGCCTCTTTCCCTAGCTAGAAGATTTCTATTCTTTGAAGAGTCATTTATAACCTGTCGGGGGGGGACCAGATGATCATGTTTATTGAGGAGGCAATTACTTGAATTCTGAACAACTTTTCTAAATGTTTCATAGGTACTTTTCTCATCTTCTAAAAAGAAAAATGAGCAATATGAGGCTGAGGTATTTATATAGCATTTATATTTCTTTATCCACATGTTGACAGGAATGGGTAGAATACTGATCCAGATTAGTTCAGTAAATGCACATTTATTTAGTGCCACAATTCTGTTGTATTTATACTGTTTTTTATAAAGCATCTTCAGGTATGCCTTTCTTTGTTTATACAGTAATACAAGAACACTATGCATAAAACAGTTACAAGCATCGCAAGGTTTTTTGAATATATTTATATCATAAAGCAGTATTCTTAACAAAGGATCCTATTAACTATTCCCCCAAAACTTGAAGCATTCAATTCAATTTTGGCCTTTTTCATTTAACTAACTTTCTGATCCATCTTCTCCCTTGTATCATTAGGGCTGTCAAAACAGATATGGGCATAATATTTGCTAACTAATTTTTATTGCAGGGCCAACACACAAACACCTGCAACAGTAAACTTTTTACTTCCAAGCTGTATCTTTGTAAATACATAAATAGAGTCTAATTTCTACATCATATCACTTTTAAGACATATTGGATCTCAAGCCTGAACTACCGTAAGTGCCCAATGAAATACTTAAATTACCACAACAGTTAACATTTGTATTTATATTTATATGACAGTATGCATTCACAAAATGTAATGTATTTTTGGTGTTGGCGTTTGTTTTTTAATAAATGAAAATTTTCTTTAACAAAAAGAAATACTACATATTTTTCCATGGCAAAATATGCTTTTAAAAATTTCCTTGAGCTTTAATTTTTAAAGAGAAAATCACTGCCTGCCAAAGATGGCATTTTTAAGCTCTAATTCAGATATACCAAATTAAACAACACATTGAAATAAAAACATTATGTATTATGTACAACATGTAAAGACTGAACAATCTGATATAAGATTTTTCCTAAAATTTCATAACCATAACCTACATTAAGGGCAATCAGGATAACGTCACTTATATTGACTTTGTCAGAAGAATTTGTGCAAGCTTCAATTCCTTCATCTGAAAGATACCTGTTAAAACAAAATGAAGTTATTTTAGGAAGGTATTTGAAACACATTTTAGACTAAGCTATTAGTTAATCCTTCTTTTAGATTCCCTAAGTATCCACAATGGCAAGACTTTAGGTTTATTCAGTAGGAATATATGTAATACTCTGTATTTTCTGTATTCTTACAAATGCAGTTTATAAAACAACTGACAGAGATGAAAGGATTCCTTCAGTTGAGGAGTCCCTTCACACTGCCCCTATGTTGGCGGTTCCCTTACAGATCATTTCTGCCATTCCTACTCCCTTTTTCTCTCTCTCCTCAATATTTATATATAAAACTACCAATTATTTTTTATGTAAACTCCTAGATGTATACACTGATTTCACGATTTATCGTATAATTACTGTACCATGGCCCTCATCTACCCATCCCGTTTTATCTCTTCCCCTTATCATAACTTAGGCATTCAGATCCATGCAGACAAATAGGCAGCTCCTTGCACCTGTGGAGTCCCACTGAAATCTACAGCAACACTACCTCTACAGATCCAATTGAATGATCGATGCATAGTTAATAAGCTCTTACAGGCATGCAAAGATATATTTATGAAATATTGTGATTTGGAGACGCTCCCTCATAAGGGACAGTGTTGGATGTCGGTGCGGACGTGTGCTCTGGAGGCTGTGGTTGGGAACATGACATGGCTGTGTGTGGAGCAGCTCACTGCAGAAACTCTCCAGGTTGTTTTATTAAAGTTTTATTTCTTTTTCATTCACTGGTTTGTTATTTAATGAACCCCAAGATTGTTACAAGGCAGAGACTATATTTTCTGTAAATGCTAAACAAAGATGACACTATCCACACGAACAAGCAACAGCCTACACCCAGGTTTAGCAGAACACAGTGGTCATCTAGGTTCAGTTACTGGAGAAGATAATGTGCTTTTCCCACAGATATTAATTAACAACTATTCAAGATGGCCAAAAATTTTCTAATGAAAAATATGATTCTTTTTTAGGGAAGCTAAAAAGTTTTTTAAGAAAAAAAGTTTCATTCAAATTAACAGAAATTTTAAATTAAAAAAGACAGGTGTTCTGAAATATTGCTATCTTTGTGCTTCACACACAATTTTGTATTGCCAATTTTGATTGATCAGTTTCATCACAATTCAGTTTTGAAATTTCCAATTTCAACAAAAAAATGGTTTAAAAAAAAACCTCCTTAGAAAGTTACACCCAAAAATACTTTCATATTTGCAAAAACTTCTACAAAGTCCACCCCCTGGCTGTTTTTTGATCAGCTCTCATTACTAAAAGAAGAATTAGAACTCAAGATTTGTGAAAACTATCTTTTTAATGAAGCAAAATGAAAGAAAATAGGAGAGGGACGCTAATAGAAACATACAGCAATCAACAGGGTAAAAATATTGTGTGTCTAGAGCAGGGGTCGGCAACCTCTGGCACGCAGCTCACCAGGGTAAGCACCCTGGCGGGCCGGGCCAGTTTGTTTACCTGCCACGTTGGCAGGTTCGGCCACTCGTGGCTCCCACTGGCCACGGTTCGCCATCCCAGGCCAATGAAGGCGGCGGGAAGCCGCAGCCAGCACATCCCTTGCCCACGCTGCTTCCCACAGCCCCCATTGGCCTGGGACAGCAAACCATGGCCAGTGGGAACCACAATCGGCTGAATCTGCCAAAGCAGCAGGTAAACAAACTGGCCCGGTCAGCCAGGGTTCTTACCCTGGCGAGCCGCGTGCCAGAGGTTGCCGACCCCTGGTCTGGAGCCTAAAAGTAAGTATTGTAATTATATTTCCAATTTTCTCCATTATCTCAGAATTAAAAATAAATATATTTACACACACACACACACACACACACACACACACACACCCCTCAGACTCAACCTCAGAACAAATTTTTGGCTGATCTTCTTAGACTATGAATGTAGTTATCCAAAAGAAAAATATTTTTTGCAACATTAAGGAAGATTGTATGTATCCTCAACACTCAGGACACTAAATTCAGTTTTAACTCTACTAGTTGGAATTATGTCAGTCGTTTTATACCTTATAATTTACACTCTCTCACACACAGAAATTCTGGGAACCAATGCAAAACTATATAGTCTACCAGTTGCTACCAGATGAAAACAGAAAAGGTTGCTTGCTTAGAAGCAGTGCTTTCTAGAGAGTGGCTCCACTGTTTCCCAGTAAGAGAAACCCGCTCTATATTGAATGACTAAAAAAAATTATGCACTAGAACCTGATATTTTCGTAAGCAGTCTACATTATTCCTCTGCATCAAGAAATACATTGTTAATAATGGTTATTGAAAGAGGATTCTTTGCCCTACCACTGAATGTCTCACCCTAAAAATGAGAATTACAAAGTGGGTCATAAGGCTTGAAGTACTGATCACTTAACCAAGATGTCAACTGAAGTAACTCTCTAAATCAGAGTATTTCCCCTCCCCTCCCCCAAAAAGACACTGAGGGCTTGGCTACACTTACAAGTTGCAGCGCTGGGAGTTACAGCGCTGGTCATGCAGCTGTGTAGGGCCAGCGCTGGAGTGTGGCCACACTGACAGCTACCAGCGCTGCAGTGTGGCCACACTTGCAGCACTTTCCAGCGCTGTATTGAGAGGTGCGTTGTGGGCAGCTATCCCACAGAGCACCTCGTCCCATTTTGGCGCTGAGTATTGTGGGAAGGGGAAGGAAGTGTGCGGGTCATTCCGCTTCCTGTGCCAACGCCCCATGGTGCATCGCTTCACATCCCAGCATTCACTCTTTCCGGCAACGTTTGGCGCCATTGTGAGTGTCTTTCTGTTTTACTCTCTGTGTGTGAATCGCGATTTCTGTGGCAAATGGAGCCCGAGCTGCTGAGGACTGTGCTGATGAGTGTCGCCAGCACAACACGTTTGGCAGTCGAGCTATTCCTTCAGCTCCAAAGTGACAGTGAGGAGTCTGACGATGATATCGATATCGATTCTCCTGCCGCGTGTGACACTAAAGTGCTTGTGGCATTCACGGAAATGCTCAGCACCGTTGAACGCCGCTTTTGGGCTCGGGAAACAAGCACTGACTGGTGGGATCACATCGTCATGGAAGTCTGGGATGACGAGCAGTGGCTGCAGAACTTTCGTATGAGAAAAGCCACTTTCATGGGACTGTGTGCTGAGCTCGCCCCCACTCTGCGGCGCAAGGACACAAGATTGAGAGCTGCCCTGACGGTGGAAAAGCGGGTGGCTATTGCAATCTGGAAGCTGGCAACTCCAGACAGCTACCGGTCAGTCGGGAACCAGTTTGGAGTGGGAAAGTCGACCGTTGGAATCGTTTTGATGCAAGTTTGCAAGGCAATTAATCGCATCCTGCTAAGAAAGACCGTGACTCTGGGGAGCGTGCAGGACATTGTGGATGGCTTTGCACAAATGGGTTTCCCTAACTGTGGAGGGGCGATAGATGGGACGCATATTCCTATTCTGCCCCCCCCCCACCTGGCATCAGAGTACATTAATCGTAAGGGGTATTTCTCTATGGTTCTCCAGGCGCTTGTGGATCACCGCGGGCGTTTCATTGACATTTACACAGGCTGGCCTGGAAAGGTGCATGATGCACGCATCTTTCGGAACAGTGGCCTGTTCAGGAAGATGCAGGCAGGGACTTTTTTCCCAGACAGGAAGATCACAGTAGGGGACGTCGAAATGCCCATTGTGATCCTTGGAGACCCCGCTTACCCGTTACTGCCTTGGCTCATGAAACCCTATACAGGGAAGCTTGACAGGAGCAAGGACCGGTTCAACTACAGGCTGAGCCGGTGCCGAATGACTGTGGAGTGTGCTTTTAAAGGCACGCTGGCGTTCCTTGTATGGGAAGCTAGACTTGGGGGAAAGCAGCATCCCCGCGGTTATATGCGCTTGCTGTACCCTCCATAATATTTGTGAAGGGAAGGGTGAAACATTCAGTCAGGCATGGACCACCGAGGTTCAAGTCCTGGAGGCTGAATATGCACAGCCAGAGATCAGGGCTAATAGAGAGGCCCAGCACAGGGCTTCAAGGATTAGGGATGCCTTGAGGGAAGAATTTGAGGCTGAAAGCCAACAGTAATGTTTGCTGCCTTGCATGGGAGTGAATTGCACTGTTTACACTGTTATTCTATTATCCCTAAAATGATTTGCAGTGCCTCTTTCTTTACTGGGCTAAGGTATCTTTCACTATCTGCTATAATAAAGACTGTTTTCAAAGCCAAGAATTGTTTTATTGAAAAGAAAAAAACTTCCTTGACAGACAGACAGACACACAACATTTCATGAACACAAGAGGGCAGGGGTGTGGGTTGGTGAACTGTACAGTCACAAGTTTGCATATGTCCTGTCTGGAGTGCTGTTTAATGAATCCTGCACTTCAGGGTGCATAAACTGCATGGTGATGGGGGTTGAGTGCAGAGGGTAAGGGTGGTAGGTATCAGGGCTGGTTGGTGAACGTACAGGTGTTGGAGGCAGCTGGTGGTGGTAAGAACCTAGATGCTGGGGAAAGGTGGGTTGAGCTGACATTGGGGCACAAGGCAAAAAGCTTTGGGACGGGGGGGGGGTGGAGTAGCACGGTAGTGTTCTGCTTGCATGGCAACGAGTGACTCTATAGAGTCCGCTTGGCGCGACAGGATGCTTAGCAGCCGCTCTGTGCTTTTCCTCTTGGCCACTGCATTTCTCTTGCGGATCCTGCTTTCCTTCTCTCTCCACTCCTTCAATTCTTTACTCTCTCTAGCAGAGTGATGAACAGTTTTCAACATGTCCTCCTTGCTCTTTCGGGGATTTTTCCTCAAATTGTGCAGCCTCTGTGCTGTGGTACATCTGCTCAGTCCAGCAGTCAAGGTCACTGTAGAAAGCCAGAAATGTATACATTTAACAGGGCAGCATTGTATTCACTATCTCCAGACATTAATTGCTACACTGAGGGAGTTCTTAGTCCTCAGTTTAGCATTCTTTTACCACACACATAACACAACAGAAGCCACGAAATGGTGAGTGAGGGGTGCTTATAGAGGGAGAAGTGGGGCTTGAGTGATAGAGGGGTGCTTGCTTCGGGTAATCTGGAGTGATAGAGGGGTTGAGTGAAGGTGCAGCTGCAGGGGTGATCTTCACTATCTCCCTATCTCTTCACTAAAGAGTCTCCCAACATTTTTCACAGGAGTTAATCCTGGAAGATATCTCCCTGCTGCAAGTCACTAGGGAACAGCGGGAGGCTCTTTTACAGCAATGTGGATTCCGCCCTGGACCCTATGCGGCTTCCCTGTGTTCAGAAATGGTCCCCCCACCCCTCGCGGCACAGTGGCGCGGACGCGTCAGCGTGACTGGGACAAGGAACACAGTGGCTCTCCCTATAAACCTGCGCAGGCATATTGCCCACGCTCTGGCTGAAACTTTTGCTGAGATCACTACCGCGACTTGATAGACCACATCAATGGGCTATTCCACATCTAGGCTGGCATGCATGCAGCCCTAAACCCCCTTCCTCTCCAGAAACATTTCCACCCAGAAAATAAAAGCCGCTTACCGGTAACCCGCTCCTCTGCTTGTCCTTCTGCAACTGCTGGCTGCTGCGATTGGGTACTTTCCTCCTGGCTTGAGAAGAGCTCCTGGCTGCATGCCCACTCTGGGGTGTCTTCCCCCATCCCAGTAGCTTCACTCGCGTTTTCCTCCCCCCCCCACCGCCTCCGCCTCCTCCTCCTCCTGTCCCCCAGCCTGCTCAGAAGTGTCCATCGTTGTCCTGGGATTGGCAGTGGGGTCACCCCCAAGTATCGCGTCCATCTCCCTGTAAAAACGGCAGGTCGTGGGGGCAGCTCCGGATCGGCGATTCCCCTCGCGGGCTTTGTAATAGGCACTCCGCAGCTCTTTAACTTTCACCCTGCATTGTAGTGCGTCCCGATCATGGCCCCTATCCAGCATGGCCCTTGATATCTGCTCAAAGATATCGTAATTCCTACGGCTGGAGCGCAGCTGGGACTGCACAGCTTCCTCCCCCCAAACACTAATGAGGTCCTGCAATTCGCCAGTGCTCCATGCTGGGGCTCGTTTCCCGCGTGGAGGCATGGTCACCTGTAAAGATTAACTGATTGCACTCCACACCTGGCTGCAGCAAACAGGAAGGAGATTTTTAAAATTCCCGGGGCATTTAAAGGGCGGGTCACCTGAGGCAAGAGCAGTAGAGTGCAAACTGATGAGCAGAGTGGCTGAACAGGAATTGTGGGATAACTCCTTATTCTCTGGAGGACAATTAAAGCGCTGGTGAGTGTCCACACCTGCTGAGCAGCGCTGGATCACCAGCGCTGCACTCCTTATACCCCAACCGGGATGGGTTTTCAGCCAGCGCTGCAACCAGGGAGTTGCAGCGCTGGTTGTGCCCTGCAAGTGTGGACGGGGTGTAATTGCAGCGCTGGAAAGCCTCCACCAGCGCTGCAACTTGTAAGTGTAGCCAAGCCCTGAGAGAACAAACTTCAGTCACTTTTGGCTTTTAAGAGACCTAAATAACATCTCTTTAGCCAGCACTATTACAGTCTTTGCCAACACAACAGTCTCACCAATAACAAATGTCCAATTAGGGACATCAGCTAAGGAGTTTTTGGCAGCTACTATATCATTTCAACATAATTAACAGCTAACAAAAAAACCCTAAAATAAACTTCATCCAATATTTTAAAATATTTTCTAAAACACAATATATGTACCATTAAAAAACACTGTTGTGAGTAAATTAAAGAGAAAATGCAAAAACCCAGGTACATATTAAGGGAAAGTTTGAAGGTGTGTAGTAGAAAACTGTTCATATTTTTAAGTAACAGAACTTTTAACAGCAACACTACTTCCATCACGAGGGAAAAAAAAAGACAAGTATAAAGTGAGTCTCAAAAGATCCCTCAGCACACCTGCATTGACAGACCTCAGGAGAAGGATCAAAATGCCTAGAGCTTTCTAATCAGTTCCCAGGTGTTGCCTGTAAGCAAACAGGACTCAAGAGTGCAGATACTACTGTAAGTACCAAAAAAACCTCTTACTCTAGAGAACTCCTGTTTACTAAAACAACCGGCAAGAGCACTTTTTTTCCCTCCCCAATGGGAGCTCTGGATGTGCTGTATTCCAAACCCAATCATTTCTATTCTAACTAAACATATATATGTACACATTCAGCTTTATTAAGCACAACCTGAGCTTTAACTATGCCAGATAGGTTTCCTGTATGAGTGGCTAAAAGGAGAAAAATCTTTCAGCTAGTTTCTACTTCAGCTGTGGTTTTCTTCATAATCTCATTGTCCATACAATGTTCCATCACAGCTAATGAAAAATCTCAATCTCTTAATTATTTGGTTGATATATTTAAAGGCAGCCCACAAATTATTATTCACAAGACATCAAAATTTTGTCAGTTGAAGCATTACAAATAAAATGTGCTTTACATTAAAAAAAATCGATTACAGAGACTCAGTACACTTAACATGAAAAACACACACACACCCCTCAGAAATTTGAAGCTATGCCCAAGCGGAGATAGAGCTTGCAAAAGTTAACTCTTGAGATGAGACCTGGGGGAATCCATTCTCTTCAATGTGAGGGACTACCTGGTCCCTTCCAGGCACAAGAGAATAAAGTACCGAGTGCCCACCATGCCCAAATGCACAGAACTTGTGTGTATGCAATCCCCGCTCTCATACTGGAAGTTCACACTCCCAAATATAGCTGTCTGCCCTTCAGTCCCTCATGACCAGCTCTTTCAGCACCTACAGACTTTCTCCCACTTCCTTCCAAATGTACCAGAAGTGTTTTCTCTTTGGAGGGCTCTCTTCCAAGTACTGACCAGATTTAAATCTGTTTAATGAGTGAAATTATGTACCTTGGATGAAGAGCTACAATTAAAATAATGTAATACGGTGGTGTATATGTACATGGGGACAACGGAGAGGGGAAAGATTAAAATACCTACTTTCATGTTTGTCTTTTAAATCAAATTTAATGATAAAAGGAAAGACTGCTTTCCCCAAAACACAACACTCCATAAGTTTCTAAGGGAACAAAAAGTCTCCCTTTACATCTGCTTTCCACTAGAGGTTGCGGCGCTATTGCTGCAGTAAACAAACAGGAAGAGTGCTCTTCTCAGTAGGCATCTGAGAGCACAATACTCTGTGCCTTGGCTAGTTCTTGATCCCCATCCCCTATCACTATCCACTCCTTCCTTCTCAGCAGGGCCGGCTCTAGACCCCAGCGCGCCAAGCGCGAGCTTGGGGCGGCATTTTGCCGGGAGGGCGGCAGGGGGATCCGGCGGACCTTCCGCAGTCACGTCTGCAAGAGGAAGGTCCGGCGGACCTTCCGCAGCTCTAGGAATTTGGCCACCCCAAGCACGCCGGTCCCGCGGCTCCGGTGGACCTCCCGCAGGCATGACTGCGGAGGGTCCGCTGGTCCCACGGCTCCGGTGGACCTCCCGCAGGCATGCCTGCGGATGCTCCACCGGAGCCGCGGGACCAGCGGACCATCCGCAGGCACGTCTGCAAGAGGTCCCCCGGAGCCGCGGGACCGGCGTGCTTGGGGCGGCCAAATTCCTAGAGCCGCCCCTGCTTCTCAACAAGGAAGGGAAAGGAGTGATTAGCTGGGATAGCAACAGAAACATTCCCTTAATACAGCCTCCCACACACATATACACTCTTAAAAAGCATACACTTGCTGAACAAATAAAAAAGAGTGCAAGAGTGATGGAGGAGGAAGAACAAAAGAGAAGAGAGGAGAAAGAAGAGAAACAGAAGAGATTGCCCCACAAAAACACCTACAGAGAAGCAAGCCTGCTGTCCAATCCAGTACATACATGCCAAGGAGGGTAGGAAGGCATGAATTATTTCCATAATGTAAACAGATGAAGTTTCAAGGCCTGGTGGGAGAAAACTGAAGTTCATGCAAACATCTGAATTTTTGGATATTCCTCAAAAATGTTCCTGAACTCTGAACATCCCATGATTATTCCTTTGTTTACCCATATTATACATACCTTGCAACACTGGTGCTAAATTTTGTAGATTGGAGTCGGCAACCTCTGGCACGTGGCTCACCAGGGTAAGCACTCTGGCAGGCCGGGCCAGTTTGTTTACCTGCCACGTTGGCAGGTTCGGCCAATCGCGGCTCCCACTGGCCGCGGTTCGCCATCCCAGGCCAATGAAGGCGGCGGGAAGCCGCAGCCAGCACATCCCTCACCCGCGCTGCTTCCCACAGCCCCCATTGGCCTGGAACAGCAAACCATGGCCAGTGGGAACCGCAATCGGCTGAATCTGCCAAAGCAGCAGGTAAACAAACTGGCCCGGCCAGCCAGGGTTCTTACCCTGGCGAGCCAAGTGCCAGAGGTTGCCAACCCCTGTTGCAGATAATTACAATGTTGCATTATGGTGATGAACTCTGATGAAGCTTCTCAACACAATATGAAATGGAGAATGTAGGATTTTTTGCAGTGTTTTTCAAACCGTGGGTCACGACCCAGTACTGGGTCGCGGCATGTAAAGTACTGGGTCGCCTTGCTCTGGTCAACACTACCAACCAGGACATTAAAAGTCCGTTGGCGGTGCTGTCCATCTAAGACAGGCTAGTGCCTAACCTTTTCCGACAACACGCTGCACCCCGGAAGCGGCCAGCAGCGGGTCTGACTTCTAGTCGGGGGGGCCCACAGGGTTCCGTGTGCTGCCCCAGCCCAGAGCCCTGACCCCCCTCCCACACCCCAACACCCTGCCCTAGCCCAGAGCCCCTCATTTTTTCTTTTTTTTTGCTTTTTATAAGAATGTTGTTTAAGAACAGCCTGAAAGGTTATAGATCTGATTCACTGCTGCATTACTTCAGTTTTACACTAGTACAGGGGTAGGCAACCTGCGGCACGCGAGCTGATTTTCAGTGGCACTCACACTGCCCGGGTCCTGGCCACCAGTCCGGGGGCTCTGCATTTTAATTTAATTTTAAATGAAGCTTCTTAAACATTTTAAAAACCTTATTTACTTTACAACAATAGTTTAGTTATATATTATAGACTTATAGAAAGAGATCTTCTAAAAATTTTAAAATGTATTACTGTCACGCGAAACCTTAAATTAGAGTGACTAAATGAAGACTTGGCACACCACTTCTGAAAGGTTGCCAACCTCTGCAATAGTATAAGTCCTTGGACTTCAATGGAATTGTACCAGTGTGAATCAGTGTAAATTTTATGATCTTTGAATATGAGTTTAATCCTTGAGGGGGCCACTTAGGGATCTGGGGCAAAATCAGGACTTGGTCCTGCTAGTGAAGGCAGGGGGCTGGACTCAATGACCTTTCAAGGTCCCTTCCAGTTCTAGGAGATAGGATATCTCCACTAATTTAAATTTAAAAAAGGAATCTATAGCTCACCAGAAAGCACACAAACCCATCATTGGCTAAGAGATGAGGGCTCCCCAATTTATTTGTATAATTTTCACTTGGTGGGGAAGAAATACTGGCAGCTACATAAAATGCAATATCAGATCACCACCACATTTCTCTCCTCTATTTTATGCCCACTAAGAGTTCGAAGGAGATGTTTCTCATATCCCCTTCCCCTCCCCACCTGGTGGGGTGCAGGAAGAGTTGGAATGGAACCAAAACTATATTCTAACCAATAAACCACAACAATTTTAGTCAGGTGAATATTACCTTTCTTAGACAGAGGGAACAGCAGTACCATTGACCCTACCTCCTTACAATGACATATAGTAATAAGTTTATTACTAATGCAGAATAGTCAGAATACTGACAGTCAATATTTTTCATTTGTAACACTCACTGATAGATGAGTTTACATTTTTACATACAAAAGGCCTCTACTTGCTTCTTTGATAAGTAGTTTCCATGGTCTGAACTAAATTAACACCCAAAGAAATATGAACCTGATCAGTGGAAGGCATATACTTAGTTTTATTTTCCAGTTGTCCCCTCATAGTAAATGAAGTAAATACTTAACATCCAAAGTTTCTATATTGGAGGAATATACCCTATTCTGTTGGAGGCATATAAACCATAATTTACAGCATCTCTCATTGCCAAAACAAAATCCATTTGCACTGTCCACCTGTGTGTCCATCAGTCCTATTCTATACCTTTTAAAGAAACAACCCACATATCTAAATATATAAAGTTGATCATTTTTACAACAGTAATAACACAAATGCCTGAATTGTAAAACCAAAACAATGTTAGCTGAAATAAGATCTGCTTTTATTTGCTCTCTAGTCTCTATAAAGATGGATCAAGCCAATAAACTATATATCTATTATTTAGAAGTACCTTAAGTATGAGCACTTAACAGTGAACTGAATCAATCAGGCAAGCGATTTTCAAAACAAGATTTATTCTATAAAATAGTAAATTCTCTTTAAAAATGCATTCAATTATCACTTTTTGGGTTTTATGGTTCATATGCGCGTATAAATATTCAACTACTTATACTATTGTCATCCCATGATATTATATTCCTGTCACAGAAATCTATTTTAATTTTCTTCTACTCTCATCTTTCTGGTTACACATTATGCAAGCAGCAGCTCTGGCTAAGAAGAAAACAAAACAAACCAATACATGAAAGATTCATAATTTTCAATAAATGTTCAATAAAATCAAACTCAATACAGAGTTATGTTTCACCACAAACCTGCTGATTAGTGGAGCCAGAAAATGCAAATCAACTTTACCGCATTTCCTGCAACAGCTTGTTTTAAACTCAACTTTCAGTCACATGAAGCAGTTTTGAATCTCACAGCCAATCTTTATATATTTGATGAACCTTCAATATCCAGGTATCAAAAATTAAAATCCTTTTTCGGGTTGTCAAACTGAAAACCCAGTCAGAATTTTTTAGTTCTCCTGCAAAATATAAACCTCAAAACCAGAAGAGAATTTCTCTAAATTAAGTATCTGAATATATAACATGCAAATATCTTTGTCCAGTGGCCAAAAAATATCATTTTATAACTTTATATTTCATCGAAAATAAAGTGTAAGTAGAAGGTGAAATTACAGAAAGAATGCACAACATTGATACATCCACTAGATGGCACCATTGCTACATAATAAAAGAACAATATTGCTTTTCTATATTACTGAGGCACTTCAAACTTGAGGAATATTTTTCCCAATATAGTTTCAAAGGTTTCTGCTGAACTTATAACATCAGTTTTCTAAAGGAAGAAAAATTTGCTGCAGTGTCACAAATTTTACTGTGACTATATCATTAAAGCTTCTAAAAATGTGTTTTACAAATATTTCTATATTAAAGCAGGAAAATCATAGATTTAAAGAGAAGAGTTTTTATGCACTTCCCTACTACCTATATAACACTAGGAACATATTCTGCTACTGCAGCAACCAAGATATTGTAGTTCTTAAAAGAACCGTGTGCTTTTTTCTCCTTGAATTTTGGGGGAGTTTTAATTTATTTATTTAAAGAATAACTTAACATTTTACTAGCTGAGAGAAAAAAAATAAATACAAGATTCATCAGAATTACAATGTACATCGCAAAAGGTATTTTCTGTCACACTATACCACCGTTAAAAGCTTGAGTGATATGTGAGTTCACAGTTTTCCTAATAGAGTAGAACTTTGCTAATTCACACTGGCTGGAAAATCCACCAAGGATTATAAAAATCTGTGTATTAGTGAACTAGTATTTTGCAGAAATAGATCCCAAGTGCCTTTAGCTCTCATTTGAGTTAGCAGGGATTGAAAAATGTTCAGCACCATCCTCACCACTTCACAGGATCAAGCCCTAAGTAAATAATTTAATATATTTAAGAAACTGCAACAGACATTCTCTGTTCATCTGTTTTACAAGTGTAGTTCATCTTTCATCGTTTGACAACAGTAGAACATATTAGTAAATATACTGTAACAGGTTTAATAAAAGTAAGGAAATCTTAGTAATATTATTTGTTTTCCAGTGGTACCCACATGGTGCTAGGCACTGTCCAAACACACAGGAAAATGTATGTGCCTCAAACAGTTATGGTAATGTAATAGTAAACTTTTGTGATGAGATACAATATAAAGTCTTTCAAGCCAATCTGAATCCTGCAAAAGTTGGTACTTTAAAAAACAAAAAAAAAAGGTCTTCAACACTAGATGGCTTTTCAGTATCATATGTGAAATGAATTTGTTGGTCTCAGCACATTAAACTATGTTCAAGCACGTTCATCACAAGAACCACCATCACAACTGACAATAGCTTGCACATTTGTTGACCCGGGAGGGGGGGGATGGAAGGTTGTCAAGAAATGAATGGACACAGAAAAGGAAGTACTCTTTCATCCCTAGAGATGGTCCTTTCTGCAGGCTATTGAAGTAATTTGACAAAAACAGGAGTGAAATGTTTGTACTTTCACCACCTGTACTGTTCCTGTTATGTAAAGAGAGAGCAAAGGCTTCATTCTCCACAACAGTGTCAATCTGCACATTTCAGATTATTAGATTCATACATAAAAAAAAACAAACCAAACCAAACCAAACACAAAATACTGATAAAAGTTAAGGAGTGACAGTTAGGCAGGTTTTTTTTTTCTTTTTGGGAAGGGGGGTGAAATAGAAACACATCACCGGTATGTGGACTAGTGAGGTTCAGCTATAATATTTTATAATTAAGAAAATATTTCAAATTTAGATATTTTCACTTGGAACACAGATGAAAAACAAATTAGAGATGCATATTTAGAACTAATTAGGATTTCCAAAATATCAATTCCATACTTAGCAAAATCAACGAAGCCCAATACCTCTTTAGTCAATATTCATCTATTAAGCAAATTAAATTACAAATATTGAAAACTGTACTTAATAATGGGTCCTTTACTTATTTTTCAATTGTTTTATTTTTGCACATAATTCTACATTTGTAAGTTCAACTTTCATGATAAATAGATTGCACTACAGTACTTGTGTTAGGTGAATTGAAAAATACTATTTCTTTCGTTTTTACAGTGCAAGTATTTGTAAGCACTGACCTTTGTGAGCACTCTATACTTTATATTGTGTGCTGTAATTGAAATCAATATATTTTTAAATGTAGAAAACAGCCAAAAATATTTAAATAAATGGTATTCTATCATTGTTTAACAGCGCAATTAATCGCATGATTCTTTTTTTAATCGCTTTACAGCCCTAATAATTTTTAAACAGTAAAACACAAATTTCCATTTCTTACAAGAGGCATGACACTGAGCAGCACTCTCTGAAATGTGGCTCTCACAGTTGCATGTAAGTCCAGCTGTCATTATGAAACATGTACCTAGGGGTGGAGTGCAAGGGGTACCGCAACAGGCTTGGACCATGCCAGGAATGTGTGTGGGGAGTTTGTGGAGGGCATGGAAGGCAGTTCTGTATGGGCTGCAGAGGGAGTAGAGCACGGATATGTGCCGACTGCAGCACAATCAGAGACCTCAGCATCCCTGTTTGGTCCTCCATCATTTTATCATCCACTCCTGCCTGTCTCCTCTCCTATCTGTTCTGAGTTTTTCATTGACTGTCTCTCTCCAGGCTAACTGCTTGTCATCTGCAACATCAGATGATTGCAGCACTTCTCTTAGTAGTCATCCTTACTCCTCATTCGCCTCCTTATCTGATGGAGGTGCTCTATCAGTCTATAGAAGATGGCCCTCAAGGGCACATCCACAGAAACAAAACAAACAATACACGGAGGCAGTATTTTGAGGGCACTCACAGTGTTGAATCACAGAAGTTACATACACCTCTTTCTCACTTTCCCTTGGCAAGTGCACAGCACAGCAAGAGCCCATGGTGAGTTTGTTCCAGGGGGGAAAGGGGCAAGATGGGGCAAAGGGCCTGGGTAGTTTCAGAAGTACAAGCACCATGGGACACTATTCTGAATGCTGGCACCGTTTTCCACAGGCAGGAGTAATTGAAGCTGATCTCTCTCTCCTGTGGGTAACTAAGGATGCATCTCCGGCATGCATGCGGATTCAGACTAGGGTGCACTGCTACAGACTAGGGATGAGTGGCTAGGCAGCAGTTCTGCAGAAAAGGACCTAGGGGTTACACTGGACAAGAAGCTGGATATGAGTCAACAGCGAGCCCTTGTTGCCAAGAAGGCTAATGGCATTTTGGGCTGTATAAGTAGGGGCACTGCCAGCAGATCGACGGACGTGATCATTCCCCTCTATTTGGCATTGGTGAGGCCTCATCTGGAGGGCTGTGTCCAGTTTTGGGACCCACACTACAAGGAGGATGTGGAAAAATTGGAAAGAGTCCAGCGGAGGGCAACAAAAATGATTAGAGGGCTGGAGCACATGACTTATGAGGAGAGGCTGAGGGAACTGGGATTGTTTAGTCCGCAGAAGAGAAAAATGAAGGGGGATTTGATAGCTGCTTTCAACTACCTGAAGGGGGGTTCCAAAGAGGATGGATCTAGACTGTTCTCAGTGGTAGAAGATGACAGAACAAGGAGTAATGGTCTCGAGTTGCAGTGAGGGAGGTTTAAGTTGGATATTACGAAAAACTTTTTTACTAGGAGGGTGGTGAAGCACTGGAATGGGTTACCTAGGGAGGTGATGGAATCTCCTTCCTTAGAGGTTTTTAAGGTCAGGCTTAACAAAGCCCTGGCTGGGATGATTTAGTTGGGGATTGGTCCTGCTTTGAGCAGCGGGTTGGACTAGATGACCTCCTGAGGTCTCTTCCAACCCTGATATTCTATGGTTCTATGATTCAGACCAAGTCCATATGCTGCTCGCCTGCATGCTGCTTTGGTTCCTGCAGAAGTAATTGCAGATGAAACAAAGCAGCTCTGCCAAGGAACCTTCGGCAGAGGATTGCAGCATACTTCCAGAAAAGTTTCCTAGAGATCTCTAAGGATTATTCTCAGGGCATCCTGACATGCATTACAAACTTTTCTGCAGGGCTCCCACTGCATAGCTGCACAGGGGAATGAGAAGCAGATGCAAACAGTATCTAGTGTTGTTAATTTCTCTCCTTTATCCCACTTCTACCATGTAACAAAATAAAGGACACCTCTACCTCATGTCACCATGCAGTATCAAAGCAATATGAGTACTTACCAGTGTTCCCCTCTCCTGCTTCAGGAGTGCCAGACCCAGACTGCTGGCTCCAGAGTCAAAAAAAATGTCCTGAGCTCACCACACCACCTGTCGCGTATCCCACATCCTCCTCCAACTCTACTTCCTCGTCCACCACTTCATCCTTGGGGTTGACGCCACTGGCTGCTGCCTCTGGTCCTCCTGAAGTAACCACAGAGTGCTTGCTGATGGAGGTGGGGTCACCAGAGAGGATGGCATACAGCTCCTTGAAGCAGCAGCAGGTTTTTGGCACCATACCACAGTGACCAATGCCTCCCTTGCGTTCTGGTACCCCAGCCTCAGCTCTTTGATCTTAGCACGGCACTGCTGCATGTCCCTTTACTGCCCCTTCTCCTCTGAGCCATGAGCAATCTGCTCAGACATATCAAAGTTCCTACATCTGGAGTGGAGCTGCAACTGCACAACCTCCTCTCCCCACAGACCCAGCAGATCCAACAACTCATGTGTACTCCAGGAAGGAGCGTGTTTGCTGCAGAAAGCCAGCATGGTCAGCTGTGAAGATGCTATGTGAACTCGCCAGGCCGAGCAAACAGGAAATGGAATTTCTAAAATTTCCAGGGCTTTAAAAGAGGAGGGACACATGTCTGTGTACCTGTCAGCAGGGCAACATAACTGAACCTGCTGACCAGTGCAGTCAGGATGGCATTGTGGGACACTTCCTGGAGACCACTTATGGCAACATATGCAAGCACAGCGTCTACAGAGACATAGTCGTTCTAACTTTGTCAAAAAATGCTATATGCCTCTTGTCAAGGGGGTTTATTATGTCAGTGTAGCTGAAGAGCATTGCAATGTGTACACCTCTGTGTTTTGTCGATGAAAGCAGACTTTTATTGACAAAATTATGTAGTGCAGACAAGGCTTAAATGTCTTGGTTTGTTTCTTTTTTTCCCAGTCTCTCACTCTCAAAAGAAAGTTGGTAAAAAGCACATTATTAATCATAGAAACCATTCTCCCAAGTATGTAATTAGTCCGGGGGGGGGGGGTTGTTGTTTTTTTTCCCCCCAAATACATCATTTTCAGCCAGTAGAATGAAATGATTCCTAAGGGCTGTTTATTGGATTAAAAACAGTATGTATTTACAATTTTTCAAGTATTACATTTTGAGACATATTAGGTATGGGATCGGCAACCTTTGGCACGCAGCCCATCAGGGAAACCCACTGGCGGGCTGGGACAGTTTGTTTACCTGCCGCGTCCACAGGTTCAGCCAATCGCGGCTCCCACTGGCCGCAGTTCGCCATTCCAGGCCAATGGGGGCTGCGAGAAGCCGCGGCCACCACATCCCTCGGCCCGTGCCACTTCCCGCAGCCCCTGTTGGCCCGGAGCGCCAAATCTTCGGACGCAGCAGATAAACAAACTGGACCGGCCCACCAGGGGACTTACCCTGATGGGCCGCGGGTTTCCAGAGCTGCTCTGTGGACCATAACACAGTCTTCAGTCTCCACAGTGCTGCATACTCTGGCCCCACACTTCCTGCCATCTGCCCAATCACCAGCTCTGCTCTCAACACACCCATCCTGCCCAACTCTACTCCTTATACCAAAGCTTCCAAGGAGATGCTCTGAAGACAGCCTTATGGTTCTCTTCCACAGTTCCTGTGCTGGCAAAATTCTCCTCCAACTGGAATCAGGCTTTTTAGGGCTGCATTACACCACTCCAGACATTTTACCCAATATGAACAGTGTGAAGTGGAGATGACTCTCATTCACGGTTTCTTTCTAAGGTACTCACATGACCGTCAACACTATACTAGCTAAGCAACTCCCAAGTACAGAAATAATTACTCTTTTGCTTCCCAAACTAAGAAAAAAATTGCTTGATTGGTTGAGAGAAAGAGAAAGTGAGAAAACATAGAACTTAACTGAAAAAATGAGTTCTGCATTATATTCAATACACAATGAAGTTTGTGTTTTTAATATCTTCTGGGATCAAGTTCCATAGACTAGGTCCAACTCCCACACTCATGAGTCCATCCATAATAGTTTAGCAATCTAATAGAACACAGATTCCAATAAAACACAGTTGTTTTAGGAACTGTGGTCTTGGAGGGAGAGTCCCACTGAGAATTTGGGTATCAAGAGACTTTGAATTGGACCCTTTATTCAATAGGGAGCCAGTGCAAAGATTGCAACACTGGAAGAGACATTTATGTTGATCCATGTTTCTGAATAGAATTGCTACATAAAAAATAAAACATTATAGAGAATGTGGCAAACCCAGGACAAATAGCTACCAAGGGAGGGGTAGTAATTAGTTCCAGAGGGGTTAAAAGGGGAGAGATAGCCAAGGAGAAATTAGGTTCAGCTGGAACAGGGGTTACCAGGGAACTAATTAGGTTCAGCTGGCCCCAATTGCTGGAGACCTTTTTAAACCCTCCCTGGCAGGGAAGCAGGGGGGGGAGTGAGAGAAGCTGCCAGTGAGTAGGTGCAGCAAGACTCTACTCTCTTCCAGCAAGGAAGACTGCACTCTGTCCCCAGAAAGGGAGAAAAACAGCAAGGGACTGACTGAGAAAAGGATCAGTCAGACCCTGCGTGACCGGGAAGGACTTTGGCCTGGTCCACACTAGGACTTTAATTCGAATTTAGCAGCATTAATTCGAATTAACCGGGCACCCGTCCACACCAGAAGCCATTTAATTCGACCTAGAGGGCTTTTTAGTTTGAATTCGGTACTCCACCCCGACGAGGGGAGTAGCACTAAATTCGACATGGCTATGTCGAATTAGGCTAGGTGTGGATGCAAATCGAACTTACTAGCTCCGGGAGCTATCCCACACTGCACCACTCTGTTGACGCTCTGGACAGCAGTCCGAGCTTGGATGCTCTGACCAGCCACACAGGAAAAGTCCCGGGAAAATTTGAATTCCTTTTCCTGTCTGGACAGTTAGAATCTCATTTCGTGGTTGGACATCGGGGCGAGCTCAGCAGCACCGGCAGCGATGCAGAGCTCTCCAGCAGAGGAGTTCATGTAATCTCTGAATAGAAAGAGGGACCCAGCATAGACTGACCGGGAACTCTTGGATCTGATCGGTGCGTGGGGCGAGGAGTCTGTGCTTTCGGAGCTGCGCTCCAAAAAACGGAATGCAAAGACCTACGGGAAGATCTCCAAAGCCATGAGAGACAGAGGATACAGGCGGGATGCAACGCAGCGCCGCGTGAAAATCAAGGACCCCAGACAAGGCTACCAAAAAATCAAAGCGGCAAACGGACGCTACGGAGACTGCCACCACTGCCCCACCAGTGACCGTGGACTCTGACGATGGGACAGTGTCAACGGCCAGTTCCTCGGCGATGTTCGCGGACGGGGAAGATGAGGAAGGGTTTGTGGGCGACGAGGCAGGTGACAGCGCTTACAACGCTGGTTTCCCCGACAGCCAGGATCTCTTCATCACCGTCACGGAGATCCCCTACCAACCGTCCCCGGCCATTAACCCGGATCCTGAATCAGGGGAAGGAGCAGTCGGTAAGTGCTTTAACCATGTAAACTTTTATTCTTAATATAACAGGAATCTGAAGTATGTGAAAAGGAGGTCTCTCTATATATGGGGATAGAACAGAAATCCTCCTGGGAGATCTCCACAAAGCTCTCCTGGAGGTAATCGAAAAGCTTCCGCAGGAGGTTCCTGGGGAGAGCTGCCTTATTGGGTGCTCCGTGGTAGCACACTTTTCCGCGCGAGGCTTTCATGAGGTGCTCAGGGAGCATTGCCTCCCCGAGCACGGCTGCATAGGCCCCTGGTTTGTGCTGGCTTTCACGCAGCATGCGCTCTCTATCTCCTTCAGTGACCGTCCTCAGGGTGATCTCGCTCGGAGACTCCTGCATCTAATTAGGGGAATTACTGTAATGTTACGCCTGGTCCAAAGTATTTTTCAAAAAACTCCGGACAGACGGCATAGCAGAGACTCAGCACGCTGCTGCGTGACGAGCATAACGGAAAGCCAAAGATTCAAATGGACGATCATGGAGGGAGGGGGGACTGAGGACGCAAGGTATCCCACAGTTCCTGCTGTCTCCGAAAAGCATTTGCATTCTTGGCTGAGCTCCAAATGCTTCTAGGGTCAAAAACAGTGTCCGCGGTGGGTCAGGGCATAGCTAGGCAATTTACGCAGCCCCCCACCCACCCCCAGAAGTGAAAGGGAAAACAATCCTCTCTTGACTCTTTTACATGTCACCCTATCTTTACTGAATGCTGCAGACAGACGCGATGGTGCAGCACTCAACACCAACATCCTTGCTACCCCCACGCTATGGATGGCTGATGGTACAAAATGACTGGTACCCGTCCTCATCATCAGCCTATTGGCACATGGGGCAGTGCAAAAGGACTGGTAACCATGCCGACTAGCATCGGTAAGGTCAATCAAGGGCGCCTGGTCCTAATTTTTCGTGGTAGATGGTACAGTATGGCTGATAACCATCGTCATCATAGCAACAGGGGGCTGAGCTTCATCAGCCCCCACCCTTCATGTGTAAAGAAAAGATTCAATTGCCCCTGGACTAGCAGCAGGATGCTGGGCTCCTCTCCTCCACACTCCTTAATGTCCTATTTGGACTATCATAGCAACTGGAGGCTGCCTTCCACTCATTTCTCACTAACAAGTCACTGTGTCTTATTCTTGCATTCTTTATTACTTCATCACACAAGTGGGGGGACAATGCTATGGTAGCCCAGGAAGGCTGGGGGAAGAATGGAATGAACAGGTGGGGTTGTTGCAGGAGCACCCCCTGTGAATAGCATACAGCTCATAATCTATGCAGGATCTGACACAGAGCAGCTGTGCTCTCTGGTTCTCTGATACAGTGGTTCTCTAGTACACTTGCCCATATTCTAGGGAGGACTGATTCTATTTTTAGATACCAAAAAGGAGGGATTGATTCAGGGAGTCATTCCCAATTTTGGCTTTTGCGCCCCTGGCTAAGAGCAGCCAGGGGCACTTATGACAGCAGCAAATGGTGCAGTGCAAAAGGACTGGTAACCATGCCCATCTTATTACCAATTTATGGTATGGTAGATGGTACAATATGGCTGGTAACCATCTCTGCTATCATGCAAAAGCAAAAGCATGCTGCTGTGTAGCGCTGCTGGACCGCCTCTGTCAGCGGCATCTAGTACACATACGGTGACAGGCACAAAAGGCAAAACAGGCTCCATGGTTTCCACGCTGTGGCGTCTGCCAGGGCAATCCAGGGAAAACGGGCTTGAAATGATTGTCTGCTGTTGCTTTCCTGGAGGAAGGGATGACTGACGACATTTACCCAGAACCACCCGCGAAAATGGTTTTTGCCCTATCAGGCACTGGGATCTCAACCCAGAATTCACAGAGACAAACTAGACTGTGTTCATTGTTCGCAAAAATTTATCTTTGCAAGGAATTCACTCCCTTTTTCCCATCACACAGCTTCGACTGTCTCCAGACCCGCCACAGCATCCCCCTCACAGAGGCTGGCAAAGATTAGGCGGCGAAAGAAAAAGACAGGGGACGAGATGTTCGCTGAACTTATGGGGTGCTCCTGAGACGAGGCGAACCAGCAGAGCCAGTGGAGGGAGACCCTCTCTCTGTACCAGCGCTCACACAGCGAAGGGGAGGAGAGGTGGCGTGAGGAAGACAAGCAGGCGACTCAAACGCTGCTTGGACTAATGAGGGAGCAAACGGACATGCTCCTGCGCCTTGTGCATGTTATGCAGGACCTCAGGCAGGAGGACAGAGCCCCCCTGCAGTGTATCTGCAACCGCCCTCCCCCGCCACAAAGTCCCATACCCCCCTCACCCAAAATAACCAGAAGGAGGGGCGCCAGAGGCCGTGTAAACTGTCACTGCACCCCAGCAGAGTGCTCAAGTACCCAAAAGCTCTCATACCCTAAATTTTGAGAAGTCCTTTCCTTCCCGCTTCACCCAAGCCCCCATCCCAGTTTCATCCCCTAACTGTCTAGTTGATAATAAAAAATACTTTTCTGTTAATTACTGTTTCCGTCATGTTCTTTTAGAGGAGACTGTGTTTGAAGGGGGGGGAAGGGGGTTGGTAATTTGACAGGACAATCACTTTTACCAGGGTACAGACATGGGGGCAGGATCAGCAGCAGGTCACACACACACTGCTGTCAGTACGCACCCTGGTCGGTATGGGAGGTGGTTTGCAGGTTCTGTGTGGGTGGGGGGGTACGTGACTTTGTAGCGGGGGAGGGGGGTTACAGATCTCATGTAACGGTCCCTGTCCTGGACCACAGAGCCACGCAGCAGAGGAATCTGTATCCGTCCTCCCCCGCCAAAAGGCCACATAGCCCCCGCACACAGAGTCCCAAAAAGGAGGGATGGCAGGCTCCGTTGAAACATCCAGTCCGGCACTGCAGACCGCTCTGGGAGCAGGAGCCTGTCATTCCTCGAGTTTACAGGCGGTCTTTACATCATTGCACACCCTACCCAGCACAGTCCGTGTCCCAGTTTCAACCCTGTAACGCAAAGTCATCAATAAAGAAACCTTTGTAAAGTTACAGTGGAACATGTATTTTATTTTTAAACGTGTGTTGGAAGCTGGGGAAGCGGGGTGGGCGGGGTATGTAACTGCAGATGCTAGTCAACAGTCACTTGGTAAAGAAACAGGGGCAGGTTCAGCTTCTCTGTAAAGAAACTGAACAGTCACAGGTCACGCTGCTCGCTGGTACTTGAAGAGTTCCTTGTCGCTGTGCAAGGCGCCTGCACAGAGCTTCACGAGCCAGGGCATTAGCGGGTAGGCTGGGTCCCCGATGATCACTATAGGCATCTGCACATCCCCAAGACTTATTTTGTGGTCCGGGAAGAAACTACCTTCCTGCAGGCGTCTAAACAGACCACAGTTCCTGAAAACACGCACGTCATGAACTTTGCCTGGCCACCCGACGTTGATGTTGGTAAAACGTCCCCCATGGTCCACCAGTGCTCGCAGCACCATTGAAAAGTAGCCCTATTTCTCAGCAGCTGACTGTGGAAGAGGTGGACAATAAGGTGCGAGGAGTTGACAACGGCCATAACTGCAGCGGGATCCGTGCTCAAAGTGCTGTGGCGCCCGTGCTGTCACTGAGCAGAAAAGTGCACAAACAGATTGCCCGCAGGCGCTTTCAGGGAGGGAGGGAGGGAGGGTGGGTGTGATTGACGGTTCAATGATGACAGTTACCCAAAACCACCCTCGACACATTTCTCCCCCAGCAGGCATTGGGGGCTCTACCCAGAATTCCAATGGGCAGCGGGGAGTGCGGGAACTGTGGGATAGCTTCCCACAGTGCACCGCTTCCAAAGTCGACGCTGGCCCGGTTACTGTGGACTCGCACAGTCGAACTAGTGTATTTAGTGTGGATACACAACTTCGACTTCATAAGGTCGATTCCACAAATTCGAATTAAGTTGATTCGAAATAGTCTTGTAGTGTAGACATACCCTTTGCTTTGCCCAAGCCTATGTCTCCAAGGCAAAAAGGGACTGAGTCAGCCGAGGAGAAGCAGGTACTTTGCCACAAGAATCCATCAGAACGTCATGCAGTACTTCTGCCTTGCAGAAGTCTAAGTAAATTATGTCTTTATCAACCAAACTTATCTCATCAAAACAAGACAAGACCAATTTTAAATAAAATCAAACTGATTAGAATTAAAGAACAGTATGAAAATTAATGCTAAACATTTGCATCACACATCAGCCTTTTCATGATTTTGTCTGGGACAGATGTCAAATTCACCTGACAATGTTACCTAGATTGTCCCTTTTTAAATACTGGAACATTAGTTTTGGGGTATTTTTCCCCCTCATTCCCCTGGAATTTCCTGTGTTCCAAAATTTGTTAAAATATCAAAACCAATGGCTCCGATTGCTCCTCAGCCAGTTCTCTGAAAATACCCGAGTACAAGTTTCCCAGTCTTGGAGATTTAAAACATGTTTTATTTTAACAGTTGCCGTTTGCAAAGCCTCTGACTCCAAATAACACTTACACTAGTAGGGCTATTAAAGGCTTTTTATAGCTCATTTTCTCATATCAAAACTGGGCTTCTAGCAAGCATGCAGTTTTATTTTTTAAGCCATTGATAAAGATGAAAAATAACCTAACTCTTTGAGACAGGCACTATGCCTTCTTTTGTATTTATATAGCATCTAGTATATTATAGTACCAGAAATAATGATAATACTTGTAAATATATCAATTGTTGTCCTCAATACCTCTCCACTGCACATACTGCACACTCTGGATATATCCTTCATTACAACAAGCGAACAAACACAATATACACAAATACCTTATAGAAAAAAAGACACCAGAAGTAAGAAGGGGGAGTTGACTTGAAAGTTAATGCCTTTCCAAAAGAAAATATAACATTAACACTTCACCCACCTATAAATAGCTAAGGTGACCAGATGTCCTGATTTTATAGGGACAGTCCCGATTTTGGGGTCTTTTTCTTATATAGGCTCCTATTACCCCCCCCCCCCGTCCCGATTTTTCAGATTTGCTGTCTGGTCACCCTATAAATAGCTAAAGGAAGCATGAAAGTTATACGTTCACACCTATTACATTATACAATATTGAAATTTTCATGAATTCAGTCCACGAAAACAATTCCAAATATACATTTTAATTCACTGAACAAAGAACATGTTAGACGCTTTCTAATCTTTCCAAATCTTTAATCATTTGGGTTGAAATTTTCTATGCCAGGTGTCTGCTCAGGCTGAATTTTCTTGGCAAATTTCAGCCAAAATGGTTCAGCTATTTGAAAAAACTTATCAGCTTCACTCTCAATGTTAAAAAAAATTCTGACTCCCTGAAATTTGGCCAGAGGTGTGCCTATTGCTATCCCTGTGAAAATCTGCCCAACTTTTGCCAAGTTACAAACCTTTGAAAAAAAATTCCAGTTCACACATGCACAAATTACAGAATTAAGAGGTTGGCTGAGGTCTGATTTGCAAAAGGACTGAGCACTCAGGGCTGCAACTAAAGTCACAAAGGGAGCTTTGCTTTAATATATTAAGTGCTATATAATTCTGAATCTGAACAATCTGATCCTAAGCATGTGACATACTTAAAATCAGCAGATACTTTAAAAAAAAAAACTTAATTTCTCTGTGTCTCAGTTCACCATCTGTAAATTGGGGATACAGTAGAAACTCAGAGTTATGAGCACCTTAGGAATGGAGATTCTATGCAACTCTGAAATCTTTGTAACTGGACGAAACATTATGGTGGTTCTTTCAAAAGTTTGCAAATAAACATTGACTTAATATACCGTTGAAAATTTACTATGCAGAAGAAAAATGCTGCTTTCCCTTTATTTTTTAGTAGTTCACGTTTACCAGTACTGTACTGGCTTTTTGGGGGGAGAGGAGAGGGTCTGCTGCTGCCTGATTGTGTACTTCTGCTTCCAAGTTAGGTGTGTAGTTGATCAGTAAATTTCATAACTCTGGTAGTTCTACTGTAATATCCACTCATCTCACAAGGATGCTGTAAAATTAAATGCATGAAGATTTGTGAAGTACTCACATATTGTAGTGATGCGCACCACAGAAAACTCTACAAAGAAATTAACAGCTCTGTCTTCAGAGCAGGATTTGAGTAGTAAGTTGTAAACAAGGCGTTATGGGGCCACACATTGAATAATGAGGATAACAGAACACTGAATAGTTACTCATTAAGTGAGCACTGTCCATTCTGTGCACTGACTTAAAGACTACATCATAATCCATATTCACAAGGGGACCAAGTTAAGGCTGTGGAGGCAAGCTTCATTCTGACATTTTCTATCTTTTGACTGTAAATTTAATGTTTTTAATTTTTTTTGCATGTCATAGCTATCTAAAATACATAGCAATAGCAAAATTATTCCTTATTTCAATAAAATGTATAAAATAGCACTGAAGGATTTCTTTAAAAAATAAGTTTATGAATTAAATAAATTGAGTTAGGAGGAGGTGCAGCTTGAATGACAGGTGAAGCTGATTGGCTGAGCAAATGTCACTCCATGGGGAGGAACTATGCTAATGAGCTGGACTTGAGAAAGCAACCAATGAGAGGAGGGCTGGTATAAAAGCTGACAGCCAGCAGGCTTGTGTGTGGGTATTTGAGCTGTGGTGAGGAGATTAGGATCTGAAGAGAGTGGTGGCAGCTGAAGAAGCCACGGCAGCAGAAGAAACAGCAGCAACTGAAGAAGCCGCAGTAGCAAAAGAAGCAGGAGTAGCAGCAGCACAGGCAGTATTAAGCCCAATAAAACAGATCAGAAGAACCCTTAAAGATGAATCAGAGGGATTTTTGAGAAGACTGTAAGTCTGATTTTCTATCTATTTTAAGAGTGTCTGGGTGTGCCTGTAAATAAAGCCAGATGTCTGTGTCTCAGTGAGATCCACCCCACCCATTCTGTGACAGTTTGGCCATGGCTCACACAGTGTTTATGTTAAGCAGTAACGTCTCTTTAAATAACATTGTAATGCCTTCCTGTACGTATGTACAGAAGCTCTGCTTGTCACCTTGTAATAACTGTAGCACTGTGTGATAACATTGCATTGGGGGCTCTATGCATGTGTATGACAGGTCTTTATGTACCTTAATTGCTAAACTGTAACTGCTATATATTCTGTGCATTTTATTCTATTGCACAGCTTTAGTGTATAACTTCTTAACGTAAAGCAATTGTGTTTCACTATATCTTATGTATTGTAGTGTATTCTTTCTTGCTTTAAGTGTATTGTAATTGATGATTTCTTTTAAAAAATGATACTTCGTTTTCAAAACATTACTGCTTGAATATCAATCCTTTGGGCAGAAGGCTGTATCCATGTCCTCTCACAGGTTAGGAGAAATAGTCTGCTCTGGGGAGTTCTCCGCAGTCTGAGACAAACGCCCTGGTAAAACCCTGGCAATTCCTCTAGGGCAAGCCACCTCTCATTAACCATTTGGGCAGGACAAACTGACAATTGGTTTATGGTCATAGACAAACCAGTATTGAGGTGCCTTGGGTCCAAATTTTGGGGTAATAGTGCATGTCTACACTCCTTGTGTTGGCAGTGTGCATTCTTACCAGGACCACTGAACTATCAGAGGTGGGGCATTAGCGAATGGCTTCTGAAAGCCAGCAACAGTTGATATAAGTAACACAGTGTCTACACTGACTCTACGTTGACCTAACTACTTCGACATGGACTGATAAAAACGTGGAATTAACTGCGTTAAACCTAAATGGGTAGTCCACAGCTCACACAGGCCCACCCGTGGCTACGCCCCTGCTTAAAATCAAGGTTATTTTTTAGCAATAATGAAGCAACACTATGAATCTGGCAGTCAAAAACGCAAAAAATGAAGGTGAGCAAGAAGACAAAGCTAAGCAAAAAGACAGTTGTCATCTTATTTTAAAAAGCGTGAAATACTGAATAGTAGACATTCATCAAAAAGTCTGGGCGAGGAAACATCAGAATTATTTGATCACTTGCCAAGTTGTGTGGATACCGCAATGACTGCAAAAATTGAGCAAGTGGACTCTGAAGTGACAATAGAACTACAAAATATTGGTAATTTTGTCAAAGTAAGGGAAGAAACCCATCCTGAAGACACTGCATTATGGCCAAAATCTGTTTCATGATAGAATATTTCTTAATAAACGGAAAAAAGTAGGTAATATGGAAAATTTGAGAAAGAAGTATGAGGTTGCAGGACGAAAGCAATTTAGAGGTCTTCAGAAGTCCCATTTTCTGAGGATGAAAAAAAATGGGATGGCGGAAATGACAATTTGGTTAATTTTTTCAGAAACCAATAAGGCAGTCTACTGTTATGTTTTTAAATTATTCCCTGACCAGAGTAAAGGAAAACAAATATTCAACGGGCACTTTAATTGGAGAAACATTGCAAGACATATTGCTGATCATGAAACTTCCAAAACTCATATTAATGCTATGTGTATGTTCGTCCAAAGGTGTAAATTATCTGGAAGAATTGATTCTGTATTATCAGCTCAGTTTGAAAAAGAATGTCCTTATTGGAGGAAAGTGCTGAGACGTGTTGTTGCCATGGTCAAAATGCTGTCGTCTACCACTAAGAGAACATGATGAGTCATGTTTGTCAAATCAAAAAGGTAATTTTTTAACCTACCTTGACAATTTTCTCAAAGAACGTTTGGAAAATTATGAGCATTGTGGCTCAGGGAAGACCAACTTTTTAACGCACCAAACTTATGATGAATTCATCACTATAATGCAAGAGCAGCTCAGAAACCAATTCACTGATGAAGTAAAGGATGCCAAGTACTATTTTATAACAGTCGATTCAACATCAGATGCGATTTTAAGATATGTGACCTGCAATGAAGTTATAGAGCAGGGATCGGCAACCTTCGGCACGCGGCACGCCAGGCCAAGCCCCCTGGCGGGCCAGGCCGGTTTGTTTACCTGACGCGTCCGCAGGTTTGGCTGATCATGGCTCCCACTAGCCGTGGTTTGCCACTCCAGGCCAATGGGGGCTGAGGGAAACCGAGGGATGTGCTGGCCGCCATTTCCCGCAGCCCCCATTGGCCTGGAACAGCGAACCACGGCCAGTGGGAGCCACGATCAGCCGAACCTGCGGACGCAGCAGGTAAACAAACTGACCTGGCCCACGAGGGCGCTTAGCCGGGCGGGCCACATGCCAAAGGTTGCCGATCCCTGCTCTATAACTTCATTGCAGGTCACATATCTTAAAATCGCATCTGGTGTTGCCGATCTCTGTTGTAGAGCAATTTCTTTGTTTTTTCCCCACTAAAATCACACACTTCTGAATGTCTAGAGACAACTGTTGGTGAAATCATTGCAAATATTGGTTTGGACATCAAAAATTGTTGTAGGCAGAGCTTTGATAACTCTGCAAATATGGCAGAAAAATATTCAGGTCTACAGGCAAGACTGAACAATGCAAGACCCTCTGCTTTATTCATACTGCCTTCCAGCCATTCCTTAAATTTAATCTGCAACGCTGCAGGGAATTTTGTGAGGGAGCTACAAAAATTTTTTTATTTTTTTTTAAACTTTGTTCAATACGTGTATGCTTTTTTTCAGTTTCCACGCATTGGTGGAGTATGCTACAATCACGCTTGGAGAAGTCAAATGAAAAACATTTGACAGTCAAAAGAATTTGAGACACCAGGTGGTCTGCTCATGCAGATGCTGTTTTGGCTTTGAACATGAGCTATGATGATATAAAGAAAACCTTATTAGACATAGTCACATCAAATTCTGAAAAACCGCGTGCGAAAACTGAAGCAAAATCCTTAGCAGAAAAGTTTGAAAAGTACAATATTGCTGTTTTTCCTCTTTTGTGGAACTGTTTGCTTCAAACAATTAATGCCATCAGCAAATTGCTGCAAAAGGTTGATACAAATTTACTGAATGCTGCACAATTGTTAGCGTCAGTTAAAAGTTTTGTCATGGAAGTTCAAATGACTATAGCTTGGTGGAAGCAGAGGCACTAACATTAACAGAAAATACAGGTTCCTCTCATATATCTGATGAGAAGCGTAAAAAAACCAGGAAGTTATTTTTTCGATGAAACCAATTTAAAAGGGAAAGAGTAGATCATCGTTGAGACCATCAATGTTATTTGTGACACAATCATTTGAATCGCTAAAGAAAACTGTTGATTTATTTTGCGTTTTTGACAGAAGTATGGATGAAAATGCTAAAAGCCACTACAGTAAGAAATTAAGTGAATTCCACTGAGAGGACATAGACATAAATCTTTTTGAAGATCAAGTTAAACATTTCATTCCTTTTATCGAAAATGATGAGGTCTGTGCTTCGAGATCACCAGCTGATTTGTGTGGACTTGTATGTGACAGTTTGCAGGCAACCTTTCCAAATGTAGAAACCATTCTGAAAGTATTTTTAACAATACCTGTCACAAATGCTTCTGGTGAACTTACTTTTTCTGTATTGAAACAAGTTAAAAATTATTTGCGAAATACGATGAGTTAGCAACACTTGACAAGTTCGGCAATACTGATAACTGAAAGTGCCTCTTTACAAAATATTACTTACGATGACTTGACGATTTTGTAAAGAAAAAGTGTAAAAATAAAAGCTATCTGAATAATTTTTTTTTTTTCAAATTGAGTACGTTTCTTCAGAGGAAGTCAACTTTTATTTTTCCATTCATGTGTCATCTATACTTTTTATTTTTACACATTTTTCACATTAGCATAATGCAAATACAAGCTTTCATCTAGACCGAAAGTTCTCAAACTGTGGTCCGAGAACTCCATTCAGGTGGACTGAAGAAAGGGTAAGTTTTTTATTTTATAAAGCGCTCTTATCCAAATCCCTTTACAATAGTTAGCTAACGATACAAACAACATCTGGAAAGATCATTAAGTGGTCCCCCAAGACCCTCAGCAATTTTCAAGTGGACTGTGGAAAAAAAAAGTTAGAATACAAAAACAATGAAGGTACCTCACTTTATTTTCATTTACTTCCTATTACTTATAATATAGGAGGAGGATAAAGAAAAAAAGAATAAAAACCAGGTGGGAGGGGGGAGAGATAAAAGAGAATGTTCTTTTTCTTGGCTGGGTCCTGGGGCGGGGGAAGGGGGCAAAAAGGGACAAAAATGAAGCTGCACACAGGGCCCCACTAACTCTAAATTCGCCTCTGGTCCACAGACATGGCCCCCTCCGCATCTCCCAGTGGCCATGGTTCACCGTTCCCGACCAATGGGAGCTGTGGGAAGCAGTGCGGCTACAGGGACATGCTGGCCAGCGCTTCCAGCAGCTCCCATTGACCAGGAACGGTGAACCGCGGCCACTGGGAGCTGCGGGAGGGCATGCCTGTGGGCGGTCAATATAAACAAAATGTCTCGCAGCCTGCCAGCAGGGGCCTGTCTGGAAGAAACAAGCAGGAAGGAAAAGAACAGCTCAAAACAGCCACCTCTCAGCAAACTCTTAGGTGGTGTTAACTGGCAACGGCAGAACTATTCCTTTGATGATTTTACTTATATCTTCAGCTATCCTGCAAAGCTCATTTGGACCAGAAAAGGTTAAAGCCCAGGGAAAAAAAGAATTCTGGCAAGATTAAAAGGGACCATCTCGAGAGAGAGAGAGTGGTTGTTCAGGGGACCCTGACTGAAACACAGGCATTAGCTGGGGTGTCTGGAGAAACCAGGTTTGCCGAGGTCACCCAACAATGGTGGGGCTCAGTAAGTCAGGCATGTATGTAGACCATTGTTTAAAAATCCTTTTTTCTCTAGATGTTTTGTTCCTACTGCTAAAATAAAAATAAATACTTGGAATTTAAAAAGGCAGTCTGATCACTGTATATCAGTGGACGCAGAGAACAGCACTTAAGTACCAGAGCTCAGTCAGACCTGCAGGGTAAGAATGGTACCATAGCCCAGGTCCCAGTCTAAGAATGGGAGAATGAAATTCCACCTCAAGATAAGCAAAGGTATGAGACATTATACCAGAGTGGTAGTACTTAAAGAGACGAGAAAGGGAACAGAGGCCTGGTCTACACTAGGCGTTTAAATCGGTTTTAGGAGCGTAAAACCGATTTAACGCCACACCCGTCCACACTAGGAGGCACCTTATATCGATTTTAATGGCTCTTTAAATCGGTTTCTGTACTTCTCCCCGACGAGAGGAGTAGCGCTAATATCGGGATTAACATATCGGAATAGGGTTAGTGTGGCCGCAAATCGACGGTATTGGCCTCCGGGCGGTATCCCACAGTGCACCACTGTGACCGCTCTGGACAGCATTCTGAACTCTGATGCACTGGCCAGGTAGACAGGAAAAGCCCCGCAAACTTTTGAAATTCATTTCCTGCTTCCCCAGCGTGGAGAGCTCATCAGCACAGGTGACCACGCACAGCTCATCTGCACAGGTAACAATGCAGTCTCCTGAGAATCGAAAAAGAGCCCCAGCATGGACTGCATGGGAGGTACTGGATCTGATCGCTATATGGGGAGAGGATTCAGTGCTAACAGAACTGCGTTCCAAAAGACGAAATGAAAAAGTATTTGAAAGAATTTCTAAGGCTATGACGGATAAAGGCCACAGCAGGGACTCAGTGCAGTGCAGAGTGAAAGTTAAGGAGCTCAGACAAGCCTACCAGAAAACCAAAGAAGCAAACGGAAGGTCTGGGGCAGGTCGAAAAACATGCCGCTTCTATGCTGAGCTGCATGCAATTTTAGGGGGCTGCGCCACAAGTACCCCACCCCTGACCGTGGATTCCGAGGTGGGGGTTGTAATCTCTGCCATGGCTGAGGATTATGCAGACGGGGAAGATGAAGATGAAGAGGAGGAGGACGACCTAGCAGAGAGCACACAGCACTCCGTGAGCCCCAGCAGCCAGGAGCTTTTTTATCACCCTGACGGAATTACCCTCCTCCCAGCCCTCCCAAGCAACTATCCCAGACAATGACGCCATGGAAGGGACCTCTGGTGAGTGTACCTTTGCAAATAGCAAACATTTTTTTTTAAGCAAGCATTTTTAAATGATTGATTTGCCCTGAGGACTTGGGATGCATTCGCAGATAGTATAGTCACTTAGAAAAGTTTGTTAACATGTCCGGGGATTGAGAGGAAATCCTCCAGGGACATCTCGATGAAGCGCTCCTGTAGGTACTCCAGAAGCCTTTGCAGAAGGTTTCTGGGCAAGGCAGCCTTGTTCCGCCCACCATGGTAGGACACTTTACCACGCCATGCATGTAGCAAGTAATCAGGTATCATTGCATGGCAAAGCATAGAAGCGTATGGTCCCGGTGATTGCTGGCATTCAAGAAGCATCCGTTCTTTATCTCGCTGTGTTATCCTCAGCAAAGTGATATCGTTCAGGATAACCTGGTTAAAAATCAGGAATTTAAGTAAGAGGGATGGCCATTTTCCTACTGGGTTCGTGGACTGCAGCAGCTTAAAAAAAAAATCCTTTCCTGCACGTAGCCAAGCGGGGGGAGGGGAGGAGTGAAATGCCGATGATCTTTTTTGTGTTTGGTCAGTGGGGCTTCCCCAAGCTACCAGCCACGCAGTGGGTGGGGGGGGTGGGAAGGGTGCTGATTAGCAGGGAGCTAGTATTAGCCATGCGTTGGGGGGAGGGGTAAATCACTACAGAAGCCGAAAGACAGTGGCTTACCATGGCCACATGCAAGCTGAATTCTGATGCCCGTACCTGTGTCTGTGAGATCTGTAACTCCAGAGCTGCAGGCACTCAGTATTAAGATGAAAAATGCGACCTTGTAGGGAAATCACATGTGCTATGTAAGGTGAATAGTGCTGTTCACTGTGAAAGAGTATAACCATTGTTCTGTAAAATGTATCTTTTTAAATATTTCTCTCCCTCATGCAGCTGCAAATTTTTCAAGCGTCCCTCCTCCATCCCAAAGGCTAGCACAGATAAGGCGGAGGAAAAAGAAGACGCGAGATGAAATGTTCTCGGATATTATGGAAGTTACACACAATGAAAGAGCTCATCTGAATGAGTGGAAGGACGTGGTATCAAATTATAGGAAAGAGGCCAGTGAACGTGAGGACAGGAGGGACACCCGAGATGAGAGGTGGCGGCAGGAAGACCGGCAGGAAAATCAGCGGTGGCGGGATGCAACTCTGGGGCTGCTGCGTGATCAAACTGACATGCTCCGGCGTCTGGTGGAGCTTCAGGAACGGCAGCAGGATCACAGAGTGCCGCTGCAGCCCCTGTATAACCACCCTCAACCCTCACCATGTTCCACATCCTCCTCACCCAGACGTGTAAGAACGCGTGGGGGGAGGCTCCGTGCACCCGCCCACTCCACCCCTGTGGACAGCCCAACCAGAAGGCTGTCATTAATGTGAAATTTTTTTAATGGCCTTCTCCATCCCTCCTATCCTCCTCCCAAACCACACCCTTACTTCTCTCCCTCTTTTTATAATGAATTAATAAAGAATATATGATTTTTAAACGAGAGTGACTTTATTTGCATAAGTAAGCTGTACTCGAAGGGGGAGGGTGAGTTGCTTACAGGGAATGAGTCAATCAAGGGGGGGTGGGTGTTCATCAACAAACACAGCAGTCACACTGTACCCTGGCCATTGATGAAGCTCGTTTTCAAAGCTTCTCTGATGCGCACCGCTTCCTGGTGTGCTCTTCTAATCTCCCTGGTGTCTGGCTGCGCGTAATCAGCGGCCAGGTGATTTGCCTCAGCCTCCCACCCCGCCATAAAGGTCTCCCCCTTACTCTCACAGAGATTGTGGAGAATACAGCAAGCAGCAATAACATAGGGGACATTGGTTTGGCTGAGGTCTGAGCAAGTCAGTAATGTGCGCCAGCGCGCCTTTAAACGGCCAAATGCACATTCCACCACCATTCTGCACTTGCTCAGCCTGTAATTGAACAGATCCTGACCACTGTCCAGGCTGCCTGTGTATGGCTTCATGAGCCATGGCATCAAGGGGTAGGCTGGGTCCCCCAGGATAACGACAGGCATTTCAGCATCCCCAACTGTTAATTTCTGGTCTGGGAAGTAATTCCCTTGCTGCAGCCGTTTAAACAGAGTAGTGCTTCTGAAGACGCGAGCGTCATGAACCCTCCCTGGCCATCCCATGTGGATGTTTGTGAAACGTCCCTTGTGATCCACCAGTGCTTGCAGCACCATTGAAAAGTACCCCTTCCGGTTTACGTACTGGGTGCCCTGGTGCTGCGGTGCCAAGATAGGGATATGGGTTCCATCTATCGCCCCACCACAGTTAGGGAATCCCAGTGCAGCAAAGCCATCCACTATGGCCTGCACGTTTCCCAGAGTCACAACCTTTCGTAGCAGCAGCTTTGTGATTGCTTTGGCTACTTGCATCACAGCAGCCCCCACAGTAGATTTTCCAACTCCAAATTGATTCCCGACTGACCGGTAGCTGTCTGGCGTTGCAAGCTTCCACAGCGCTATCGCCACTCGCTTCTCTACTGTGAGGGCTGGTATTATGGCGTTTCAGGGCAGGGGCAAGCAAGTCACAAAGTTCCATGAAAGTGCCCTTACGCATGCGAAAGTTTCGCAGCCACTGGGAATCGTCCCACACCTGCAACACAATGCGGTCCCACCAGTCAGTGCTTGTTTCACGGGCCCAAAATCGGCGTTCAATGGATAGAATCTGCCCCATTACCATCAGGATCTCCAAAGCGCAGGGGCCCGCGGTTTGAGAGAATTCTGTGTCTACGTCCTCATCACTGTCATCGCCGCGCTGCCGTATCCGCCTCCTCCTCACCTCGGTGTGAAGGTCCTGGTTCACCATATACTGCACGAGAGTGCGTGAGGTGTTTAAAACATCCATGATTGCGGTATTGAGCTGAGCAGGGTCCATGCTTGCTGTGCTATGGCGTCTGCACAGTTCACCAAGCAAAAAAGGCGCGAAACGCTTGTCTGCTGCTTTCAGGGAGGGAGGGGTGAGGCTGTACCCAGAACCACTCGCGACAATGATTTTTGCCCCATCAGGCACTGGGATCTCAACCTGGAAATTCCAAGGGGCGGGGGAGGCTGCGGGAACTATGGGATAGCTACGGGATAGCTACCCACAGTGCAATGCTCCAGAAATCGACGCTAGCCTCGGACCATGGACGCACACCACCGATTTAATGTGTTTAGTGTGGCCGCGCGCACTCGATTTTATACAATCTGTTTTGCTAAACCGGTTTATGTAAATTCGGAATAATCCCGTAGTGTAGACATACCGAGAGTTGCAACCCTAGCTCTGCAACCATCACAATTCTGAAGCAGTCTTAAACAAAAGAAGCTATACATCAAATAAGTACATATGGAACTGAAGTTATATTTCAAAAAATGTACAAACTACAGGTTTCGAAAGTAAAAGTTGGGACCCAGAATCAAAGGGTCAAATAAATTTGTCCAACATTTATATCTCCTGTTTCCAATGCACCACCTCAACGTGCAGCAGAGAAGAGCTCATAAGTAGATGAGACAAAAAGAGTAATATGTGCCAATACACAAATCCAGTCAAACCATTAAACAAAGTGGATAGAAAGCACATTGAAATTGAAAGGGAAGTCCAAAGGAATAATAGAAGAGGCTCAAATAATACAACTAAACTCAGAGCAACAGAAGAAGATACAGTACAACACAAACATCTGAAAGTAGTCCAAGAGCCATCAGAAGTTCTCAAGTTCCAGCACAGTTCTTCGTTTAGGGTACGTTGAGACTACCCGCTGTATCAGCGGGTAGCGATCAATTTATCGGGGATCGATATATCGCGTCCCCGAACACGATCCCTGTTGACTCTGGAACTCCCATCGGAGCGAGCGGCGGTAGTGGAGTCGACGGGGGAGCCGCAGCCATCGATCCCGCGCCGTGAGGACGGGAGGTAAGTCAGAATAAGATACGTCGACTTCAGCTATGGTATTCCCATAGCTGAAGTTGCGTATCTTACAGCGACACCTCCCCTCCACCCCCACAGTGTAGGCCAAAGATGCTATCACCTAACCACAAGTTTTAGTGGTTGAAATGAGTCTTGCAAAATCACTCCCATGGGTTAGGGCAAAATAATTTTTAGTTAAAGTTAACTGCGGATAGTTGTTAAATCTTAAATTATAGTAACATTTCAAGTATCAGAGGGGTAGCCATGTTAGTCTGGATCTGTAAAAGTAGCAAAGAGTCCTGTGGCACCTTATAGACTAGCAGACGTATTGGAGCATGAGCTTTCGTGGGTGGATGAATCCGACAAAGTGGGTATTCACCCATGAAAGCTCATGCTCCAATACATCTGTTAGTCTATAAGGTGCCACAGGACTCTTTGCTGCTGTAACATTTCAAACTTTGCTTTCAAATTATGCCTAGTCAGACAACGTGTTCCTGAAAAAAAGACACAATGACTAAGGCAAAAAAGAGAGACAGATATGTGAGGAACAAGCATCTAATTCTCTGCTATTAGACTTGGTTTTCCTATCTGCTAGAGTGGAAAAAAGTGTCAGAGCTTCACTTTCCAGCCACACAATAGTAAGTGAGCGAACATTGTGATTGAAACATTTCACCTATATTTTCTAGTATTCTACTAAAACAAAGCTACTAATCATTCTATTCTAGCAGGCAGAAACACATAGTTTGGAGGAACAGAAGCAGTGAAAATTTAAAACAACAAGGCAGAGCACCTACATGTGAGTGAGTGAGAGAGAGGAGTAATAGCATGTTCAAATTGCATGATTTCTGCCCCCAACTACTCCCTTTCTTCTGCCTTTATTTACTTACTTTATTTAGTGAATTTAGTGCTGGTGAAAATTAATTACTTAGAAACTCTGGAGAGTGACACTTTTCTTTCTCTATAGCACAGGTCTAGTCTAGTATGGGAATCACCAGTGCAAGCCCACCCACTCTGCTCTCTGCCTTGATGCCTTAGTCTTAGTCGGGGGGAGGGATAGCTCAGTGGTTTGAGCATTGGCCTGCTAAACCCAGCGTTGTGAGTTCAATCCTTGAGGGGGCCACCTAAGGATCTGGGGCAAAAATTGGCCCTGCTAGTGAAGGCAGGGGGCTGGACTTGATGACCTGTCAAGGTCCCTTCCAGTTCTAGGAGACTGGTATATCTCCAATTATTACCTTATTACCTTACCTATTACACAAGAGGACCAATTCTGTGCTTGACAGATTACTTCAGTTTCTGTGCCTTCTTAAGTTTTTCCATCTGTGAATGCCAATTGGTTTCAACTGGGATGGTGATTTTTGGAACATGGATGCTCATCAACTGGGAATTGAACCAAAGCCATATCCTTTAGGCAACTGAACAGCAACTGGATCATCATTTTTTGGCATTAATGATAGTGGACTAGATTTAAACTGATCCAAACATTTCCAGTTCCCTAACCATATAAAACATTTTTTAGAAGTTGCTGTACAGTGACAGCAAAATTGCATTCTTCTCCTGTGAACAGTTCAGATCTTAACTGATGCAAAAGAAAAATACAAAAATTGTTGCCAATGTCAGTAACGCCTAAAATAAAGCAGAAAGGTAAATACACCTCCACCCCGACCTAATGTGACCCCATATAACATGAATTTGGATACAACACGGTAAAGCAGCACTCCGGGAGGGCAGGACTGTGCACTCCGGTGGATCAAAGCAAGTTCAATATAATGCAGTTTCACCTATAAAGCAGTAAGATTTTTGGCTGCCAAGGACAGCGTTATATCACAGTAGAGGTGTAGCAGGCATTTCAGCCTACTTAATGGTTTCTCACAGAACTATTTCTTACTGGAATCCTTTTTCCCCTTCCCAAGTAAGTCACTTATTGCTGAAATTGTTACTGAGTTCCTGTAAAGTCAATTATCTCTAGATTTGCTGTATTACATAAATTCATACCAGTCTTGTTTAATTCTTTCCTCTAGCTTTTTATAGAACTTCTAAGACCTCTAATCTGTGTCATGTAATCAGCTTGGTTACTAGAGGCCATGTACATACCAACTGTTTACTGTGTGCATTATAAAACATCAGTAGAATACAGCATTTTATTATAGTCCTTTACAACTTCAGAGATATAAACCTTAAAGCTCTGTTAGGACTGATGTACAAAGCAGAGTATTAGATAGGGACCATGTTTTCAAAATTAAATCGGATTGAAGTACTGCCATACAAGCTTTGCATATGAATATTTAAGTATGCTTTGGCTTAAGTTGTAGAAATGCCTTTTTCAAAAGCAGCAACAACTTCGTTTTTTTGTTTGTTTCACCTTGCATCTGTATATAAAATGCATGTTTCATAAGTGACTAACAGAAGTTGTTGTTTCATCACACTGAAGATTTACCAAATGAATAAATGTAAGCAAACACAGTTTACCCCAACATTCAAGAGGAAAAGCAAACTGATGTGAGTGGGCTAAGATTCAAACCAAAATATCACAATTCCCAGACAAAAACTTAATTAAATTTGGAGTTAAGTTTAAATATGTCAGAAGAAAAAACCTTTATAAACAAACAAAAAACATCTGTTGAAAGCCAGACCATCTAAAGTTAATGTTATTCTCAAATGCTAACTTGGGAAGGTATATGGGAATGCACAGCTAAGGCACAACAAACAACCGTAGCTCTGCACTTGTGCCCTTGCCACCCTATGAACTCTCTATGTAAAACAGACATGTGGAAAACAAAATAAAGTGGGAGTGGTTAAGATTCAGTGCATGTGGATGCTGCCTATATTTACTATGGGAAGAATAGTTAAACTGTAGATATCTTACCTACTGATAAAATGGTAAAGACAGGTAAACTGTACCTATTATATTACAGCCAATTAATATTTTTCATTGATATGGTTAACTTGCCTGTTTGGTTGGTGGTATATTAAATCTCATGAACATAAAGTATGTTACCTGTAACCCAAATGCAAGGGTATATAAGATTTAAGAAAAAAAAAGATTTAAAAATTTCTAAATATTACAAGGGAAAAAAACAATGGAAACACTTAATTTAGATTAAAACATTTCTGGCATTTTTGAAAGTGCAGAGCTTCCTACATTACACAGTTTATGAGAGGAAGACCCCTTCCTCTAGAGAACACTGCTCTTCAGGGGTCTAATCTTGCTTCCATTGACTTTTATGGGAGTTCTGATTAACTCCAATGAGAGCAGGATCAGGCCCTAGGTAAGCAGATCAATTAGTTCTTTATTGAAAGAAAAAGCAGATATTTTTAACTTAAAATCAACTATGTTCCACAGAAATGAGAAACTAAATATATCGTTAACCATAAAAAGAGTACAGAACACGTAAAAGAAATCACAATATGAAAATGTACACAATCCAGTCTCCAAAAATCTATTTTTCTGCAAAATTTCTTGAAACTAATTATTGTAATTAAGTTCATGATTAATTCCCTAAACTTTGTTGTTTTCCAAGTGCCCTTATATGTCTTAATCACAGGATCTTGTGGTTTCGATTGCTTTTAATGCAGAGTTTGTACTTTACACACATAAAACCCAATACTAGTATTTGGAAAACAAGTTGACAGAACACCACCAAACTCATGCAAACTATTATTTTAGCAAAGCCTTCTTAAACAGTCATGAAATTCAAGTAAATTTCATCTCATTGTTGATGGTTGCAAAGATCAGTATTGCAACAGATAATCTCTCCTTACAAGTCAGCCGTCTCCAGCTTTATTAATTTGTCTGTATTTGTTATATTCAAAGAACTGTGTGTGTATTTAATGAGGCTTTTATTTTTATTTTTTTTTAATATCTCCATGAGTGTGATATTAGTTTTGTCAATTGCAGAAAACTAATTAGCATATTAAGACTAGGATATATTGATTTCTCTTTTGTTCATAGGTGTGTATCAAAGCATAATATGGTCCAAGTTGGTTTTGTTGTAGGATTTTTAATATTTAAAGAATAGTATACTATTTCTTGCTCCTTCCTGCAATTCCTGCTTAATCTCCTCCTCGATCTAAACCTGACAGTTCTCACTCCAAGATTAAAAGAGTGGGTGGAATAAGTACATTTATCTCAGGTTATCATATAAAATATATGACAGCGTAGTGTGGAATCAGGGTTTTGTGGCCATGGAATTGCCACATAACTCACAAGGGGGGGCGCCAAAAGGGAAACATCTGTGGTAGCTGGAACATGATTCTTTATTACATTATCCCTAACTCATATATGGTACATATGCGCACCTATATATGTTTCCTGGCCTCTTTTTGCATACACGCAAGTTTATATGCTCAGGTACTTGCAAGTGTTTAAGCATTATTCTTTGCATGTACCAATGATATTTACATGGACAAAACGTATTTGTCCAAATATACTCTGATGATAAACCACTCCACATCCCTTGGCCCACGCTGCTTCCAGCAGCCCCCATTGGCCTGGAGCAGCGAACCGCGGCCAGTGGGAGCCGCGATCGGCCGGGCCTGTGAACGTGGCAGGTAAACAAACCGGCCCAGCCCCCCAGGGGCTTTCCCTAAACAAGTGGCGTCACAAGTTTGGGAAACACTGCTCTAAAGGAATATTCCCTGACACCTTCTCTTGATTACAGAAATAGGGTTTCATATTTAATCTACACATATAATTTAGCTCATGGAATAGTATGCAGGCAGTTTGTGTGGCAGGATGCCAGCCAAGCAGCTGCTGGCAACATTTTGTAACAGAGAGCCTTTGCAAGAGGTTTTCAGTTTAAAGCTAGGACAGACCCACTCAATGGCAGAGACTAGGTGGAATCTGTCTCCACAACAACTCTAATCCACTCTACAAGGATACACTGTGGCTTACAGTTCAAGTCACATGTCTAGGGCTGGGCAAGCAAACAGTGCATCTGGCAGGGCAGCCATTCTGATCTTAGGGTTGGCCAGTCATAAACAGCAGCTCATGGCTAGTCTGAACAGCTACAGCCACTCTTTGCTGCAAAAGCTACATGGATTTCCCTCTTGTTTAAATTTTTGTTTATTTAATAAAGTTTTGGCTTTGTACTCAACTACCCTAGTTTGTAAAGGCATCTTTTGTGGGACCCCCTTGGGATCTGAGCTCAGTTCCTTTAGACCTCCTCATAACCTCACAGGGCAGTGTCTGGGTTTGCTGCTAAAGGATTCTTGGCCCTCCTAAGTGATCGCAGCCTGTGTGTCAGCCTACACCAAAGGTCACGCCTCTAAGAATCCCTCTTCTTCGCCCTAAAAAAGGAAAGTGCCCCCATAGGGGAAGCTGTGTTGGAACAAAGGGCTATTCAGACTCTCCTGCTGCAAAAAGGAGGACAGGACATAGAGGAAGCAGTCAAACCCTTATCCTCAGTGTATTTTACTGGTGTTTCATTCTGGATGCACGCTGTTGTAATACTGACTAAACATTGCTTTATCTTCTCTGTTTAGGTCAAGCCAGAATTGCATTTGGGCATGTTTCAGTATATTATGTTATAACTTTGGGTGAGCACAAAATTTATTTGGTTATCTGAGTCAGGAACATAGGTAGGCAGAGGTGCAGATTCCATGTGGAGTTAGGATTGAGGGCATGTCTACGCTACTATGCTACATTGGTGCAGCTGGTGAAGACACGATGGGAGAGTGCTCTCCCATTGGCATAATTATTTCACCTCCATGAGAGACTGGAGACTGTGTACAGCGCTTTAGGCCGATGTAACTTACATTGCTATGGGGCTGTCATTTTCAAACACCTGAGCAACGCAAATTACATCAACTTAAAACGGAAGTGTTGACCAGCCCTTAAGACTCACTTTTTGGGAATCATCTAGCAATAAAATCCTAACGTGGTGTTCTGTACCTTGATACAAGCCAAGTATGTGTAGCTGTCCTTCTAACATCGGTTCCTGTATGCCTTAGATTTTGAGCTTTAAATTCCCTTCACTATTTTCCATCTATTACAAGTGATAATGTTAAATAATGTAGCCCTTGGTGGATCTTTATTAAGAAGTTAGAACAGATCTATATGTAAAAATAGTCAGTACTGTACATTCAATGAGGCATGGATACCGTGGAAAAATTATGTGATTATATAATTCAAGATTCTACCATAACACATATCCACAAGGAGGCCAATTTAAGGTTGTGCAGGCTGCCGTAATTCTGGCATTTCCAAACTCAGAAATGTTTGACTTTGCAGCCTTAACATTCTCATTAACAACGTTTTTTGTAAGTGATATACATGTATATTCATATACTCATACAAACATCTATAATATATTGTTTAATTTCGGCCGACCGCAGCTCCCACTGGCCGCGGTTCATCGCTCCAGGCCAATGGGGGCTGCTGGAAGCAGCGGCCAGTACGTCCCTCGGCCCATGCCACTTCCAGCAGCTCCCATTGGCCTGGAATGGCCAGTGGGAGCCGCGATCTGCCGGATCTGCCACAAGCAGCATCCCAAGTTTGGGAAACACTGCTCTAAGCAATCCTCTCCCCTCCCATGTAATCAATACATTGTGGGAATGTGTCTTTTTTTATACATCACTTCTTTCCATAAGGAAAATTTATAGTACTTCAAAAGTTACTTTCCCCTACTTACCCCTATCTACAAAGGACTCACCAATTTCAATAATCCATACCACATTTTGGATTTAGTTTCCTTCCATTTCACCCTTCTTTTTAGTCCATGAACATATATATGAATACTCCTACTGCAGCAATGTAAGGTATAGATGAACTGAGTTCATTTGTATTGTAACAAAATACAAACATTAAAAAAATAAAAGCAAACCTGAATTATTGCAGGTTAAGGAGAACACAGAGCCACCTTTCTCTTGAAAATTACAGTAGAATAGCTCCAGTACAGGGGAAAATGATTAAGTAATAAAAAAAATTCATTGTTATTGACAACTGGAGAAAATTTCAGCACCAACCCACAGAAACAGATTAAATGGCAATAAACATGGTTAATGCAGAGTTAAGGTTGCCTGGTGACAGCTCATGGCCTCCCAGAGTGCCCAGTTCAGCAAAACTCAAACTTATGAAAACCAGGAAATATAGAATTAAGGTAAATGCCAAGACAGACTTACTCGTCCCTGGAGCTGGCACTAGCCACTGGGAATTATGTGCATGCACACCAGCTGCATTCACGGTGTTAGATATAGCTGTAATGAATGGTGGAGGATTAAATTGGAGCAGCGCAGAAGAGCTGTGATTGCGATATTAAATGATCTTCAGGGCTCTGGCCCTCTGGGTGTATGTGTGAGCGCCTCTAACTGACCCCTGTGTGTATGATCAAAGGAAAGAGGTACATAGGTACCTTGGGAAATCCAGTATGCCTCATGTTAGCACTGCATTGTGTAGAGGCTGCATCACTAGTAGGGCATATGGGTCTTCTTGCCATGGGCACTGTCAGAACTTAGGAGGTATCATATCCATAAGGGTAAAGGGATTGTAAAAGAGACTGAAGAAGTTGTAAAATATAGGGGATGTGATGTTCTTTCTGTGGAGTAGACTAAGCATATGAGTGTACACACTGCCTATGCAGTACAGGGCAAAGGCAGAGCATGAGTATGTATAATGGGCTGTCTGGGGTATCACTCAGAACAGGCAGACTTAAGGTTGTGTGGGCATTTATCTTAACTGTATTTTCTGGGTCTTCACAAGTTTGAGTTTTCCAGAACTTATATATGGAGATATACCTATCTCATAGAACTGGAAGGGACCCTGAAAGGTCATTGAGTCCAGCCCCCTGCCTTCACTAGCAGGACCAAGTGCTGATTTTGCTCCGGATCCCAGGAGTGGCCCCCTCAAGAACTGAACTCACAACCCTGGGTTTAGCAGGCCAATGCTCAAACCACTGAGCTATACTTCCCCCCAACTTGATGCTCTCTAAGGGCACACTATTGCTGTCCAACCTTAACTCTGTGCTAACCATGTTTTTGGATATTTTTACTCCCCTTTTTTTTTTTTAAACAGAAAGAGAATGTTGTTGGTAGGGTGGGTGGTCACGTAGATATGCAGTTCAGACACTCCTGAGGACAGGTAATGATAATACCTAGTTCTTACATAATCCTTTCATCAATTGATCTCAAGAAATTTAATTACTCCCCTTGCACAAATGGGGAAACTGAGGAGAGTCAAGGTTTTCTGAGACCCAGTCCACTGTTTTCTCCACGAGGCCACACTGTTGCTATGCACTTCTTAAGTCACGCACACAGGTAACGAAATGGTGATAATGGCTGTGCTTTGAAATAGTTGGAGTGTGTAGTTACTAACAGCCAGTGAGAGAGATCTCAGACACTGTCTTTGTCTCAAAAACTTGACGGTTTTATTACATAGTAGTTACAATAACTTTAAACATGCGAGAGAAGACTGGTATATATATTTTCTCCCTCCCCACTATTTCCCACAATATACAGCTCTCCCCACCACCATTTCCAGCTTACCCTCTCCCACTCCTGACACATTAAGCCATTAGTATTTTAGAAGCCAGGTGACCACAAAATCCATGGATAAAACCTAGGGTTTTTTCCTCAGAAACATCTTACTCAAATGAGCCTACAGTACAACACTCCTCTCCCGTGACAATATGGATACGAATGCAGATTTTGGAACACTTAGAAAAATTGTCCTTTAAACATTGGTTTAATCTTAACTGTAGCAAATATGGGACTTTGCTATATTTAAGATTTTATCGCAACTACTTTGCTATATGCAAATTCCCAGCACAGGATATTCCTGAAAGTAGCAAGCTCTGAGAGGTGTGAAGTGGCTCATTTATCTTAAAGAAGGGGTCAGCAACCTCTGGCACGTGGCTCACCAGGGTAAACACCCTGGCGAGCCAGGCCAGTTTGTTTACCTGCCGCATTGGCAGGTTCGGTCGATCGCGGCTCCCTCTGGCTGCGGTTCACCATCCCAGGCCAATGAGGGCGGCGGGAAGTGCTGCGGGCCCAGGGACGTATTGGCCGCAGCTTCCCATTGGCCTGGGACGGCGAACCGCAGCCAGTTGGAGCCGCCATCAGCCGAACTTGCTGACGCAGCAGGTAAACAAACTGGCCCGACCCGCCAGGGTACTTACCCTGGCGAGCCACGTGACAGAGGTTGCCGACCCCTGTCTTAACATGATGCTCTCAGGACACCCTAGGGAGATGAATATGGGCTGAAACAACTTTCTGAGACATGTGAACTGCTCCGTTCATGTTGGCTGGTGTTCCCATCCTCCCTTCCCGGTGTTGGAGAGCCTAAGTCTATGTCTACACTACACAGTGTTTAGTGACGCAGCTGTGATGCTAAAAGGCACGCATTGTAGCCGCTGTTTGTCAGCAGGAGAGAGCTGTCTTGCCAACAAAAAACTTCCACATGCAACGAGCAGTGTTAGCATTGTCGGCAGGAGAGTGCTGCTGCCGACAAAGCGCTATTCATATCGGCGCTTGTTGTTGGCAAAATTTTTGTCTTTCAGGAGGACGGGGGGTTCACACCTCTGAAAGACAAAAGTTTTGTTTTTCACTTGCCAGAGTAGACAAAGCCTATAATAACCATCAACTATGCCTGTTCTCATCTCCTTAGCCCAGTCACAGCAGCGTGATTGATGCATGACTCCAGTATGACTATATTGGGCTCTCCACCCAAGGAGCACGGCTTCCCAAGATCCTGACTCACATGGGGAGCAGGCAAAAAGCTCAGACACCCTCAAAGGGGCAAGCATCCCCAGAACCCAGCTCACGAGGAGGGTGTAACACAGACTACCCCTAGAGGGACAGGGGCAGGGAGTGGGGCTCAGATACCCCCTAGAAGGGCAGGAGCTTCCCAGATCACAAATGAAGACAGGGAGAGTGGCTCAGTATCCCCCAGATACTAGCAAACACACACAGGAGGAGAGAGTGTGGGTCTGACAAGTGCCCTTGCCTTTATTCTCCCGCCACTATCCCCTCTCCCTTCCCAGTATCCCCCCATCCTCACTTGAGACTCCCAACCTCTTTCCAGATATCCCCATTTATGCCCCCTCACTGTAGTCTCTGGCAATCCTCTCCTGCTAATCTGCAACCCACTAAACTCTCCCCTCCCAAAAAGCATTCACTTGTCCACCCTAGTTGGGACTTGAACAGACAGTAGCTGCCTAGGTTCAGCATCAAGGGCTTACCGTTCATGCCCTTGAGCTAGTCAAATGCAGTGAAAACTAGCCACTTAAATACTCTTTGTCTCTCTCTTTGCACATTCTCAATGTAATCTGTTTGCGCTTGCATTTTAGGCCTAACTGGAGAAGCAAACTTTGGTTAACAACATTCTGATTTTGCTCTCCACCCTCCAAAGAGCTAAATGGGTGCCATGAAATTTCTGGGGGTAACCTCAAGCGAATGTGACACTTGAGCCAGGATTAGAACCATGCTTTGATCCCCCAGTATGGGCAGAGAAGCACTGCCAATACAAGTCAATGTTAAGAAAAGCTGTTTTTTTCAGGGCACTTTACGCCTCACGAATCCCTTACTCAACTGACTCCAGATTTGGATCACTGACTGAACCCTGGCACCCCTATGAGGTAAACTAAATGGCAAGACAATCCAAGTAACTGTGTGGATTTATAGCATTTAAGATTAGAGTTTCAAACAGAAAGCTGGTCTTAACCCAACTGTAGCTCAGGTAGCATTCCACTACAATCTAGTGTTTAAAAGGAGACAACTCTATATCCTTTATCCTAGTAACCTGAATAAAGCAAGATTCAAAAAAGTGAGAAGTTCCTCAGTGTAAATAGTAACTTTTTGAGTTTGAAAAAAATAATTATTTTACACCAGTTTGGCTGCTCATGAAAACTTTTGAGAAAAAACAGTGTCCCATCACTAGAGAGCTAGAAAGCCCCAGGCAATGAAGATTTTCAAACTTCACAAGATTCTACTGAGACTTTGATGCCACATATTACATTTTCAATTTCACACCCTGCATTCACTTTGAAGTCTAATTAATTTTTATGGCATTACTGCCTTGGGCATCCTTCAGATCCTTAAATAACAAGGGGAACAACACTATCAATATCTGTGCCACAGTGTATCACACATACTGGTCTACACATAGTTTTTGTTTCAGTGTTACTATTTTGGGGGTAGGGGGAGTTATACCAGGACAGCTTCTAGCGCAGATGCAGTTATATCAATCGAAAAGATGCCTTATACCAGTACATCTTATTCCCCTTCCTATACAGGTATAAGCATACTGGTATAAGTGCATCCACATTAGGAGCTGTAGCACTGTAATTATACCATAATAGTTAAATCAATATGTGGTTGTACAGAGAAGCCCTAAGTCACCTTAAGGCTTTCTCTGCTACAGAAGAGAAGGAAACTAAAATAAAAAGCTTAGTAGTAAAAACCTATCACAGTATAACAGCCCATTATTTTGCTTAATGTTCAGTATTTTCTACAGATACGTAACACTGCATTAACAGTGTAATATCATGCAGAGCAATTCAGTGTGTATAGTGTCAGCTTGGATTTAGATTGTGATTGTCACAGATCCACAGGATCGGTGTTACACCACCAGCTTTGGAACAGTCTCCTGGAGGAACTCACTCAGTGTGCCAGACCCCCAGGGGGATTCACTCTTCCTTCAGGATAGGCCATGAGGCCTCATCACTTCCTAAGACTGAACCTCTGTGGCTTCAGCACTCTGGCTTCACATCATGAGCTCTATTCAGTGAGTCCAACTGAGGGTATGACTACACTTGCAGCCGTACAGCTCTGCCGTGGGAGCGCTCCCGCGGCAGCACTTTGAAGTGTGAGTGTGGTTGCGGCGCCAGCGCTGGGAGAGAGCTCTCCCAGCGCTGCAGGTACTCCACCACCCCGTGGGGATTAGCTTACAGCGCTGGGGCAGTGTTTACACTGGCGCTTTGCAGCACTGTAACTTGCTGCGCTCAGGGGTGTGTTTTTTCACACCCCTGAGCGAGAAAGTTGCAGCGCTGTAAAGCCCCATTGTAGCCAAGGTCTGAGACCGACTCCTGGTAGAGACTTTGTACATTCTTCATGAATTAATGCATCTCACCAAGCATTTGCACTGACACCTAAGCTACATTGTCAAAACTGTAGGGTTTATTAGTCAGCTGGCACACAGTATAGGAAGTCCTCAGGGTAGCATAGAGAAATGAAGGTTAAGGCATAGATCATTCTGGTTAGCCCACAGTGCCCAGCCAAGCTGTAGTGAACCCCAGGTTCAGGCTCTGTCTCTCTTCATCTCACGTCCTTGTCAGTTCCTCTGTAAGAACCCTAACTCCCTCCAGCAGCCAACTTGTATCTCCTTCCCTCACCCCCCACCGCTCTCCCCCTCAGACCTTCCCAAACTTTTGTTCTGAGGTAGGAGATTTTGCTCAGCTTCCCTGCTGAAAGGCAGGGAAATCCATCTCTGTCTTGGTCTATGGTTGATAGGTGTCAATGTCCTGGTGACTGGATTTGCCATTGTCTTCTCAGATTCTCCACTGATATGGGGTCAGCCTTGACCAGTCCTTTCTAATGGCCATTCAGGCTCAGACAGCTAGGCAACATTCATACCTCTCTCTCTTAACCTACTCTGAGAGCAAACAGTCCTTTTTCTCCCCTGAGTAACCATGTTCATTATAGGGAAAACCAAGGCACACAGACTTATTCAGAAAATTCATAGACTTATTACAGAAAATTCCTGCTTCACCACAGTCATATTAGGCCTTTAATCAAACACTGCAGTTATCACAAAAATAAAAAATTGCATGTTTTCTACATACTAGAAATGCTTAGTTTCTTATCCAAAGTAGAGTCAAGATATATGATTTTCTAATGTTTACCAGTGAAGAAAAAGCAGCCCAAGCCTAAATTAGTAATTAAAATTATGAAGTTTTATCTACAGAACCAAGGGTGTTTGAAGGCTACATCATATCAGAAATATCTCAGAGAAAAAGGATGATAGTCCAGTCATTAGAAGACTAACCTAGGAAGACCTGAGACCAATTCCCTGTTCCTCCACAGACTTCTTGAGTGACCTTTGGCAAATCACAGCCTGTATATGCCTCAGTTCCTCATCTGTAAAAACAATAATAGTACCTCTCTACCTCACAAGAGAGTGTTGTGAGGAAAAATGCACTGAAGATTGGGAGGCACTCATTTGTAGTTACACCCAAGGTGCATCTACACTAGAAACACTACAGCAGCTCTGTAGCATGAACATTTACTACAACAACGGAAGGGGTTCTTCTGTCACTGTAGTAAATCCACATCTCCAAGAGGCGATAGTTAGCTCAACAGAAGAAATCTGCTGATGACCTAGTGGTTCTTACACCAGGGCTTAGGTCAGCTTAATTACATCACGCAGGATGTAAAACTTTTCAGAACCCTGAGCGAGCTAGTTAAGCCCCCCTAACTTTTTAGAGTAGATCAGCCCACAATAATTACTTATGTTTTAAGAGATCAGCTACCACTGCAGGGGCCGAAAAAAATTCTCTCCTGCCCATATCATGCCCTCCCCTCTCCAAAAAAAAAACGGTAAAATAGGAGAAGGGGGGAGGGGCAGGTTGCTGCCCAGTTTTAGCGTTGAAGTTGTTCATAGGGCTGTCTCCCTGTACTGATATAGTTATCTGGATGACCTTTTTAAGTTACCTAGTTTTACCTACTTCCTTCCCTTCCTTCTCCACCCCACCCCGCTCCAGTTATGGATACCCATGGTTAATTTTCTGGTTGGTTATTTTCTTTAGGTTTTGGTATGGACTTGGAACGAACACCTGTGGCATTGATGTCCATAACAGATTTCTAAAAGGCATATGTATGTATTAGTCAGAATAGCTGTGCAACACTGATGTTTTGTCATCCCAATGAGAGAGTGTTAATTAACAGAGTATAATGGAGTAAAAACCGTCATCACCTGCAGAAACTCAACATCCCAAAATGTACACAGCACAGCACCTCTCATGTGACCAAGAGGAAATCTGCAGGCATAAAGTAATTCACACAGTGGCTCTAATATAGGGCCTTTGGCTACTACCTTTCCAGCTTTGCTGAAGTCAATGCAGTAATTGTAATGTCAACATGTGACTATGTATGCTTCTTGAAGTTTGCATGCATATTAACCATTGTGAACTATATTTGGAGTTAAATTTTCTGAAAGCAGTTAAACTGCAAAGTGGGTAAAAGGGTTAACCCTAAGTTTAAAACGTGTGTGTGTGTGTGTGTGTGTGTGTGTGGTGCTGAAATCTGAAGATAGGTACAAAAGGTTTATATGCATGACACCCCTATCTTTTAATTCACCAAAACCTCAAGAATATAATTAAATTAAAAAGCCTACACAAAGATTTCAAGAGGACATTGAACACACTGGCCTCAAAAACCAATTGTCTAAATAAAAGGTATGATATAGCAAGGTACTTTTAATATATTTAATGTTAATATTAAATATTGGGATAAATTTAATGTTAATAAGTACCCCATAATAATGTATAGTATGCATGATTTTTTTTAAAAAAAATTTAAGGTTCTATGGTAATGATGTTTCTCAGCAATTACCTGTGAATAAACTTAAAGCTTAGCATAACAGAAAAAAACATTACAACTTGGTCTGCTGTATAAGAAGAAAAACTAGGTACACCGCCTCATAAACTTAATAACTGAACAGTGGGATAATTCACCCTAAACCCTTAAAAGGTAGAAGTCATTGAAACCCTGGCCTGCTTATAGAACAAAAACACAGGAAAGTATGGGGGTAATTCCTCTGTTTTCCTTCAATCAGCAAGTGTATTTGTAAAAGAAAGGGATATTTTAAGCAATAATCTGTCACCCCAAAAGGGGTAGAAACTTGTTCTTTTGGTCTTTCAGAAAATCAGGAAAAGCTGGTACCAGCTAAAAAGCAACCCAGAATATCATGAATCTACTGTCACGACAAAAACTGTGTTTTATGTTTTATCTTGTGTTGTTTGTCTTGTTGCTAGCATTGTTGTGTATTGTGTACAAAAAAACCTACTGCATTAGGCAAAAAAGAATTAATAAGCAGTTTAACTGTATTTACAGAAACCAATGTTGCAGAAGGACAGAGGTCAAGGAATGCCAGTCTGTTAACAGGGAAACATCCTCAGGTAGCAGACACCATCTTAGGAGGAACTGGTTTTGGAGCAAGGATTATAAATACTGTAGACGAGGAGGTAATTAAGAATAAATTAAGTTCCTTGTCACAAGTGCAAGATAGTCTCATTCACAAGCAGGCAGATACTACTGTAGACTTGGTATAAATAGGTCTGGAAAACCTAAAAGCAACATGGAATATGTGGCAGTGATTAAACACACCACCACCTGGCCATAGGATGTACTGAAATGCAAATTCTCAGTTTAGCATTACTTGAACATGAAATGTTTTGGGTAATATCTGGAAATGTTAGGGTACTAACGCATCTTTTAAAACAATGGAAGACGTCCTTGTTCAACACCTACAAATATGAATGGATGCAATATGTTCCCAGCATGGTTAAGCCTAATTTGTTATTAGGTGAAATTATAGTTAAAATTGCTCACCAACAATCTGTGGAGACAGAAATATGGAAAGTGAGCCCGCTCCCAAAATTGACCATGGGATTCTTTTGGCCACTACGGGTTATGGGTCAGTGAGCTGGGAAAAAGGAGAAATTATTGAATACCCAAGGGTGTACGGAGTGGAGTTGGCCACTAAATTGATCTGGACTCTGGACTGGTAACTATAACATCAACTGGTGGGACAGTGTGTGCATGTGTGTGTGCTTGAATGCCTATGCTAATTGTTTTATCTCCCACAAACATGGCGTATTGCCTTTTCCCCTGAAAAAACATCCGGTGTGCTGCTTATAAGCATAACAATATGACTAGTTTTGTTTTTTTTATGTATAACAAAGACATGAAAAGTCTCCCCCACCCAACTTGAAAAACATGAGTCGTCAAAAGGCAACAAAACTGGAGTTTCTAGCCCTCACCTAGGTTAAAAACAAACCCTAAATTTCAAGACAAAGCCAGCTTAATTTATTTACAAACATTACAAAACTAAAAACTGTCATTTAAAAAAAACCCTACTTACTATAGCTGACACCTGGTCAGATTTGCCTCTGTATTTGCACAAAAATTCTACCTTGGCATACAATTACAAATGTGAAATTTCAGATGGATTCAAATTTTGATCATGCTATGGGGATAGTAAGCACTAGGCTTATAATGGAAAGCTAGCTTCAACCTAAAGTATGGAGTCAAATATCAGAGGGGTAGCTGTGTTAGTCTGGATCTGTAAAAGCGGCAAAAAGTTCTGTGGCACCTTATAGACTAACGTACGTATTGGAGCATGAGCTTTCATGGGTGAATACCCACTACATGCATCCAACAAAGTGGGTATTCACCCACGAAAGCTCATGCTCCAATACGTTTGTTAGTCTATAAAGTGCCACAGAACTCTTTGCCGATTCTACAGTATGGAGAGTCTAATATCTTTAAAACCCATCAAGCTTTCCACAAAATGAGGTAACAAGTTTAAAATCTAATAAATTAATCTGCTGTATCTAGGCAAACTGCTAGCAAGATTTTTTGTCAAGGGTTTTATTGGTTAGAGCAAAAAAACACAGAAGCATTATTCTGGGCAATAAAAAGCAATGTATCAGCATATCATTCTTTGTGCCTTATTGAACATGTGGCAACTTAAGTTATCATTACTTTTTATTATAAAAGTTGCATTTTAAATGACTGTAAAATATTTAATGGGGCTTCTGGGTTATGGAACTAGAGATAGATGTGCAATTATTTATTAGCCATAGCAATATCTTAAGTTTGTGTTTTTCTATCTATTATCAGGATCCATCCAAGGATCAGACTAAAAATTCCCTCATCAGTTTTCCCAATTACTTTATCTATTTGCATTCAAATAAAATCAAAGAGTTTTTACCCACTTCATTATTCTCAAAAAAACATTTTCCTTTCCAAATTCCTTCCATGTCATTCTGTCAATGATGTTTAAGTCTAACCATCACTGTATCATCATATTTGTATGACACTCCATATTTTTGCAGCCTTCCTCTCCTCTTTACTCATGTTATGAGCACTTCCAACAGGTAATAAAGGCAACACTTTAATTTGACAAAAAATTTTAATAGCATATGTGCAAAGATATACATCAGGGGTCGGCAACCTCTGGCACACAGCTCGCCAGGGTAAGCATCCTGGCAGGCTGGGCCAGTTTGTTTACCTGCCGCATCTGCAGGTTCGACCGATCGCAATGCCGACTGGCCACGGTTCGCCATCCCAGGCCAATGGAGGTGGCAGGAAGCCACGGCCAGCACATCCCTCGCCGCTTCCCGCCACTTCCCACCACTCCCATTGGCCTGGGATGGTGAACCGCAGCCAGTGGGAGCCACAGTACGCCAAACCTGCCAATGTGGCAGGAAACAAACTGGCCCAGCCCGCCAGGGTGCTTACCCTGGCAAGCTGTGTGCCAGAGGTGGCTGACCCCTGATATACATATTGTCTCAAGATCCTGGATACCACTGACCAAAGGACATTTTCTTAAGACTAATGCTTTGGGTGAAAAATAACAGTTTCCTGATATAGTAATCAAATCTCTGCTACCATGTTGATGCTTCTGGGAATGATACCATAGGGGAAGGAATCAACTCATACCTTTGTGTAGTAAGTAATTAAGTTGTTATAGGTAAATAAAGAATCTAATTTTAATAATATTTCTCTTTTAAACAAACAAATATATCATTAAAACATGAGAAAACAATAAAGTTACCTGTTACTAAATGGTCTGGAAACCTGCTTGTGGCCACAACACACAAAAACAGTGCAAAAAATTTAATTCTATTAAATTGAAGGGTACTATTTTAATCCTTAAAACTACATGCCCATTTGGAAAATTAACAAGGATATGCAGAAAGATATCGAAGCATGTTCAATATTATGCTAGTTTTACCAGTAAGATTTTTTTTAAATAAGTTTCATTCTGGGACACTTAAAAAAAATCCAATTATCTCAAATAATCTGTCATCTTTTTAACACTTTCTCAAGCAGAATTAACATGGATTTTTCTCTTTTTAGTTGTATTATGCTTAATATAGCTTAGCCCACAGTTCTGTCATTTGGCTAAAAAGTTAAATTCATTATCTAATAAAAAGTAAAGTTTCACAATTTGCAGCCTCAACTCATTCCTACTGATTACAGTGTAAACATTGTATGTGTAATTTAAGTTTTAAAGTACCAGGTTGTATTCTTGCCATGAAGTCTTCCTAGAAAAGTAATTAAAACATTTCATAAATTTTCCATGTACACAGCTTCCCATTAGAATTTACCTTCAATATGCTCTTATCACTTCTTAAATATTTCAGAATCTATTGTTTACATTAAAGAACTCCCTTTAGATGAAGACAGTCAATGAACTGCATATACATTCTGCCTACAAAACACTCAGTTTCAGCCAGATCAGAGAGTGACATAGTTTGTCCTCAGGTAGAAGTTAGGAACAAAAGAGATGACATCTGAAATAAATGCTAAATAGTGAATTGAGAGGGCACATTATACAAATAGGGATTATTTAGTGCTACAAGAATGAGGAGGTCAAACCTCCTTTTTAGTCAGTGTTCAGTAAAAATAAAAACGACAAGCATCAATATAGGGCAATTTCTTACTACTTACTGTATTTTTTCTTAATTCTCCTGATGGCAGGTAGGGATAAACTCCTATATCAAGCCAGATCAGCAAGAACACTGAAGGAAGGCTGTGTTAATATTCAGAAGTCTTAAAAGTTGACTAAACTGCATTTTATTTTACCAGCAAATATACATAAAGCTTTCTAGAGTGGCTCAAGAACGTGGGTAACAAATTCAGGGCAGACTGTTAAGACAAGCCCCAAATTGTCTTAGATTTCATCAAGCAATCATCAAATATAAACGCCTCAGGCCCTATACCAGCCTTAACAGGGAGTCACAGACTGTCCACTTGGGTACTCTGATCAGGCAGGTATGCCTGCCTTTGTGATAGATGGTCCTTTATACCAAATATTCAGGTTACTCCCAGTCCTAAAGGACCAGTCACTTAACATAGGTTAATTGCACTTAGATTTCACACCAAAGTCAATCCTATAATAAATTATCTAAAAATTTATTAACTAAGAAAAAGAAATGAGTTATTTACAAGTTTAAAGCAAGTAAACACAACACATCTGAGGTACACTTATGCTGCCTCAAGTTACATCAGCATACAGCCATCACAGTTAATACATTGTTTATGTGCGTGCATACCTGGCTCCTTGTATCAGCAAGGCAGGTACTCACCAGGAGCGCTTGTATCGATGCATAGTGAAGTGTACCTTGGACAGGTATCCCACATTGTAACCTGCAACCATTCAGCACACTTGTTGAAAAGATTTGGCAATGCATGATGGGGCCGAATGAGTCATGCAGGAGTGACTTGGACTGCAGGGTAAGTTTTCCAGTTTGCAATGGTCTCCACTCCATAATGTTACCAGTATCCCATAATTTTTGTGCTTTTTTTCAAATGCCCACAAACCTGCGTGGCACTCCATGCTGTCCACCAACTCTGACAGAAGCACTGACCTTGCACAGCTTTGCACTACTGTCATGAGCGTTGCAAGCACAGGGCACACAATCCTGGAGTATTTGCAGAGCCACAAAAAGAATCAAATCAGTGGGGAACATGACGTTTCATTGGAAGACAGACAGCTGTGGGACATAGCAAGAACCAATTCAAGGTTGTTGGTGGCGTTCAAGGTTGTTGGTGGAGCAGTCGCAGCTGGGGAGTGGCAATTCTGGGCACAAGAAACAAACACTCATTGGTGGGGTTGCACCATAATGTAAGTTTTGGATGATAAGCAGTGGCTAGAGATCTTTCAGATGTACAAGATCACATTCTTGGATCTGTGTGTGGAGCTCACCCCATCCCTCCAGTGTAGGGACACCCAAATGAGAGCTGCATTGACAGTGGAGAAGTGAGTGGCAATCGCACTGTGGAAACTTCCAACACCAGATTGCTATTGGTCAATCACAACTCAATTTGGAATCAGGAAATCCACCACAGGGACTGTGGAGGTGAAGGAGGCAATTAATGGCCCTGCACACTTGCTACACCGGACTGTGACTCTTGGCAATGTGCAGGACATAGTGGATGGATTTGCAGCAGTAGGATTCCCAAACTGCAGCAGAGCAATAGATGGTACGCATATCCCTATTTTGCCACCAAACCACCATGCTACAGAAAGAGCTACATCAACAGAAAGAGCTACCTTTCTATGGTTATGCAAGCATTGGTGGATCACCAGGAATGTTTCACTGACATCAGTGTGGGCTGGTCAGGGAAAGTGCAATACATTTGCATCTTTAAGAACACAGGTCTATTCAGAAAGCTGCAAACGGAATTACCATTGGGAATGTTGTGATCCTGGGAGATCAGTAGTGATCCTGGGGGATCCAGCCCACATCTTACTCATGAAGCTTTACACCAACCACCTCAACAGCACCAAGCAACGATTCAACTACCAGCTCAGCAGGTGCAGGGTGACAGTTAAATGTTCTTTTGGTTGTTTGAAAGAAGAACACTGGTGTTGTTTACTCACCAGACTGGAATTCAGCAAGAATAATATCCCAATGGTTATAGCTGCCAGCTGTGTCCTGCATAATAATAATGTAAAGCAAAGGAGGAAAAGTTCCCACCAGTGTGGAGGGCAGAGGTGGAGTGGCTGTTGGTTGACTTTGAAGAGACTGATACAAAGGATATTAGAAGAGCTCAGCACGGAGCAATACAGCTCAAGAAAGCTTTGAAAGACCATTTTAAACAGTGAGCTAGAGTAGTTTGTGTTGTAGTGTGCTCTACCTGGGCCTGTTCTTTTGTGGCCTGCTAGGAATTGTGTGGTTATTGCTGTACATGTACGAATATAACTTTGTCAATGCACCTATTAATTCTTACAACATGCTCCTAGGAGCTGTGCGACACCGTGCAGTAACAGTTAATTGGTTGCTTTCAAAACTGCTGAGCACTTGGTAGCATATGTTGTGAACTAATAAAGATGAATTATGTTCCAAACAGAATTTTATTCTGTAACAAAACCCATGCAAAAAAAAAAAAAACCCCTATACAATTTTAAAACAAATACATTAAAAACTTGATAAAACTTAATAAATTAAGAGAACAGAACGTATGTAGGTGAAAGAGCATTCCCGTCCGTTTAAGCTACACCTACACTCAGTGTATGTGAAGCTGCGATTATCTTTAATGTCCCTGAGGTGCAACGGTAGGGATAGTGTAGCGACCCGATACCACATGGAATGTTGCAGGGGAGGAGGGGTATAGGGAGGTCCCCATATTGAGTTCTTAATGGGTTGCAGAGTGAGGAAAGCCCAGGATTGTTGAACTTGCAAGTCCAGCAGACCTGTGTTTGCTGCCAGAAAAATCCCATTAAATCATGGTGCATTCTCCATGTGCTTTTCCTGATGAGACTCCTGGGCCTCTCCCCTCCCTACTCTTTCCTTCTGTAGGCTGTCTCCAACATTCAGGCCCTGCACTCACAGTCTAATGGAGAACTGGCTTGCAGGATCTCCTTGAACATGTCATTCCAAGTCCTCGTCTTCCTCATCATCATCTAGCTCAGGTGTTCCACGGGTGTAAAGGGGGAGACTCTGAAGGCTGCAATGTCAGCAGCTGCTGATACAACACAGAGGTACCACAGTCAGCATATTCACTACAGAAAGCAAAACTTAAGATGTTGAACTCACTGCCCTTGCTCCCCAAAAGTTTTCAGCACTACCTTCTCACTTCTGCTTGGGACTGCTAATGCCCAGCGCCGGTCACAGCATCAGCCATCGTGAGGATGGCCCGACAGGGGTCAGGAAGAGGGGGGAAGTACTCGGTTGCACGATTCTAGTAGTATAGGGCAACCGTACTGAATACTGGTACCGTTTTCCAAAGGTAGTGGTAATTTTAGCTGATCTCTCATTCCTGATGGTAACAAAGACAGAGAGAGCACAGCTACTGCTGGCATCCTGTACTGCAGCGATGCCTGCTGAAGTTATTCCTGAGTGGTGTGGGAAAGTGTCTTACCACAGAGGAAGAAATAAGGCAGCCCTCCCTAGAAATCTTCAGCAAAGGATTGCAGGGTACCTCCATGAAAGTTTCGAGACTTGTCAGGCTGTGTAGAGCCATGGTCAATATACTTAGATTGACACAGGGAGAGTATAGACTGTAGATTCAAGAAACATCCCTGTGTATATAAACTGCCCTGCATGCCACCGCTTCCCTTCCCTCGGCCCCATCTAACTCCAAAGGGAACTAAAAAGCTGATAGCGACTCTACCTCTCTTGGTTGTACCATTACCTCTTCTAGGACGTGTAAATTAATGAAAAGTCAAAAGATGTGTCCTGCTATGTCATAAACAGGTAGTTAACGGTTAATGCCTCTTTTACCTGTAAAGGGTTAAGAAGTTCACCTAGCCTAGCTGACACCTGACCAGAGGAACCAATGGGGGAACAAGATGTTTCAAAAAGAAGGAGGGAAGTTTCCTTTGTTTAGACAGTTTCAGTCGGAGTGGAAAAGATCAATGAACCAGCCTCTTATCAGATTAGTAAGTTTTAGAAAGGAATAAATAGGTTTATGTTTATTTTCTTTTGTAACTTGTCTTTGTGCAATTAGGGGAATTATCAAATTGGGTATTCTTGTGTGTATTACGGTTTTTGCCCAGGAGAACATCCTATGTTTTAAATCTGTTGTCTGTGAGACCAGCTTGTATGCTGTCTCCCAGAGGTTTTTTTCTTTCACCTTTATTTTCTTTAATTAAAAGCCTTCTTTTTGAGAACCTGATTGATTTTTCCTTGTTTTAAGATCCAAGCGGATTGGATCTGGACTCAGCAGGAATTGGTCGGGGAAAGGAGGGGAGATGATTAAATTCTCCTTGTTTTAAGATCCAAGGGATTTGGATCAGTGTTCACCAGGGAGTCTCTCAAGGCTCTCTTTTTGGGGGGGAAGAGAGTTTTCCAGGTAACTCTAGAAATCTGGATGGTGGCAGCGGGACCAGATCTAAGCTGGTAGTTAAACTTAGAGGTGTTCATGCAGGTCCCCACATCTGTACCCTAAAGTTCAGAGTGGGGGCGAGACCTATGACAGCTACTTGGGAGTGCCATCCCCAGAACTGAAAATTTATCTACACTTATCAGAGGTTCCTTCCCTTGTATCAGGCTCAACTGTGCTCGACTGCTGGTCTGGCTGGACTACAGTGGAGTCAAGAATAGGTCCTGGCTTGCCTCACAGCTTGATTCCCCAGTCACCTGTCCTGCAAACTCCTCCTGATCCTCACTGTTCCCAGCAGATGCCTTGAACTCAGGCTCCTCAGAGTCATCCATGGTGTTGTGATGGTAGGGTCTCTGTCAAGTATGGCATACAGATCTTCGTAAAAGCAGCAGGCGTGGGGCTCAGCACTGGATCAATTATTGGCCTCCCTGGCCTTCTGGTATGCATGCCACAACTTCTTGTATTTCACGCGGCAATGCCGGTGGTCCCCGTCATACTCCTTTTCCTACATCCCCATAACAATCTGCTCATACATGTCAATGTTTCTGTGGCTGGTATAGAGCTGTGCCTGTATAGCCTCTTCTTCACACAGGCCCAAGAGATCCAATATTTCCTGTCTACTCCAGACAGGAGCACGTCTGGAGCGTGTAGCCAGCATGGCCAGCTGGGCAGCTGCACTCAATAATGGAAAGCGGCTAGGTGTGCTTGTCAACCCAGGCAATCAGGAAAAGGAATTTCAAAAATTTGTGGCGTTTTAATGGAGGAGGAAAGAGTCTTCCCGTCTCCATGGCCTCTGGGCAGTGGAGTTCACAATGGTGACCAGAGCCATCAGCCTGGAGCATTGTGGGACTGCTGCTGGAGAACAGTTAGGGTTGACATAAGTAACACAATGACTACACTTAGCCTTTGTCCACCTAAGTACATCGACCATAGCTCTACACTAGGAAGGTGATATTACTATGTCAGCATAATAGGGGGCTTACATCGGTGGGAAACAAATTTAAGTGTAAACACATGCACGACTAGATAAACATAAGCTGCCTTGCATTGACCTAACTTCGTAGTGTCAACTGGGCCTTAAGTTCCAACAGGTGGTAGAAGCTGCTGTAATATACAATCTCTATAAATTGTATAGGCTACGAAGCTGGGGTTCCCGTGCTTATGCTCAGAAACTGTACCCTGCCGAAGTCCAAGCACCATAGAGATACAGTTTCTTCTTGTCCGGGATTGTTATTCCCTTTCTCCCCAGAGTTCAAACTGATGGGATGAGTTCATGCACACGTCTTCTCTCCCGGGACTGAACCGAATACAGTTAAAGTTCTCATTCTATGATGTTTCACAATGGCTCATGGGCCTTCTTAGTGGGCAGGACCTAACACCTTCTATAGGAATCCAGCATTTTACATTAATGAATGCTTCTTTCTCATGTGATGGCTTACACAATTACAGAGGATTTCATTGCAAACACTTAGTGCCACCTTATAACATGGGGCACGGATGTAATAAGTGAGAGTAATACATACAGCATTTTACAAACATTTCATAACGTCTGAATACTAAACACATTTTCATAAACTTAACATATATTTTACCAATACTAACACACTAAGCCAGACTGGTTTCCAGCTATGTTTGTGTCAATGGTTAGTTGAGAATTTGGGACCTTGGCATCAGTTGACACCTGGTATGCCAGCATCACAATGTAAATTTATAGCTACTGGTTAAACAACACCGTGGTACTGAAATATTAAATTCAGAAGATTTTTAAGATCAGATTCCATAAGAAGGTCAAGTATGGTACTAGGTGTAGCAAGAGCACACCAAGACCAAAAAACATACAAGGGCATCAAGGGACAATAGACTAAACCCAGGAAAGTTACACCGTCAAACAGCAGCAGCATGAGAAGGAAATCCAGCATTAGAGAGTATTAGCGATGAAAAAAAAAAACTCACTAAAAATGAAATTAAGATACAAGTCAAAACATTGAAGAGCGATAAAATCTATCTTAGCTGAATATACTGCTTTTCTATCAATCAGTTCACATCAGTAGTAGTAAAATAAATGTGCAAGTTATACTCAGTACTGAACTGGCCTCAGTATGTACGAATGTAAGAATACAACTAAATATAAAAATGTATCTTTTAGAATATGGCTACATACCAGTGTAAGCCTGGACTTGATCCTGGGCTCAAGCCTAACCCCCTTGCATCCACACACCAATTGTGTTAACTGTGTTAATTCGAGTTAGGGCTCGAACCAAGGGTCCCAGTACCCTGCATGGCTGGAGGCTCCAAGCCCGAGTTAAGCTGGGATGAAGGGTTGAAGTCCTGTTGCTTTCTTGTGTGCACATGGCCCCAGCTTGACTCGGGTCCCAGAAGTTCTCCAGATATATACCTGAGATCCTTGGGGCAATTTCCTTAGTCCTCTCTATGCCAACAATGCATAGTGCAGTATTTTGCAAATAGAAGCCACATCTCCCTTTCCAAATGGCGGCAGTTCAGATCAGCAATAACCCATAGTCTGCTGAAACACACTGTCAGAGATCCTGTGGGGTTTTCAATGGAGATCGGTCAAAATAATTTTATTTTATTTATTTTGCAAAAAGACTGCTTCCCAGTCACAAGCCAAATTTTGGTGCATATTGCCCAGACGCCCCTTCTCACACAGCCCCAAGGAGGGCAGGGGTCCAACGAGCAAGGACCAGAAAGTGGAGTGGGGACTAAGCAGGTGCCCTGGAGGGGAGTAGCAGAGCTCCCCGCCGAGAGGAGGATGACCCCCAACACCTTAGCCACTCCCCACCCCTTCAGGGCAGCTGCTTAGTCCTCACTCCACTCTCTGCCCTGTCCCCCCACCCTCCCAAGGGCTGTATGTGCAGGGCAGCATGCACTATCAGGGTGGCGAGTAGGAGCCAATCCCAAAACCTCCACCCCTTACCCCCTCCAGAGCTTGCCTGGAGCAGGAAACAAAGCTGACAGGTGGGAGATAGCTTAGAGGAGAAGGAAAATGGTGCAGTCATTGGGTAACTAGAGCACGGGCTGTGGGCAGTATCAAATTGTAATTGATTCCTTAGAGTGGGGAGTAGATAGGATTAACTGTTAAAGGGCTTGGTTTGTCAGAATCTAGAAGCTTGTGGAAAGTAGGCAAAAGGCACATGGTAATGATTTTTAAATGCAGCTAACTGGGTCTTCTTACTTTTCAGTTTTCAATCTTCACAACATTAAATTTACTATTTCAGTAGGTGGTTGTTTCGCATCTTAACTGTATAGACTGATGAAAGGTGCAGACCATTACTTCAATTAACTTAGCAGTGTTTGGTAATTACCCAGTGTCAGTGTACAAATTTTTGACTCAGCATGCATTAATTTGAAGGAACTGTTAAGAAAATGAAGAACTAAATGAAGTAACAAATGCAAATAGTTCTTCTAAAGTGTAAATATTGTCAAGAGTTAAGTTACAAGATAAAGAACACTTATTCTTATGAAGGAAACTGATCTCTTCAGATTCAAAATGAATGATATCTTGTCTGTTCATGTCAAGTAGAGAACTTTGAGTTTTATGACCCAGCAAGTAACACTTAGTCAGTGCCATCAAAATGTAGACTCAATGGTTATTTTAGTCTTCCTTCCAGCAGCTCTCCAACCTCCACTTCCTGCAGGAGAGTTCTGTTCATCTTTAACACCCACTAAAGGCAAAGGCCAACAGGTGATTAGGCCATGTAAACAAGATAAAGACAAACTTGTTAAGAAAGTTACAACTTTATTCTATGCTAGCATCATCACTTGCCATGCAGCACAAAATAAATAATGAAATTTATGCAATTCACCTTATATATACACACTTCCAAATAGACTTCAATTTGCAGATCTACTACTACTAGATAATACAAGTGAAAAAAGAACTCAGGAAAATTAAAAAACAAACGCGAACTTCAAGGCAAGATAATTAGTCAAATAAGATGAATAATTTTATTTTATTCATGTTCTTATACTGGACACATCACCATGGGAAAAATTTGTTCCTACCATACCAAATACTATTGATGCTACATCTGAGAAGAAAGCCACGGAGTATCTTGTCTAAGTTGATAAAGAGAACATCCAAGAAAGGAGACAAAAAATAGCATGACAAGGAAGTCTTTGCCAATTGGTAAGATAACAAAACAAAGGAAAAGCTATGAATACTGCTTAGGCACAATCACTAAGCTTCTGACATATGGATGCTCAACAAAGTATTTAAAGCACACAGAAAAAACAACATTTAGAAAATTTATAGTTCATATTGTGGAAAGTCAAAAATCCCTCCACAACTAACATCCAACTGCCTAAAAGTTGACTAAAAGTAAGAGACTGATTCCCCAATTTCCTAATAACTTGCAGTGAAACTTGCAAAAAGATTCTCTCTCTACATTCACATTCAATTACAACAAGCATGCTAAAATTTTCACTGTGCACAAAGATGAGGTATTTTACACAAGAAGAGAGATTGCAGAGCAGCACTGAGTTACAGTAGCAGGAACAGCACATAGGGAAAGGGGAGACTTGGGACTAGAGAACAACAGGCAAGAGCACTAGAGATAAAGCAACAAAAATGGGGAAGGGACAGCATTAAGAAAAATGGAGAAACGTGCAACGACAGAAAATTAGGGAGAAACTGGGAAACAAAGGAAAGAAGAAAACTTGGAAAGACAGTGGGGGAAAATCAAGAATGAAAATGGAAAGCATAGGATCACAAAGATATGAGAGATAAAATACTGTAAAAGGCAAGACGCAGCAATTGCATCGGGGATGCAGAAAGGTGTCATGGAGGACTCTCATACTATTGTTACAAAAAGGACTCCAACCATAACAGTTCAGGAACCACTGTACTAAATACTGTACTAACATACACAGACACACACGCCTCCTGAAATGTTACACTCTAATCACACTATTTGTATGTGCATTATTATATTTTAAGTTCAATTTGTCACCTATATCTTTCATATGTTTATCTAATGAATTGGGGTGTTTTTTTAATAAAATGCTATGATATACAATACTAATGTCACTTATATAATGTAAGTGACAATAATATTGTTAGGGTCTTAATGCAGAGGAAACTAAACAGCTTTCTGTGTCAGAAGTTACAGCATATTCTTGCATCCGAAGAAGTGGGTATTCACCCACGAAAGCTCATGCTGCAAAACGTCTGTTAGTCTATAAGGTGCCACAGGATTCTTTGCTGCTTTTACAGCATATTCTTAACATCTGTTGATTTGGTTTTGTCACAAACAAGGAGAGACTGAGATGATCCCAACAAGTTGCAGTCTTGCACCAACTGAAAACAAGATGACTGCAATGGTGGGGTCATGAAGAAGGTACACTTTTACAGGAGGTTTACTGAGCTGAGGTCAAAGGAAGTAGAGCACAAGGCTGACCACGAATAAAGCTGGAAGATAAAACAGAGGAATTTAAAGAAGTCTAAATCCTCCTATACCGACTCTTGCCAAAGAAAGAAGACTTGCAAGGGACCATTCAACATGGAAGTCCATTCTACACACCACCACAGCTACGTCATAGCCATGTGAATCTGTTGCTACCAAGCATAACAACTTTAGAGAGCATTTCAATTTCTGCATTGAGAAGAGGGTGTAAGGCTATTAAAAGCTGACTATTCTTGACAGCCCTCACCAATGAAATAGTTATAAACAAATCAATTTACACAGAGAATACAATGATAAAACTAAAATAGAAAAACGTACTTGACTGTATCTAATTCAATTTCGTTTTCAAGCAGATGATTGAAACCATGTCAAGCAATGTTAGCCTGACCAATAATGACATAGATGAATCTCCTCCTGTCACCAATTCTGAAAATCCAGATTAATTCAGAACTATAAAAGTGAGAATGTTATGAGATGCATGGAAAAGACAGTGGTTGACATATGATGCTGACAGCTTTGATGTTCTGCACTTCGTGTCAGCAGTATGATAAAAGCCAGAGTATTAGCAGAAATCATTTTGAGAGCGGATGAAGTACATTCAGACTACACATTATTGAAGCTCATGAAGTCTTTGCTACAAAGAAAAATTCTGAAAGACCGTTCACAGCCAAACGAACAAAAGTGTAGGACAGACCAGGAGATAAATATGTGCACTTATGAAGCAGGAAGTAACTGACCGAATGAGTAAACCATTCTGTACTGATTTTTATACTCTTATAACAAAGAGGCCATTCACCTATTTTCTTCAACCTGATGCCATTACAAAAAAAAAAAAAAAAATTCAGAGCAGATGTCATCCAAAAAGAAAGCAGTGACAAGGAAGGTCTTTTTTGACAGTACAGTATACAGGTAAAGCAATACTATGGCCAACATGTTACATAAACATTTGGGTTTTTTAATTGATTCTCAAAACAGATAATGAGAGTGTATTGGGGCACTAGCACCTATATTTGACAACTCACCACCACTAATGGGCTTATTATCTGAAAATTAGTCAGCGTTCCTGGAGCTAAAAGCAATACCAAAATGATCATTTGATTACTAAAATGTCCATTGGGCTGATGAAAGTTTAGAGTGGAGAGCTGCTGATAAACGCGGTCTCAGGAAGATAGTAATCCTGCAGCAGTTACTGTACTGAGGCCTCTCATTTGACAGACCTTTCACTGGAGTTATGTTGCAACTGGGGGTAACATGCTGTTTACAGCTGCTCACAAGAGATGCTTGGCTGTTGCTGACTTTTTAGCTTACTACAAATTAAAATTAAGCACAAGATACGAGACCTCTGGAGAGCATATTCAAAAAGAAGGAAGGATTGAGTTGGAGTTTCATCCCATCCCCAGCTGAATTACCAATGCTGAGCAGCTTAACACACAGCCATCCTTTCACTGAGGATTCTGTATCTCTCCTATGTTATACTGAACGAAGGAAAAAGGAAAATATAGCAGTTTGCCAGTTCTCAAGGCTCCCTCTAGCAGATCAAGAGAAATGCAGCAATGGGGGTCGTGCAGAAGGAGAGGACAACATGGCTCATTTAGATTCCCAATTAAAAAGAGTCAAGGCATTTCACCAAATATAAAGGAAGGAAACTACTACTACTACTATGAAAAACTAAAACAACCGATTAGGAAGAAGCTTTTTTTAACAGAAGGTGGGAGAGGGCAAAATTTGTGAAGTAGAAGAGAGGTTTTCAACCATTTCCTTTCTGAGCTTCCCCTCCCCCCAACATGCTATAAAAACTCCATGACACGCCTTTGCCACAACTGTTTTTCAGTAGATTAAAAGCCAGGGTTAGTGTTAGGGGGTAGCAACCAAGGTAATTGCCCAGGGCCCCACACCACAGGAGGCCCCGCAAAGTTAAGTTGCTTGGGCTTCGGCTTCAGCCCCGGGCGGCAGGGCTCAGTCTTCAGGGATACTGGCCAGATACTTGAACATAAAGTTGCAGAAGCTAATTCCAAGTCTCCTCCACATCCAGATCCTGGAGTTCTTCAGTCCAGGTGGCTTCCCTAATTAATTCACTTACCTTTCTAACATTTACCCTTTTAAAATCAAGTTGAAGACCCATTTTTGTAGCCTTCCATTTAGGGTTTACACTGAATTGTCTCAGAAGCACTGCAAACAAGGCTGTCCTTTACAATCAGTTCTTCTATGAGACCCTTGCTACTTACCAATACTAAATCTTAAATGGCATCACCTCCTTGTTGTTTCAGACACAGTTTGGTGAAGAAATGTGTCAGTTATCCCATCCAGGAATATCTGGGTCCTGCCATTATTAATAGCACTTGTCCCTAGTCTATATCTGGGAAATTAAAACCTCTCATAATCACACAATTCCCAGTAGTATTTATTTTATTAAAAATAAGAAAGAGGTCTATAGCCATATCCAAATTGAATCCTGGGGGTCCGTAGGAGACCCCAAGCACTATCCCAGTGGGGGCTGTGTTATCTTTCCTCCCCAAAGTTATTTTGACCTGAAGAGGTGGTTTTATCCATTCCATTACTTCTAATTTCTCTACAGTCTACCTCATAATTAATATACAATGCTACTCCACCACCTTTACCTTTATTGCTGTCTTTCCTGAACAACACCTTCAATACCTCTGCTACAGCCATGTCTACTAATCCACCATGTTTGTTATGCCTATAATATCTGGTTTCACTTCCTAGTTTTTGCCACCAAGGAGCTGCAAGCAGGAGTAAGATGTGTTGTAACGGATCTGTGGACTTTTCCTCCAAAAAAGAAATGTGTGGTGACCTACAAAACTGGATACACAAAAAACACACTATTTCCAAATAGAAAGGAAAGGAAAAAATTAAGATCATTACTTCCTCTAGCGGCTTGTCCAAGTGACTACATACAGCGTATTACTATGTCACAGCTATGTTTCCCTTTAGCTCAACTCTTCTTTTGTGTTGAAGGTCTCAGGCTTTCTTCCCACCAATGACACTTGTAGCTTTATGGGTCACATTTTCTTTCGAAATATTAGTGGGGCACTAATTTCAAAGGAATTTGTTAGCCTTAAATCTGGCCTAGGAGGTTCAGATTTATACAGCATAATTCCCAAAGAGTCAATATACTCACACTGGAAAACTTTCTGAATGAGGCTAGTCTAGAATAATTTTCTCCTTTTCCCCATAGCTTTTAGATATATTTTCAAAAGGACAAAACAAAGAATCACACTACAAATTCCTAAATGCACTTTTTGTCACAGTTTAAAAAAAACAACACTCTTCTACCCATGTTAATAACCTCTTGCTATATTTAGAATTATGCATCTATATAAGCTGTAATATCATATACAGACAAGACTATAAAACATTGTTGGCGGACCCTGCAACAATTACATGCACATCAGAACCATGCAGCCAACAGGATGTAGAGAACCAACTGTTGATTGGAGACTGACCTCAAATTCAACACAAACATCTGAATATAAAGGATGTATTTGAAGGAACACAATAAAAGCACTGCAATCTTTTTGCCTCTTCGTCTTATTTTTATAAAGCATTGTCTAATAAAAAATTTGATTTACACTAGCACTTGTAAAATGTCTTACACAGTTTAAGCACAACATGCAGATTTTAGAAGTAGTCTTTGTTCTCTGTAATAAAACCAATTAAAACTTGGTATTATAGTATCCAGGATGTCAAATATGGTACTGGAATATGTACGCAAAGTTGGTGGCTACTCTTCCAATTTAAGAATAGCAATTTTAATTGCCCTGTCCACATGAATCTGCATTTACTTAAATTAAGCCAGATTAGAATTGATTAATCTTGGCTAATAAAAAGCCATAAAAGAGCTTATGAGTGCTTATGAAGTTTTATTATACAACAAAACTCAATTACAGACACCTCCTGGGTTACGCAAACCCGACTTACGCAAATCCGCACTTACAGAAAAAGTTCCGTAAGCTAGAAATAGGGGGGGAGGGGGTTGGTTTTTTTGGCGTACTGGTTGGGTATACGTTTAGAACTTACGCAAAATTTGAATTAGGCAAGGCATTCTGGAACGGATCGTTTGCATAAGTTGGGGAGCGTCTTGTATCTGATTAGCATTTCTTTTGCTTGTGAAAGAAGAAAGTGATGGCTCACTTTATGTTCAGTCATTTTTAGAGGTTTATTTAGATAGAATCAGTGAATTAAGAAATATGGGAAAGACATGCTGCTTTGTCACTAGAGGTTGCTCTTTATATCCACCACAGTTCCTGTTCTTCATAACAAATAGTGAGCTAAGTGAACACTAGTAAAGTCAGTACTACCTAGTGGTTAGAAAAGATGGCAGGGAATCAATAGTCCTAGGTTCTATGCCCAGCTTTGATGTCAGTTCCCTCATCACTTCAGGTAAATAACAACCTCTGTATCCAAGTTTCCCAATTTGTAAAGCACAGTTATAACTCACAGGTATGCCATGATGCTTAATTATTTATTATTCTTTATGAAGCACTATGAAGCAAAACACCATGGAAGATAAGTGAAAAAAATGCACCTACCCCCAAAGAAAACATATCCAACATATGCTAGGATGCGAAAGACTAAACCTACTAGCCAGGCTGAAAAATAATTGTGCTACCATGTCCCCCCAGCCCCTTCAGAGGCCAAGCACCCTGCAATTTAAAGTAATAAATCTGCTGCATACTATTTGTTGTGAACTATATGTAGCTAAATTTCATACATAATTACTTTTTTATATTATCTTTTTCCCTTCCTGTCACTTCATTTTTTTCTTTTTAGTGTCATGTGTCTGTGATATCGGTTTCTCTTTCCTTTCTCTCCCACTCACCTTCCCCTTAGATCATCACACTTTTTTCCCCCTTCATGTCCTCTTCCAGCTACCCTCTCTTCTCAGTCTCTTCTTTCTTTTCCCCCACAAATCTCTCTTAGCATCACGATTCTCTTTTCACACTCATCTACACTCATACACAGAGCTTTGAAATTTTACCAGACATTTAACAGCCAGAGGACTAAACCTACTAACAAGACCAATACAAAAATAATGCTTTCTCTTCATCCCCCTGGGCAGTGCCCAGAGGTAAAGCTAATGTTAGAATATAGATATAGGCCCGTTAAGGCCTATACTTTTAATAACTTAGATGTACTTTTATCTCTTAGCTAGTTATAGAGGTATAAAACAAGAATCAAAATCACAGTCCGCCTATGTACGGGCCTTCTCTCACTAGGATAGTCTGCGGCCTTGTTCTTAGGCTAAGGCCTTTGGCTAAGCGACAGAGGCAGCCATAAGCTGGGAAGTGTAAGGTCACATCCTCACATTCCAAACCAGTCACATTGAAATAAGGTGGTATTGGGCTGTTAGGAAGATGATCCTGTTCTGATAGTGCCCATCACCACCAGATAAAGAAACATATCCTAAGATGGTTAAAAAAAACGTAGTTTGATAGCATCCTGTCTGGCAAGAAATCACATATCAATGATTGTGGATGCAAAACTCTCATTTCTATATTGTTTTATCTTTATGGCCCCCCATTTTTGTATTGTTAATCTGGCTGGTTCTCTAACTGTTTCTGTCTTCTATATAATTAACTTTGCTAGGTGTAAGTTAATTAGAATAGTGGGATATAATTGGTTAGAGAATTATGTTACAATGTTAGGATTGGTTAGTTAAATTTCAGTAAAATGATTGCTGTATAGCTGACAAAATTACTATATAAACTGGGGTCAAACAGGAAGTGGGGGGAAGGGAAATTGGAATCATTTTTGCTGAGGGGGGGAACGGGAACAAGGACACAGGCAAGGCTCTGCGGCTTCAGAGCTGGGAAGGGGTACACGGGGTAAATGCTCTGCGGCGTCAAAGCTGGGAACAGAACACTGAGGAACAGACTCTATCGGCATATAGAGATAAGCCCAACTGGTGTGAAGGGCTTCGGAATATGCTTGCTTGGAAACTAACTCCAATAAACATCATATTGTTTGCACTTCGGACTTCTGGTCTTCTGCTTTCTGTCTACGTGACAAGAACCAGGGGAGAGGGTGAATGAAAGCCCTCTAACAGCTAACAATTCTAGCTGCTAAGAAATGGGTGTTGGGATTTGTAATAAAGTTCCATCCCAAGACCCTGATGGGGTGGTCATCTTTCAGATCAGTCCCTAGCTCATAGATCTGATCAATCTGAAGCAGTAGCAGTAATGAAGTTTCCTCTCTGCAGATTTAGGAAGACACTAGTGTGGAAGAGAGCCGCCTCCTTCTTTTTTCTGCTTCATCGTACATTTTACTCTATTTATACACTATCTTAGTCAAGTTATAATCAATTTATTAATATTAATGTATAGGCTTGTAATAGAAACACAAAAACAAGATTATCACCCATTTTACTGATAAATTGCTTATTTTAATTGTACTTCATTATTTCATTCTTTAGTTCCTTTAGAACCCTTTGAGAAAGGTCTGGCTGCAGTTTAATTTTTCAAGTTGTTCCCCTCAATTTTATTTTCTAAATAAGATTTGTAGGGCACCTATGAATTCTGATTTTATTCAATATTAGTGTTCATTTGGCTGACAATTTCCAAGATGTTCCACTGACCCTTAACATTACCTACTGGAGACAGTCAAAAATATTTCCCAAACAGTGGAAAGATCACCTCGCTCACTCCATTTAATAGGCTTATTTGGTCATCTCAGAAAAACGTAAACATTGTACATATACCAAATATCTTTTTCAGCACATGGATCTATGTAAAACCAAATCTGTTTTTTGTGGTTATATTACAGGCATAGAAACGGATATGTAACTATTTTGATAGCATAAGGTCCATTTTCATTATAACAGCAAATGCAGTATATTTACCAGCTGTAAGTATACTAAAAATAGAAATATTTTTGTTAATGTAATAGTAAGGATGTAATTGATAAAACTCCAACACCCAACCCTGAAAGCCAATTCATGCAGGCAGCCCCATGTCCCAGATCTGATATCAATGAATCTGCAAATTAACTCCTCACTTAACGTCATCCTGGTTAACGATGTTTCGTTATGTCACTGATCTATTAGGGAACATACTCCTTTAAAGTTGTGCAATGTTCGCTTATAATGTAGTTTTGCGGGTGGAGGCTTGGAACTAGAGTGGGCCAGCAGCCACCCTATTAGCTCCCCTCCATTACCCCCAGTGCCTCCTGCTCGTAGGCCCCACGGATCAGCACCTCCCCTCTCCTGAATGCTGCGAAACAGCTGTTTCAGCGCATTCAGGAGGCTCAGGGGAGGACAAGCGGGGAAGGAGTGAGGACACAGCACGCAGTCTCCCTCCTCCCTCCCACCCACAGCAATGAGCTGTTTTGCTGCGTTCATGAGGTGCAGATAGGGAGGGGGAAGCGCTGATCCGCAGGGCTCACCAGGAGGCAGGAGGTGCTGGGGAACTGCCAGCCCACCCTGGTTCCAAGCCCCCACCCACTAGCTCCGACGAGCTGCTCTTCCATATAATCCCACAAGCAATGGACAAAATACTCCACTAGCAGGCAGCGAAAAAAATTCCTTGGAACCTAACACCTCCTCCCACCCTTTTACATTAATTCTTATGAGGAAATTGGATTCGCTTACCATTGTTTCACTTGGAGTCACATTTTTCAAGAACCAACTACAACATTAAGTTCAATGACTACTTCATTCAAAGTTAAGAAATCAACTGCAAGATGAAGCAGGAAAGCTTTTCTTCCTATTTCAATCTATGAATAGAAACTTGGTGTAAGAGGATGAGATCTACTAGTTTAAAATCTTGAAGGACATGTTGACCAGGAATAATCCCATTCAACTCACTAACTCAGGGGTCAGCAACCTTTCAGAAGTAGTGTGCCTAGTCTTCATTTATTCACTCTAAGTTAAGGTTTTGCATACCAGTAATACATTTTCATGTTTTTAGAAGGTCTCTTTCTATAAGTCTATAATTTACAACTAAACTATTGTTATATGTAAAGTAAATAAGGTTTGTAAAATGTTTAAGAAGCTTCATTTAAAATTAAATTAAAATGCAGAGCCCCCTGGACCAGTGGCCAGGACCCAGGCAGTGTGAGTGCCACTGAAAATCAGCTTGCGTGCCGCCTTTTGCACGAGTGCCATAGGTTGCCTACCCCTGCACTAACTACAGAGAACACTTGACTGGTTTAAAACAGTTTCAACCTAAAATTTTTAATAAGCTTTTTTCTTATATAGCCAGCCACATTTTATTTTTAATAAAAAATTTAAATGTTGTCTTTGTCCATTTTTACTTAATTTCAATTGCCATCCAGACAGACCTTGACAAAAATCACAACTCAAAAAAATTAATCTAGTAAATAAGAAATTCATCATCCACCATTTTCTAACATACGTAAAATTTAAAAATCTGAATAAATGTAAATTAAGCTATGTAATTGTTTAAATATATGTGCATTGATATAATATATCCTCCTCTTGGTTAGCAGAAAGAAGCATCAAATTTAGTGTAACAGCTATATTCAGTTGAAAATCAACATGTTTTAATGGTTACCTACCTGTGGGAATCAACCTTTCTTTAGGAAAATAACTTGAAGAGTACAAATGCAAAACATGATTAAATTTGATGATTTAAATGAAAGTTTCCTGCCTGCTGATTTAAATCATGATGAAAATTGGTGATTTAAGTGACTTGGACTTAAATTAATCCACCCTAGAAAGAAACTGACTCACTTAACTTTTGTATTTGTCGCACTTTAAAAGGACACAAAGTGGTGTGATGGGGGAGTGGACTATACTTCTCTTTGTATTCTACTCTTTTTTTAGATCCAGGAAATATATCATTTGTATTTTTTATGATCTCATAACAGCAGGGAGACAGGGGAGTTCCTTTAGGGGAAAAAAAACAAGCAAGGCTATGTCTGCACTACAGACTTTTGTCAACAAAAGTTATGCCGACATACAGGCACCACTTTAATTAAACCGCTGTTGTATGTCCACACTATGTTCCTTGTGTCGGCAGAGCACACCCATGCTAGCAGTTCTTGCACTGACAAAGAGAGCAGTGCACTGTGGGTAGCTTTCCCACTGTGAATCTGGCCACAGGATTCTTTGGGAAGGCTTTGCAATGCTTCATGGGGTAGGTCCTGTGTCCCATAATGCAGGCTTCTCAATCCCATCATTTCATGGGCATCTGGATTGCCAGCCGTTTTTCCACTGACACGGAGGGGGCGGGGGGTAGTGTGTGTGACAGAAAGTGTGTGGGTGAGACAGAGTATGCATCGGCGGAGTGTGTGGAGAGGAGTTTGTGTGTTGGGGAGAGAGAGTGTCGGCATGCTGTCTTTTTAAGTTCAGACAGCAGTCGGAACCAACCAATCCTGAGGCAAGGGAGGGGAATACCCCACACACATCAGCCCCTATCTCCTTCCCTGGCTCTGCACAGCACAGCAGTCTCTCCCCCACTCTCCAGATGACGCTGTGTTCCTAGTGCCAGGGTGAGAAGAATTCCACATTAGTGGTTCTGTGATTCCCTCAGAGTTCTTCCACATCCTCCTCAGCTCCAATGATCCACCCCTTCCCTATACTTCAGGCAAGAGGACATGTCACAGTTTTCCTGCCGGTCATGCTCAGCATCAGTGGTGCAAGTAGATTTTAACTCTTACCAGTACAGTACCGACCCCCTGATCCCACCCTCACACACCCAAAAGATATTCCATGACCATCAACACAAAAACCTCAGGGTCTCAATAGCTAACTAACTTCAATACTAGTTAGATAAACTGATAGTCACTTAAATAGCTAATTCAATTAGTCAATTTAATAGAGTCATTTTCAAATTTATGTCAGCAACTCACCAAATCAAAGACACTTCCACAGCAGTGCGTAGTAGGCCTGATCCTGTTGCTCTGCTTGCTCTCGTCGTGCCAGGCCCTCAGTTAAATGGGCCGCCCGATGTTCCTTGCTCAGCCATGATTTAACGTAGTCTAGGAAGGTCCGATTGAAATAAAAAGTAGATTCCGCCACATGCCGAGTGGTCAGTGCAGTCCGTTCATCCATGATTACTTGGCTTATAATGCTGAAGCCTCGTTCGCAGTGGCATTACTCACTGCAAGAGTGTCTACAGAAATTTCTTTAATTTCTCAGGAACAGTCCATCCTGCACTCAACTTGTATTCCACAAATCCCAGGTGTGTTTCATGGTGACTGACCTTCAGAGTTTCACACAGTGCACAAATTTCAGTTTCTTCAAACTGTTCTGCGTATTGTTGCCATGTTTCAGGTTTGAAAACAGACACATTCTCAATCATGTTGGGGTAAGCAGTTTTACTGCTTTCTACTGTGCTATGATTAACCTGGTTAGTAGTGGTGGTGAATATCTTGCACCTCATGTCAATAATGGCCTGAATGAATTGCAATGGATTAATTGTAAGACTTTTCCTGGGGCCTGTCAATTTTGTGTTCTTGAATGCCATAGCCTCTTTGGCTTGCTGTGCCTGTTCAGTGTGCAATCCAGGGATTCTATGTAGGTTCTCAGTTCTCTGCAAATAGATTTTCATCAGGTGGTCTGGTTTTGGGATTGTCAGTTCTCAGTCTTGTAAGAGTTCAGACAAATTCTTGAGCTCAGTTAGGACATCTAACATTAATGACAGATTTTTACAAAGTTGACCAAACACAGTTTTGAGATACCTTGGAATTTTGCTCGTTCCCTTCTATCCCTATACTGGTCTTGTAAGGCTTCCTCGAAATGTTTAGCTAATACTGGGTAAGTCTGCCAGACTGTATTGACAACTCTCCGCGTTGAAGCTCCGCATCATAAAAAAAAAAAAATTGGTAGAGTTTTCAGTGTAAGTACAACATACAGCTCGCTCGCATGTGTACAGAGTTCACTGGCATTTTTTGGTGACTGATTGTAAAGCAAGTATAAGCTGTCTAAAAATGCCCTGAAATCGTTTGTATCCCCAGTAATATCCAGTGCTTGATCAACTGCCAGTTCAAGTCTATGGTTAAAGCAATGCCACAGAATGACATATGGGAAGTATTTTTGTAGGACTTTGCCCACCCCAGCTTTGACTCCTAGCATGACATTTGCACCATCACCGCAAAAACTGACAGACCTCGGTCAGTAATTCCGTAGTGAATCCACAGCCTAGTAAACATTTGATTATGTCTCGCTTTATGTTCTCAACCGATGCAGTGTCTAACTCAACCAAATCCAAAGGAAATGTTACTGGCTTCATAACACCATCAACACTGGCTTGTAAATAAATTGTAAGAGTTGATTTTTTAACAAGAGTAGTAGATTCATCAACTAGTACAGCGATCTTGGATTTGGTCTTGATTATCTGAGAGAATTTTTTTCTTCATTTGTGTGAAGACATGCTCTATATCACATCACCACAGACAGTTTGGCTTTGAAGTAATTGACCCATCTCACCCCCATTCAGTTGTTGCAGGTCAATCAGGCTCTCGTGGACAGTATATGGCCAATTCATTTTCGTAATGCAGTAAGCTGTCCTGAACTCACAAGCAGTGGTTTCAAATTCTGCTTCTTTACTTTTTGCATTGATGTTTATCAGCATGTCTTTCTTAGCTGTTTCTACAATTTTTGTAGCTTCAGTATGAGCAGCTGACTTTTTGTGTTGGTTAATTTTTTCGAAGTGATGTGAGCTCTGTTTCTTTATTTTTCCCAAAAGATGAAATCTGACAGTCAGCCCATTGAAAAGCAATACAAAAACAGTATTTAATATTCATTCTTGAAAATGTCTTTCCAGTAAGCATACCAGCAATAAATGTCTTAATGGTACGGCGCACTTGACCGTACCAGCTTACTTGCACCATTGCTCAGCACATGGGCTCTCTATGCTGAGGAAAGTCAAAGCTTCCTGGAGCTTTGAAGGGGGAGCGGTGCATGCGTGCAAGGCAGTAGAGTTCAAAACAGTGAGCAAAGCCGTCATTGTGAAAGGCCAGTTACATTGACACAATCAGCGGCAGAGTGTACAATGAGTGCTTTAACTTTGCCACAAAAAGCTCTATGCTTCTTGTCAAGGTGGTTTTATTTTGTCAACAAAACAGGAGAGTTTTGCCACAAAAAGTAGCATTGTCGAGTGTACAGCTCCACTGTTTTGTCGGCAAAAGCTGCCTTTTGCCAACAAAGCTGTGTAGTGTGGACAAGACCTAAGTAAATCTCAAGTGCCCCTTAAAACAAATTGTGTGATCATTCATTAGTCTTAGCAAACTGTTTTTTCTTTCCTTCCCTACTGATGGACATGTGTACCATGGCTGTCACTGAGACTTATAAACAGGAACCTATAAACTTTCTTTAAATTAATTATGTTTTGGAAATGATAAAGGAAAAATCTGTATTATGACTGGATTTCAAACTTGCAGGAAAAATCAAATAATTTCTTGCCATCAGGTTTTAATAGTTAAAAATGTTCAGATGCAAAACATTTTTAACCACTCCTTCTGTTGAAGATAATAAAATTGCTGTGGCTTCTATCCAAACATGAATCACGTGCACTTATTAAGTATTATTACCAGCTAAGAACTACATTAAATTGGAGCTAGGGTTGAGAGTACATATCCATTACTTCAGGATAAAAACAATACCAGGATGTTGTAAGTATCCCCCCTTTACCCAAACAAATAAAAGAGGCACTACCCAAGCCAAGAAATTCAACATTATGGTTAAACTTAAAACAAATCAAAAACACTTTAAGATATGGAAATACACAGCTAAGACAAACAAACCACCTAACCTCCAACCTGCAGTGACATCATGAAGCACACATGTAATTAGGATTATGCATATTATTATTCATAGTATGCATAATGGCGGGGAGGTCAGTGGTTTGAGCATTGGCCTGCTAAACCCAGGGTTGTGAGTTCAATCCTTGAGGGGGCCACTTAGAGATCTGAGGCAAAAATTGGTCCTGCTAGTGAAGGCAGCGGGCTGGACTCGATGACCTTTCAAGGTCCCTTCCAGTTCTAGGAGATTGGTATATCTCCAATTATTATTATTATTATTATTATAGCTCCAAATTACATGAAATAAATTTTAAATACATTCGTTTTTTCCAGTTTTCTTTACAGTGTCACTACAGGGCAGATTTGTTTGGTTTTAGGAGGTAGAAATGTAACCTAAGTGGGAGGAAGGGCAAAAATGAGACAACAGCAGGAGGAGAAGGGGCTAGAAGAGGGTAGCCTCCCAATGTGAAGACCAAGGAATACAATGAGCCTGTCACAAAATCTTTTCCAGTATGTAGGTGGGGAGCCCAGCCTACCCCACCCAGAGCCAGGGCAAGACATAGGTTGTTCTTAGTCTCAGCAGCCCAGAGACAGTAGGGAGCCTCAAAATTTGCCAGGCAGTTGTTACACACAAGATTGATAAAAAAGGACAAATCCAAGTCTAGAAACAGTGGACAGCCAAAAGTTAACACCCCACAAGCTCCAGACAGATTAAAAAAACAGTCTTCTCACCCATTTGCTACCTGTAGACTCTCCTCAAGTTTTTGGAATGTGCCTCTGGCTAATCAGCACAGCAAATGTTTCAAGTCATGTATGAAATCAGTAACAGCATTTGCTATCACAGAAAAGCAGAGATTAGAGCACCTGGTATTATTTATTATGTTTGTACAGTGCTTTGAAAATATAAAGTGCTATATAAATGCTAAGTAGTAGTGTCCTCAAGTGATCATCTATTTAAATATTAATCAGGTCCAAACCTGCTAGCTATTGAATACAAGATGAAAAATAAGGTATTTTCAGGTTGGGTGACCATTCCCTTTTTACTTACTATGACTTCTGTAGTTTATTAATACCAGAATGAATTTGTAATATTGAGTTTGTAATGTTAGATTTAAAATATTATATGTACACTACTGTACAGACAAAAAGTTGTGGATAATATTGACAAGAATAAGTGTTGAGTAGTGCTCATCCTAAGCAAGAATTCCAAAGTTTGTAGATATTTCCAAACTTAATGAATGGTAATTAAATGTTCCTCATCCCAGTCATCCATTTTCTTAGGGCTATTAAAATATATACACACAAATATAGACATCTGATGTGTGCTATATCTGAACCTACAAAAATTCAGTAAGATACACTGAGCCGTGTTTCTCTGAAGACAGGGAAAGTAATACACATATTCATAGTTCCCAGAACTTGTTTTGAAGAATTTTTTCTCTCAAGTGAGGCAAAGGAATTATCGTTCATGGTATTACAAAACACGTTTTTTTTCCCATCAGAGGCTCCTCTCAACATTCCCAAATTCACTCATCGCTTTAGTCTCATAGTATTAGACTCACTCAAAAACGGCTGCTGTAAATAAAGTCACAGACAGATCCATGAAAATAATGCACTTTCTTCTCCAACTCCTGCACCGGCCCCTAACATCACTGAATAAAACTTCTTAGCACTTATATAGGGTTCTTCAACTGTAAAACTCAAGTCTTTTAAGAAGCTGGCAAGCATAATCAGATACGGCAGTTCCATGACATTCCTTGGGTCATACAGAAACACGCAGGAGAGCTGGGTATAGACTGTAGAGCTTAGAATGGGCCGTGTGAATGGGTCCCTAAACAGTGATTTAGAATTAAACATTTCAATCTTAAAACTAAACCTTTTTCTATGCTGTGATACTGCAATTTAGCAAGGAAGGGGGGGGAAGAGATTTTCAAAGGCACAAGAGCTGATAGACACCCAATTACCCTTTGTACTTTTGAAAACTTCCCCCATGAACTTTATGCATTGACCCTAACAGTAATGAAGTTAAGTATGTATTTGACAAGAGGAATCCTCTCTATGGGTTTTCTTATGGATAGTTGTATTTCAGACTACTGAACTGAAGCACAATTGATCATTTCTAATATAAAAGAAGTATGAAGGTGATATAACAGTGGTTCTCAAACTTTTAGGGCTCAGGACCCATTTGTGAGCCTTGATAGCCTGTTATGATCCAGTAAATAGATTTAGTGCAAAAAAATTTCACTAACTAAATATTTCATAGAATCATAGAACTCAAAGGGACCTCAAGAGGTCATCTAATCCAGTCCCCTGCACTTATGGCAGGACTAAGTATTATCTAGACCAGTGGTTCTCAAACTTTTGTACCAGTAACTCCTTTCACACAGCAAGCCTCTGAGTGTGACCCTCGCCCCAATAAATATATTAAAAAGTGTTTTTAATTAACAACATTACAAATGCTTGAGGCAAAGCGGGGTTTGAGGTGGAGGCTGACAACTCATGACCCCCCATGTAATAGCCTCACGATGGCCGGAGGGGTCCCCGACCCCTAGTTTGAGAAGCCTTGATCTAGATCATCCCTGACAAGTGTTTCTCCAACCTGCTCTTAAAAATCCCCAGTGATGGAGATTCCACAACCTCCCTAGGCAATTTATTCCAGTGCCTAACCACTCTGACAGTTAGGAAGCTTTTCCTACTGTTCAACCTAAACCTCCCTTGCTGCAATTTAAGCCCATTGCTTCTTGTCCTATTCTCAGAGGTTAAGAAGAACAATTTTTCTCCCTCCTCCTTGTAACAACCTTTTAGGTACTTGAAAAATGTCATCATGTCCCCTCTCAATCTTCTCTTCTCCAGACTAAACAAACCCAATTTTTTCCTATCTTCCCTCATAGGTCATGTTTTCTAGAACTTTAATCATTTTTGTTGCTCTTCTCTGGACTTTCTCCAATTTGTCCACATCTTTCCTGAAATGTGGCACCCAGAACTGGACACAATACTCCAGCTGAGGCCTAATCAGCGTGGAGTAGAGTAGAAGAATGACTTCTCGTGTCTTGCTTACAATACTCCTGCTAATACATCCCAGAATGATGTTTGCTCTTTTTGCAACAGCATTACACTGTTGACTCATATTCAGTTTGTGAACCACTATGACCCCCAGATCCCTTGTGCAGTACTCCTTCCTAGGCAATCATTTCTCATTTTCTATGTGTGCAACTGACTGTTCCTTCCTAAGTGGAGTACTTTGCATTTGTCCTTATTGAATTTCATCCTATTTACTTCAGACCATTTCTCCAGTTTGTCCAGATCATTTTGAATTTTAATCCCTATCCTCCAAAGCACTTGCAACCCCTCCCAGCTTGGTATCATCCACAAACTTTATAAGTGTACTCTCTATGACATTATCTAAATCACTGATGAAGATACTGAACAGACCAGACCCAGAACCAATCCCTGTGGGACCCCACTCATTATGCCCTTACAGCATGACTGTGAACCACTGATAACTACTCTCTGGGAACGATTTTCCAACCAGTTATGCATCCACCTTATAGTAGCTCCATCTAGATTATATTTTCCTAGTTTGTTTATGAGAAGGTCATGCGAGACAGTATCAAAAGCATTAGTAAAGTCATGATATATCACATCTACCATTTCCCCCCCTCTCCACAAGGCTTGTTACCCTGTCAAAAAAAGCTATCAGGTTGGTTTGACACGATTTGTTCTTGACAAATCCATGCTGACTGTGGTTTATCACCTTATATCTTCTAGGTGTGTGCAAATTGATTGCTTAATTATTTGCTTCATTTATCTTTCCGGGTACAGAGGTTAATCTGAGTGGTCTGTAATTCCCCAGGTTGTCCTTATTTCCTTATTTATAGATGGGCACTATATTTGCCCTTTTTCAATCTTCTGGAATGTCTCCCGTCTTCCATGACTTTTCAAAGATAATTGCTAATGGCTCAGATATCTCCCCAGTCAGCTCCTTGAGTATTCTAGGATGCATTTCATCAGGCCCTGGTGATTTGAAGACAACTAACCTGTCTAAGGCCTTGGCAACACTTGCAAATTTGCAGCGCTGCAGCAGGGTGTGAAAACACACCCTCTCCAGCGCTGCAAATTGCGGCGCTGCAAAGCGCCAGTGTGGTCAAAGCCCCAGCACTGGGAGCGCGGCTCCCAGCGCTGTACGTTATTCCCCACAGGGAGGTGGAGTACGGACAGCGCTGGGAGAGCTCTCTCCCAGCGCTGGCACTTTGACTACACTTGCTTTGAAGTGCAAGTGTAGCCATAGCCTAAGTAATTTTTTACTTGTTCTTTCCCTATTTTAGATTCTGATCCTACCTCATTTTCACTGGCATTCACTATGTTAGACATCCAATCACCACCAAACTTCTTGGTGAAAACCAAAAGGAAGAAGTCATTAAGCACCTCTGCCATTTCCACATTTTCTGTTATTGTCTTTCCCCCCTCATTGAGTAACGGGCCTACTCTGTCCTTGGTCATCTTCTTGCTTCTAACGTATTTGTAGAACGTTTTCTTGTTTCTTTTTATGTCTCTAGCTAGTTTAATCTCGTTTTGTGCCTTGGCTTTTCTAATTTTATCCCTAAATATTTGTGTTATTTGCTTATATTCATCCTTTGTAATTTGACCGAGATTCCACTTTTTGTAGGACTCTTTTTTGAGTTTTAGATCATTGAAGATCTCCTGGCTAAGCCAGGGTGGTCTCTTGCCATACTTCTCATCTTTCCTATGCAGTGGGATAGTTTGCTCTTGTTCGCTTAATAATGTCTCTTTGAAAAACTGCCAACGATCTTTCTTACCCACAACATACAATATACACATTAACGTAACTACATCGTACATACCACAGCGCCATTCCCAGCCCCACAGGGCTGGCTGGGCTTGGCTCCCCACTTCAGGCATCGTGACCTTGGGAGTCACAGCACCGCTCAGGTTCAGCCCAGCCATGCCACATTTGTGCCAGGTCTTAACATTACTCACACATGAGGTTGCAGAGCCAAATCACTCAAACTTGGCCTAGCTGGCCACCCGTCATTAGAACAAAGGGGTGGCTGGGCCAAACCTGAACAGTGCTGCAATTCCATGCACCACATAGCAATGCCTGGAGTGGGGAACAGATTCTAATCAATCCCACAGGACCAGAGTCTCAGGAGACACTGCTGTGGGCAGACTCTGCAACCCCTCCCCTGAGCCCTCCCATCCATACCCGATTTCATTTCTCCCCACCCCCAACCCACGCCTCCCATGCAACTCTCTGATACATCCTGGTGACCCAGTTTTGGGTCATGACCTTGCTATAACAGAGGCTTTATCTACAATTTTATCAAGCAATTAACACGTAATAAACTGAAAATCTAACCGTTAAAATTAACATTTTCTTCACTTTTTAAAGGAATTAACTCCAAGAGCAGTTTGTTCCACCAGGGAGACAGCCCGTATGTAATAGATGTTGAACCAATACTACATAAGTAAATCCTTTATTAAAACACTGGTAGAGAGAACAAAAGCCTTCTATACTTAATTGTTAATTTCAACTTTCTAACAATTTGATCTGCAAGCACTTTGTTACATGGACTAAAAGGCTGTCCAACTTTTCTGTAGCCTCTATAAGTACTTGCATCCTTCACTGAAATTATACTTTGTAACAAGTTATATCATGATTCCTTGAAATAATGCAGTATCTTCCAATCATCGTCTATGGACACCACTGGTCAATAAAACTACTCACGTGTAGCCTTTTGCAGGATTGGGGGATACTCTCTAGCTTATGTTGCAGGTATGATTTCCTTTTGTACTTTTCATACAAGTGACCTGCTTTAACTGTTTAGCATACACAGTACAGTATACACTCCCAGAAGTTGCTACATACGCATGTAAGGCTATATTAAAAAATGACACATTGGATTATTTGAGAAGCAGTATGGGAACATGTAATTATCCATATGCATAACAAATGCATGAAGAGGTAGATTTTTCCCATGACCTTAAAGCTACACATGTGAAGCACTCTGTAACACTGTGTACTGCTCTGTGTACCTCAAACAAAAAAAACTACAAAACACTCATACGAAAATTATGGGCCCTAACTATTATAATACATACCACAGAGAAAAGTATCTATAAATCGAATTTAAGTCAGGGAAGACACTGAACCATTATGATAAATCAGTGCAAGTAACGTTTTTAAATGTTGTATGACAGTATACATCCTGTAATTAAAGATTATAATGCATACAAATGGGCAGAATTAAGGCAGGCCATGCAAGATTAATTTTGGAATTTCATGATTCTGAGTACCCTACTGGTCAATTTCAACAATCTGTTAACATAAGATTTTCGTGGAAGGAGGTTGTTTTTATTTACTTTTAACAAATAGTTATAATCCAGCATTATTTTATGAAGTCTGTTCTAACCATGATGTGTGTGCAACAACCACTAACATCAAAACAGAGTTACAAAAGTGATTTTAAGATACACCATAATGTGTAAATAGTATATGGCCACCTGATAGATTCTTACATGTTTTTCAAGTGCTATTATTTTAGTGATATATCCTGAACGACAGATATATTATAAAATATCAAAACTGGAGCTTCCGGTACTGAAAAAGTATTTCAGTTCTCATAAAAGTATTTTACTACAGTAGACTATTTACTACAACATCGGAAGAATATATCTGTTAAATATATTATTTTAAGTGACTAAGTAATATTTCAGGATTACAGTTTTAAATAATGGAATTTCAGCATTGATTCCCATATGTTATAACAGGAGTCAGACCTACAATTACTTTATAAATACAGATTTAGTGATGAACATTTTAATCAGCACCCAAGCACAGTTGTCACTGTGAGAAAAAAAATTAGAATTTGCCAACAGTTAACATACAATGGTGTCTCATGTTCCCAGTTCATCCCTATACTTACAAATAGATGACCTTTGTATTAACTATTGGCAAACAGTGTTTTCTATTAAAGGGGATCCTGGTAGCAAGCCCTATATTTAGGTTGTCTAACACTTTTCATTTAAAAAGGATACTTGCAACTTTTTTTTTTCCCCAAGGTCTAACGTCCACTATCATAGAAAGCCACTGAAATCTGGCAGTGGGGAAGCCCTGGGGTTAGAGAGGTGCATTTCCTTTGTCCCATGAAATTCTGTTGAAGTTTTGCTGATACACAACTGTTGAAAATTACCATATCCCTCCACTTACTTGCATTCCTCAAGAAAATTTTGGGAGCATTCCAAAACATTAAACTGAAAACAAACATTCTAATGCTGGGCCCACGCAAAAGCAGCAGCAGCAGCTGCTGCACTAGGAACATCCTGAAGCTGTTTGAGCAACCGCAGCAGACATCTGGGAGAGAGAGCCAGGCCATGCTTCTGTCAAGAGCAATCATCCAGTCCCAGCACTCTATGAGCATCAAATGGTAAAAACCTCCCTCAGCTTGGCAGTGGTGGGGAAAGGGGGTGAAAGAGTCAAGGTGGGCCAGGCTCCCCTGACAACCTTCTGGATCCAGCACCTGTCTTCAGTGGTCCAATCGCCACCCTAGGATAACAGTCTTCTCCTACTGCCAGCGAATGCAGTTAGTTCTGTAGCTTGTGTGGCAGCAGGATTATGTGCTGCAACGCTCAAGGAACAGGGTTCAAACCCCGCTGACAGAAGTATGATGGAGGAGGTGTCACAGCTACATATTTTTACTTTTTTCCTTAAAAAAAATTACACACAAAAAGACTTTAAAATAAAATTATGTAGGTTACAAGTTATATAATGGCACACTGAAGTACATACTTGAAAGCATGTCAGGTTTGATCCTAGCAACTTGGAAGCAACAGCCCACAATAAATCAAGGTGGTAGCAGATTTGTCAGTAACTGCTTTCAAGTGAGGCAAATTAAGGCCTTGTCTACACTGCCACTTTACTGCGCTGCAACTTTCTCCCTATGGGGAGTAAAAAAACTCCCCCCTGAGCGCCGCAAGTTTCAGCACTGTAAAGTGGCAGCGTAGACTGTATTTCAGTGCTGGTAGCCGCACTCCTAGCGCTGGTAGCCGCACTCCCCTCGTGGAGATGGGTTTTTTTTATAGAGCTGCTGTGACTGCACAGCCAGGTTAAAGCACTGCCCCGGGGCAGCCCGCACCCCGCAGCCCACATCCTTGGCCCCACCCCAGAGCTGCCCCCTCCTGCCCAAGTCCTCACCCTGCCCCCCCATCACCCCACAATGCAACCCTCTGCCCCAACCCTGAGCCCCCTCCCACACTCCAAACCTCTTGGCCCCACCCCCACCACATGAATTTTGTTATGTGCACCAATATGGAGGTGATGTGTCAAAAAATAGAGGGAACATTGGTCTGACCTCACATATACCTGTTCGCCTATAGTTTTTTCTGAATCTCATACATCGATGTGAGACTCCATCATTGTTTAGCTTACAAAGCCAAGCACTCAAAAGTTAAGCAATGTCAGATTTAAAGCTGCCCATGCTACTTTTTATCTGCCGCTTTGTACATTAGGATAGGGAAAAAAACCTGTAGTGTAATTTAGGATCATCACATACACTTCTTCCATAAGACCCTAGCTTCATTCAGAGCACAGGTTGGACACACAAGGAGGCTGAATTAAAAATTAATGGAACACCCTCTCCCCCATTTTTACCAAACTAGAAACAGAAAATGGGACACCCTTGGAAACAGAGAGAAAAGAAGAATGGTTTGGGGGCATCATTTTAATATTAGGTTCAGTGCATTTTTGTGGGCATCATAGAATAAGTAAATCATAAAGAAGTTAAGTAATTCCCAAATCCCAGATTCCAAATAAAACTTAACATAACAGAAAAAATGTGACAAGTGTCTTTCATATATACACCACACACACACACACACACACACACACACAATGCAGAATGTGTCAGATTTTATCTATCATCACTGCCAGTACTAGTTATGACACAGCCCTATACTACCTAAAGTTCATACTGGACCCCGAAAGGGAAAAAAATTCCAAACTGACTAAAGAAGTATAAGAAAATACAACTACACTAACATCAGTGGGGGCTGAAACTCTAAATTTTCCAAATGAGGTGAAGAAATACATCTGCTGTAATTAGTTATCACTATTACCAAAGTTACACTTGACAACAAATAAATATAATGTTCAAAGAATTTAATAAAATACATTTTGTAATTCCAAAACAAATATACAAGACAAATTTCTAACATTTCCAGTTGGATGTATCCTAGATGTTTCTTCTCTATCTTAAATTTTATTTACCTGGAATCAGACAATATATCTGCACTAACCCTTTGTGCTTATAAAAGTATTTAAGTTCTTGCATTAGGTGGTGTGTAAAATGGCGTCAAGTGGAAATTTCAAACTACTCTTTAATGGACACATTTATCTAGAAAAAAAGGTTAAAATATCCCTTCATTAAAAAAAAAACAAGCACAGTTTTACTCTGCAAAATGACTGTGTAATGTCACCATCACCTTACTCAACAGATCAGCTCCATAGATGTATTTAGAATTATATCTGCTTAGTTCAGCACCAACAATTAGTTTTTACTACTCTCAATTCTTGTTACTTTAACAAAACCAGTAAGGATTTGGGAAAGCAAGCTGGAGCACAACGGTGCCTCACAAATCAACAGATAAGTTAATTAAATTGCAGTTGCAAAAGACAATGGTGTTTCACATATGTAAAGAAGAGCAGAACTGGTGTAAATGAGGACAGAATTTGGTGTATAGATTTTTTTAACCTTGTCTCTGCAGTAGGAAAGGTTCCCACTTCTGACAGTGCCGGCAACAGTTGCAACTTAGCTGGTGCTGATCATGTTTTAACGTACAAACGTAGACCAGAAACACACCAAGGTAAGTACCAGTTCTGAAGACTTGTTTAAAATCTGCTTCAAGCTCTGCTGCTACTATCAGAGACTTGAGGAGTGAAGGAAAAATATCACCACACCTCACAGAGGTGCAGTAGAACATCTTGAGTACAGATGCGGGGGGAAAAATTAAAGTAGTTGGGTGTTTACTTAATATTTCTGTTGTCCATTCTCTCCTTTCCAATCCTTCTCCCCTTCCTACGATGTACATTCACTTTGTTCCAATATGATGCCCCCCCCAATAAGACTAGGTCACAACATGCCGCTCGTGATTGATCAGTGCCTGGCAGTCAGCCCACTACCCACCACTGGCTCACCTCCTGCAACATTATGAGGGCACAAATCAAATGCTTAAGCACATCAGCCACTCCTTGATGCTGTAGCTTGCAAAGATCCAGGACATACACTGCAGAAACTGTGTGAACCATTTCAATTAAACATTAATATAAGCTAGCCACTAAAATGTCTGGGTGGTGCAAATATCAACAAGCCATCTTCTTAGTACTACATTCATTTGACTGTCAAAATCGAAAAGTAGCAGCACATCCCTCGCCCCCATTGGCCTGGGACGGTGAACCGAGGCCAGTGAAAGCCGCGGTCAGCCGAACCTGCCAGCACAGCAGGTAAACAAACTGGCCCGGCCCACCAGGGTGCATACCCTAGAGAGCCGCGTGCCAGAGGTTGCCAACCCCTGCTCTAATTGTTCTCATAGCTCTTCTCTGAACCCACTTCAATTTTTCAATATCCTTCTTGACTTGTGGATCCCAGACCTGGATATTCCAATATCCAAGCAGCAGTTGCACCAGTGCCAAATACAGAAGCAAATAACCTCTCTACTCTGATACAGCTATATCTATATACTGCATAATAAGAAAGCAGAAACAAACAAAAAACACAAAAAATTTAAGTATAAACTACTTGTCTGAAAAGTCGGTTAATTTCAACTTATAATTGCTGATACAGTTCCTTCAATACAGTTATTAAAATTAAGTTACCTTTAGTGCCTAACCTCTAGTGGCCAAGAGTCATGATCCTGTGTATTGAAGTCTGCACACTAGAATAGCGTTAAAGAATATAATTTCTGAAACTAGCACCTTTACTCCTTAGGCAAGCATCTGCAGAGAAGCTGACCTAGCAAGACACCTCAGCTTCTCAGTTTGATCAATGATTCCATAAAAGAACAGCAGGTTATTTCAAAGGCAATCCAAGTTTGTAGGAGTAGAAAGTTCGCAGATCAGCAGATTTACAGTCTTCCCATAGATTGTTATTTTCTCCAGAAACTGAACTTTGAATTAAAATTTGAAGAACCAGTATACGTGTTACAGTATATAAGGTCCAGCAATTAAAATGTGACCTTCGTTGTGATCCTTTTAAAGTGGCAGCAATAAATTTAGGCACTCTAAGGCCCCAATCCAACAAAACACAGGAAGCAAGGAGGTATATGCTATATTTTAAGCATGTGGGACTTTAAGCAAGTTTTCCCACTCAAGTCAATGAGCCTACTCACATGCTTGACATTTAAGCATGTACTACAGTTATTTTCCAAATTAGGACTAAATTACTAATTTTTACAATTAGCAAATATTGCAAGGAGTGCTCATTTTTACAAAACAGTTGTAAAATAGTCAAGAAAAAAAGTCTAAGCTAGTAAATAAATACTACTAACCCTGGTGAGTATGCGTATGCTTTGTATTGGAAAAAGTGGTGAGTCTGTAAGTGTTGCTTTTTTGAGAGAAGTAATACGTCTAATGATTAGCACAAACGGGAGAGAGTCAGGATTCCTAGGTTCTAGTCCTAAGTCTGCCCCTCACCATAGCTTTGTCTACACTAGCCCCCTTTTTTAAATAAAGTTTCCTTACCATGCAGCACAACCAGTGGTAGTATATTAGTGGTCCAGAAAGGCATATGCCTACAGTGTTTTAACTACATCTCAACTAAACCTATTTGCAGCATGTCTAAATGAAATGAGAGTAAAAACTACCACTGGTTGTTAAGAACCTTGTCTAAATCAGTATTCCCACTGTTGTTACCGTAGAGCTGCACCCAAATATCATTGTTAGCAACAAGGGGAAACTGTTCAGAGAAAGATTGGAGTAGACTACACAAGGCCTACGAATTCAGACAACTTCGTGGCGCATTATGCTTTACCTTTTGATCATTTCTGTGATATTAACTCAGTAATACCAACTCTGAGGGATTCTGGGAAACATACTTCATTAACTGTTTTGTTAACCTTACTTTCTGTTTCATTTATGGGAGATGATGAAAGGAACCCACTGCCCAGGTGCATAAAAAAAAAAAGCCACAGCATGCCTCTACAAGTAGAAGCAACTACAGCCCACCTACCCATGTAACAAGTAGGAAACATGTAGGACTAGATCAACCCTTCACCATATAAACAGGGAAAACTGAGAAAAAAAATACCAGGTCTGGTCCCTGGATCTTTTGCTCAGGAACTGTGCCTAACACATCCACTCTGAGTGACCCAGAAAGGTCAAATCAATCGCTACCATTCAAATGTGAACGCTACCTACCTTCCCCCACCCCAGCACTTCCTGCTCCTCGCACAAGGCCGGGGGGGAGGCACGTACTGTCAGGGTGGGAAGGGGCAGGAACCAGAGAGGCCTAGAGCAGCAGCAGCAGCCGTTGCCCAGCCCAGCCCCGACCCTGCAGGCAGGCCCCGAGTCCCACCATCGGCCCCACGGGGCCGCCCAGCGGGCAGGCCCCACTTACCAGCCTGACTCCGAGAGCGCGGAGCTCGTCCCGCCAGCCATGCTGCCTCCGCGGCCCTCGGCTGCTGCTGCTTCCCGCAAACTTGCCACGGCGCTGGGCTGCCGGCTGGGCCCGTACCCGGGGCAGCAACGGCGGCAGCAGCAGCTGCGGGGGAGGAGCCGCGTGGCCCGGCCCGACCCGCCCCTCCCGGCTGAGGGCCGCGCCCCCGCCGGCTCTCGGCGCAGCTCGCCGGGCAGAGGCGGCGACGGCGGCCCCGGCGCAGACCCCGCCGCTTGCAAGCGAACAAAGCCGCCGAGCCGGGGGAGGAGAGGACTCCAGCCCCGCCGCTACTGAGGAGGCGCGGGCCCGGCGCCCCCTGCCAGCGCCAGCGAGGCCGCCATCACGGGGACGGGCAGAGGAGGCGGCGCTAGCGCCGCGGCCGCCCCAGGGACTGGGCCACCTGCGGGCTCCGTGGGGCCAGGCCGCGGACGGGGCCGGGGGCGGACTTGACTGTCCGTCTCCCGCCGGTGGGTGTGGATGTGGGCAGGGGGCCGGGGCGCCCGCGGGCGGCGTGGCTTCGTTCAGGCGGGCCCAGGCCAGGGGGGTGTTAGTGTCACACGCCCCCGCGCAGGGCCGGAATGAAGTCAGTGCCCTTGTTGGCAGCGGCAGCAGGAGACAGTTTGTGCGAGATCCCGACTGCTCAGGCGGCCCTGGTCTGAGCTCTTGCACCTGGCAGCAGATTTGAGGGGGGAATAATAGTGCCAGAGTCAGGAGCACGGGGCCCCAAACCTGTATGTAAATAACATAAAGGGGGAGGTACTGGGGCTCCAAAGGTCTCAGGGGCCAGCGCCTGCCCAGGGCTGTAACGCCAGCTCCCAGCGCTTAGATACGGTGCAAATAGGTGACCAAATGTCCTGATTTTATAGGGACAGTCCTGATTTTTTGATCTTTTTCTTATGTAGACTCCTATTACCACCACCACCACCCCCTCCCTCCTGATTTTTCACATTTGCTGTCTGGTCACCATAGGTGCAAACTGCTGCCTCGGGAACTCTGCCCAGAGAAAAAGGCCTTTCAGCAATGCAAGGCTAAGGTGACCAGCTTTCCCAAAGGGAAAACAGGACAATGTGTGAGGCTAGGGTGAGCTCCACCGCAGCCTCCCACGCTGGGCTGACCTGATGAGCCACATGCCCGAGCCCTCCGCTCCATCCCTGCACAAGGCTGGGTGTAGCATTGCTGCTCAGTCGGTCCCTGCCTTTCCCCCCCCCCCCCTGCACAGGGCTGGCATCACTTCTCATGTCCCTGCACGTTCCACCACCCATAGGTGGCAGGTTATATATGTTTGCGGTGCTCGAGCACCAGGAATATTCAGGGCTGGGGGACCCTGCTCCAGCAATATTTGGACCTGGGTCTCTCCCCTGGCCCTGCCTGGATCGGGCCCCAGCACCTGCGGGTCTCCCCCCCCCCCCCGCCCCCGCATCCCTGCCTGACAGAAAGCAGCGCGGCGCCTCCCCCCTGCCTGCTTCTGCTGCCAGAGTAGAACGGCTCCCGGCAGAACTGCTGTCTGCTACCCCAGGGTCCTAGTGCCTGCCAACCCCATGGCAGGGCAGGCTGCCCTTACCCTGCCCTTTGGCCCTAGCCCTAAGCCTCTCCAACACCCCAAACCCCTCATCCCCCTGATCCTCTGCCCCAGCCCTGAGCCCCCTCCTGCATCATGAGCCCCTCACCCCTGCACTCCCTCCCACCCCCAAACTCCCTCCCAGAGCCTGCACCCCCACCCCTTCCTACACCCCTACCCCCAGCCCAGAGCCTGCACCCAAACTCCGTCCCAAAGCCTGCACCCCTCACCCCCTCCTGCACACCCACCCCCTGCCCCAGCCCTGCACCTAGCACCCAAACTCCATCCCAAAGCCTGCACCCTGATCCCAGCCCAGGACCTGCACCCCAGACCTCCCCCCCCCAAAACCCCTCCCAGAGCCTTAGGCAGGTGGGGGCAGAGTTTGGGAGGGCGGAGTTGGGGGGGTTCTGGGCACCACCAAAATTTCTACAAACTTGCCACCCATGCGACCACACCTCACTTTTTTGACAAAGATGGGCATTTGATCAGTTGGCAAGCGCAACGGGGACAAATGCACACCTTTGCCATAAAAAGTTGGGACAGCCAAGATAGGACTTAAAAAAGGGACTGGCCTGGACATATACTCACCCTAGGTATAGCACCTCCCATCCTCCATCTGAACCTAAGGCCCTGACATAGGGAGGCAATTTATCTGCATGGGTCTGTGCAGTGGTACTCCATGGAGGAGCTGGAGGCCTAAATTCATTACCCCTCCACTAAGGTTGACTTCATTAAGGCCTGTGATATCAGTCCTGTTAGTTTCCTAAATGCACATACCATCTTATGGAGAAAAATTAATTAGTCAAGACCTGATCATTAGTATTTGTGGGTGGGATTCTTTGTGTATTTAAACATAGCTTTTAGGCAGTGATGAGCTGCCAAAATCTTAGGAACTGGTTCCCTACTGGGTCTTCGGCGGCACGGCTCCGGCAGCTGAAGGACCCACCACCGAAGACCCGGTAGGGAACCGCCCAGTGAATACACCCCCACCCACGTCCTGCCCCCCCGTCAGAAACCACAACCCATAACCCCCCTGCCCTGCTCCTTGTCTCCTGACCACTCCTTCCCAAGACCCCCAACCCTAACTCCCCCCCAGGACCCCACCCCCTGCCAAACTTGCCCCGCTCCCTGTCCCCTGACTGCCCTGACTCCATCCACCACCATCCCAACAGACCCCACGAACTCCCACGCGGCGCCTACCCAACCCCCCCTTCCCCATCCCGTCTGCCCCCCCAGAACCTCTGCCCGATCCAACCCCTCCGCCCCAGTCCCGGCCCTGGCCCTGGCCTCTTACCCCTGCCGGGGTCAGGGCCAGGGTCGGAGCCGTGCCATGCGGCCGGAGTTGGGGCCGGGGCCGGGCAGTGGCTGGAGTGGGGCCGGGCGGCGCCTGGAGTCCTCATCACGCCCCACCCTGCCCCAGCTCACCTGCAGGAACCGCGCCGCCCGGCCAGGACCCGCGCCGCCCAGACCTGGCCGGGCCCGGCCAGGACCCGCGCCGCCCGGACCCGGCCCGGACCCGCGCCGCCAGGACCCGGCCCGGACCCGCGCCGCCCGGGCCCGGCCCGGAACCGCGCCGCCCGGGCCCGGCCCGGAACCGCGCCGACCCGGACAGGAACCACGCCGACCCGGCCGGACCCGGGGGCCGGACCCGGGCAGGAGCCGTGCTGCCTGGCCAAGGTCGCAGCTGGACCCTGGGGGCAGGAGCTGCACCGCCCGACCCCAGAGTCTCGCTACGACCTCCCCAGCGGCGCGCCGCCTGGAGCCCTCCTCCCGCTGGCACCCCCGCTCACCTGGTGGAAGTGCTGCTTGCTTCTCAGCCCTCCCAGCTTCCCGCGCGAACAGCTGATTCGCCCCAGTCCCGGCCCTGGCCCTGGCCTCTTACCCCTGCCGGGTAAGCTGATTCGCGGGAAGCTGGGGAGGGGGAGGAGAAGCCGGAGGAGCTTCAGCAGAGGAGGCGGAGTGAGGTGAGTTGGGGCTGGGGAAGGGTAGTGAGCTGCTAGAGCATTAGTTACATTTAAAAGCCCTTTTGGAACTAGTTGTCCCTCCAGGAACAACTGGTTCTAAAGGGGGCTTCTAAATTTAACAACCAGTTTGCGCGATCCGGTGCGAACCGGCTGCAGCTCACCACTGCTTTTAGGCCTTCTTTATATATTGTTTCAAAGCAAATAAGGGCACCACCAATTTTCTTTCCTTTGCAGATGGCCTTTCACAGTGACAGTCAAGCAGTTGAGCCTCATGACCAAAGCAAGTGATTTTTTTTTAATTATCCATGGGCAGGGGATATTTAAAAGTTTTAAGACTAAAGCAGAAGGCACTGTTACAATAATTAAACTAGCTACAATGCAAACTATAATACTATATAAAACTTAGCAGAACACTTAAAGTTTACTTTTTACTGTTACCGTTATACACAACAAGATTCTAATCATTGCAACAAAATATAAGCTAGTATTAAATTGCTCACATCTTTTTTCTTTGGCCCAGTGTAGCACACAGAGATCCTCTGAAACATGTCACAAACATAATACAATTTTTAAAAAAGCACATGAGCTATCGAATTTGCAGTAATCTGAATTTGAGGGGTAGGGAAACTTTTTGGTTTTTTGTAATTATTAGAGTTGGATTTTCAAGGAGATTTAGGAGCATACAGCCCATTGAAAGGCAATATAATGCATATTCCTAAATCTCTTAGGGTATGGCTCCCGTGGCAGCCCTTTGAAGTGTGTGTGTGGTCGCAGCGCTGCACATACTCCACCTCCCCGTGGGGATTAGTTTACAGCGCTGGGAGCCGCAGTGTTTGGGAGCACTGGCAGCTGGGGCAGTGTTTACACTGGTGCTTTGCAGCGCTGTAACTTGCTGCGCTCAGGGGGGTGTTTTTTCACACCCCTGAGTGAGAAAGTTGCAGCGCTGTAACGCGCCAGTGTAGCCAAGCCCTTAGGTACTTTTGAAAGTCCTACCTTATACTACTCTAGATAGAAATGAATGTTTGTGTATTCTGAACTGCCTTGTAGTGTGAATTTCAAATGGTTTAAGGAGTTAAATGAAATTTGAGTTGCTTGATTGTAGCATTTGTTAGTTTCTGTCCAGTATCCAGTAAATATGAGTAGAGTCACTCATATGAGTTAGTCATATATATACACCTCTACCCCGACATAACGCAACTCGATATAACACGAATTCGGATATAACATGGTAAAGCAGTGCTCCCGAGGACAGTATTATATTGGGGTAGAGGTGTGTGTGTGTGTGGTGTATATATATATATATATATATGAGACCATAACTCATTTTTACTGGATCAAATACGGTGATGTGCACATGCAGCAAGGAAATGGAAGTGCTTACTTTTCAGCTCTCCAGAAACCAGGGGAATTTTCAAACCTTAAGGCAAGCAGTATTCATAAGAATGGCTATTCTGAGTCAGACCAATGGTCCATCTAGCCCAGTATCCTGTTTTTTGAGAATGGCCAATGCTAGGAGCTTCCAAGGGAATGAACAGAACAAGCAATCATTGAGTGATCCATCCCCTGTAGTCCGCTCCCACCTTCTGACAATCAGAGGGCTAAGGACACCAAGAGCATGGGATTGCTTCCCTGACCATCTTGGCTAATAGCCATTGGGTGACCTATCCTCCATGAACTTACCTAGTTCTTTTTTAACCCCATTACAGTTTTGGCCTTCACAACATCTGGCAACAGGTTCCACAGGTTGACAGTGCCTTGTGTGAAGTAGTACTTCCTTTTGTTTTAAATCTGCTGCCTATTAATTTAATTGGGTAAACTCTGGTTCATATGGGAAGAGATAAATAACACTTTCTTGTTCACTTTCTCTACATGAGTCTTAATTTTATCAACCTCTATATAGCCCGTTAGTCGTCTTTTTTCCAAGCTGGGAAAGTCCCAATCTTTTCCTCATACAGAAGCTGTTCCATACCCTTAATCATTTTTGTTGCCTTTGTCTACCACTTCCAATTCTAATTTTTTTTTTGAGAGAGAGAGAGAGGGGTGACCAGAACTGCTGCAGTATTCAAGGTGTGGGTGTACCATGGATTTATATAGTGTAAGTGTTCTGCAGCCTCTATTCTGAGTGTTCAAGCTGCTGCTATTCTGTAGCAAATGTGCTCAGTCAAAAAGATTTTCAACCCCAAGAGCAAAGAAGAAAGCAAGGCAGCCTCTATATCCACTTCTGTATAATCCCGACTTCTTTTTCTGTCATCTCATGGATGTCCAGTTGGCAGCTTAAGCTCAACATTGCCAAAACCTAACTTTTGATCTTTTATGCACACATGCCTGAAAACCTTCTCTCACCAACACCGTTCAGAAAACCTTCTCACTGTCACTGTTCAGAACAATGCTACTGAGCTCATCTTTCTGGTTTGTCATTTCTCTCAGAAAACTACCTTCTTTGCATCCTTCCACCATCTTCCTTCCCTCCACTGTATCAAACACTGGTGCCTTGTCTTTTTCTTCAGTGCCCATCACCATTTAACCCTACTTTGTCTATCAGATCTACCAGATTATCAAACTGTTGACCCTTGCCTTTGCTCTACCAATGAAAGCAGCCTCAAACACCTGCTTCTCTTTCAAGCACCTCCATACCTTCTTCCATGCAGCCTATGAGTCTGTACATGATGAGCTCTGACTTCTGATTTTCTGACCACTGCCGTTCAATTTCTTGCCTCATCTTATTTTGTCTGTTTTGTCTTCCTCTTGCATCTTATTTGTCAAGTGCATTGAGTTTTCTGAAGTAGGGACTGTCTTTGTCACTCTTCTGTACAGTGCCTAGCACAATAAGGATCCTTGATTGAATTTCCTAGGCACTACTGTTATACAAGTAATTAAACAACAAGTAATATGCAACCACTGAACAATAATAATAACTGACACAGAACAAGGAAACAATGCTAATACTGCTCTGGTAGATCTGGGACATTCCTCATACTTTCTCATATTAACCGCAGGAGAAATGTAGAAGAAAATAATTATGCACTGGGACAGGGAGGAGGAGAAAGGGCAGAAATTCTTTATGAATTGAACAGGTACTGAAGCCATTCTCCTCTTGTTGCAAGTACATGAAAATTAATAATAGTCATCAGTACTACCTACAGAGAACTATTGGTGGTATTGATGGTTACCACCTTTCTAAGTGCTCTACACGACATGCACTGAATCACCAGACAACTTTGTACTCAAGTTGTCTACAAGGATTGTGCCAGCCCATATCCTGTCAGACATTAAGCAAAGTCTGTGTTTAATCAGTGGTTGGGACAAGGAGAGTTTTATCTGCTGCACAGAGGTATGCTAACCATAGCGTTAAACCCAAAACTTCTTATATTAGCTTTGAGATATGGCCTAAAATCTTAGCGATCAACTTTCTGAGAAATTAAAGAAGTTGCTCTGCCACACCCTCCATTCAAGCAGTGTTACATGCCTATGCATAGCAGCTGCTGGCAGGCATCTGTACCAGAGATGTGGAACTATAATTCTAATGCTTTCACCACTTACTCAGAGGGTGGGGCAGAGTCAACTAAATAGACAGTGGCTTTCATTTAGAAACTTCTCTGATTGCATGTTGGATGTCAAGAAGAGACACAAACATAGTGATCAGGGATATTGTACAGGGGCTGGAAAAAGTGTGCCTACGTAACAAATTGGTGAGAGAAGGGGAGCCACTATGGAGAAAAAGCGTTCTCTCATTGATTACATACAAATCAACCAATATGGAGAACCTGTCACTGTGGGAATTACTGGCTTCTATAAGTTTCAGAGTAGCAGCGTGTTAGTCTGTTTCGGCAAAAAAAACAGGAGTACTTGGCACCTTAGAGACTACCAAATTTATTTGAGCATAAGCTTTCGTGGGCTACGGCCCACTTCATTGGATGCATGCAGTGGAAAAAACAGTGGGAAGATAGATAGATAGATAGATAGATAGATACACACAGAGAACGTGAAACAATGGGTGTTACCATACACACTATACGGAGAGTGATCAGTTAAGGTGAGCTATTATCAGCAGGAGAGAAAAAGAACTGTTTGTAGTAGTAATTAAAATGTCCCATTTCCAGCAATTGACAAGAAGATGTGAAGAACTGACGGGGGTGGGGGGGGGGGAAGAAATAAGCATGGGGAAATCGTTTTACTTTGTGTAATGACCCATCCACTCCCAGTCTTTATTCAAGCCTAATTTAATGGTGTCCAATTTGGAAATTAATTCCAATTCAGCAGTCTCTCATTGGAGTCTGTTTTTGAAGTTTTTTTGTTATAATATTGTGACTTTTAGGTCTGTAATCGAGTGGCCAGGGATTGAAGTGTTCTCCAACTGGTTTTTGAATGTTATAATTCTTGACGTCTGATTTGTGTCCATTTATCCTTTTACTTCTATAAAATCATCAAAACATATCTTGAGTTACATTAAAGCATAGAGGCTCAGGCTCACCTTTAAATCTCCCCCTAAATTGGTTGTAGTTGCGCGGATATCTCCACTGCACTGGCACCTACTTTCCACCACCACAACCGACTACCCAGCACAAAAGAATCATATATTACAGAAAATACAATAACTGACATAGTCCTTCCTGCTGGACTGTACACATCTGCTCTGACAAGCTGATTATATGATAGCTGAGATGCATCTACCTCTAAGTGGATGCCTAAGCCCCCATTAGTGCATAATATCTTTCAGTAGCCAGGCAACACTGCCCAGCTTTTTCTAGGTTGTCCACAGCAAAGTCGCAATATCAGGTAAATAATTAGGTCTACTAATGTTTGACCATACAGGACAGTGAGGGCCCAGGCAGGAGGTAGATCCTTGCAATTATATGGAATTTTAAAATAACCATTTGCAAACGTCCTTTAAGTGCAGCCCTGTGTGCATTCAATATCCTCATTTGCATATGTAAATCAATGGAGTAAATATGCATGATCAAAGATATTCCTTACAAGAAATGAAGATTCTCAGTAAGATGAGCATACGGAGGGAAGATATGATGTTAGCTGCCTCTATAGTGATGTTGGAGGTGAGAGCTAGAGACCTGCAGCAGAACTGGGATCTCATGGGTCCTGCAGGAGTAGCACATCCAACCATTGCTGGGACAGTTGTAGAGCCCTGCAGCACGACTGGGATCCTGCAGGCTCCACTGCCATAATAGTGGAAGGTGGATAAAAATTCAAGAAACAATGCAGGAGCAAGTGGGAGTGGGAAATGCGGGACAGGAGCAGGATTTAAAAATAGTCCCATGCAAGCTCTAGTAGGAGCAAAACTAGGACCCAGGGCTGGGTCTAGGAAATGACAGGCAAACGTGGAGGTGAGAGAAAGAGAGAATCTAATTACATAGATACAAAAATAGATAATGTTATCCAGGAAGTAAACCTCCATTATGATGCATTACTGGTTTCCTAGTCCCAGAACACCTCTATAACCTGTAAGCAACAGTTGTTGGGTCAAATTCTAGAAAAGGATTTTGGGGCAATGGAGGACGTTAATAAAAATGGAAAGATCTGTTTTGCTCAGTCTAACAGAAGATGGCAATGCCTGATAGCCATGCAGATAACAGCAAAACAACAGGAGGAGGCCCATGTATTCACAACCCAGGATAAAGCATTTCTGCAGGACATATCTTTATGCGCTAACCTGGGGATTAGACAGCTGGACACTGTCAGTGGAAGGCATTGAACAAGTGAGAACCAATGGCCTCATGTAGTGATTGTGCCCTATACATAGATTCCAACACACCTATATATCATATTTAGGGCCCTCTGGCTATGCCACACTCCTGCAAAATACATAGCATTTACTATGAAAGATTGCATGATTTCCCACCAAGCGCTTTCACAGCCCTATTTATCCTCATTTTTCAACGGTTTTCAAACCACATTCTTGTTGGATATATTTCAGTGTAGTTAGGCAATGTGTTCCTATTTTTCTTTCAAATGTCTGTTTCAAAAGGTTAGATGTTGACAGAATGGGCTTGGAAAGCAAGACCTATGAGGAACAACTAACAGAACTAAATCTAAATCCCACTACAAGGCAATATGTGTGATACAATAATCATATTTATATGACATATTTGACTGGTGTCAACATTAGGAGAGGAAAAATTTTCAGTGGTTGCAATGACTCAGTGTGTTTGTCTTTGGGTTTTGGTTTTGTTTGGTTATTGTTTTGTTTTGAAATCAGCTTAGTCAGTTTATACAACAGTCATTTTTACGTAGGAGAGTCAACCAACCATTCCCAGAATTGGGACAAAATAGCACCAACAATGAAGGTTCTATATTAATAGGTGCAATATAAAGTCAGTTTGTACGTTAATTTAGGAATTTGAAGCTTGAAGGAAATAGATGACTTAACTAATCCAGTTAATCACTGTACAGTGAATCACATTTATTAGGCTTATTCCTATCTTTAAGCCACCTAAAGTATCTCTAAACATAAAAGAACACTTTTGCTCTATTAACTAATATGCAAACACTTCTGCTAGGCTACCCATATTTGTTGATCTACAATCTGTAACTTAAGACAGGTTTCTCAGTATCTTAAATAAGAACATTTAATGTCTACACAACAATATTCGGAATCACACAAACAGTTGAGGTGAAATTTAACACACTGTCCTCGTGTCATGACAGCTCTTAAGTTGTCATGGGATAAGAGGGAAGATCCTGTCATGGATTGAGAACTGGTTAAGACAGGGAACAAAGGGTAGGAATAAATGGTAAATTTTCAGAATTGAGAGGGGTAACTAGTGGTGTTCCCCAAGGGTCAGTCCTAGGACCAATCCTATTCAACTTATTCATAAATGATCTGGAGAAAGGGGTAAACAGTGAGGTGACAAAGTTTGCAGACGATACTAAACTGCTCAAGATAGTTAAGACCAAAGCAGATTGTGAAGAACTTCAAAAAGATCTCACAAAACTAAGTGATTGGGCAACAAAATGGCAAATGAAATTTAATGTGGATAAATGTAAAGTAACATTGGGGAAAAAATAACCCCAACTATACATACAATATGATGGGGGCTAATTTAGCTACAACTAATCAGGAAAGAGATCTTGGAGTCATCATGGATAGTTCTCTGAAGATGTCCACGCAGTGTGCACCAGCAGTCAAAAAAGCAAACAGGATGTTAGGAATCATTCAAAAAGGGATAGAGAATAAGATGGAGAATATCTTATTGCCCTTATATAAATCCATGGTACGCCCACATCTTGAATACTGCGTACAGATGTGGTCTCTTAATCTCAAAAAAAGATATACTGGCATTAGAAAAGGTTCAGAGAAAGGCAACTAAAATGATTAGGGGGTTCGAATGGGTCCCATATGAGGAGAGATTAAAGAGGCTAGGACTTTTCAGCTTGGAAAAGAGAAGACTAAGGGGGGATATGATAGAGACATATAAAATCATGAGTGGTGTGAAGAAAGTGAATAAGGAAAAGTTATTTACTTGTTCCCATAATATAAGAATTAGGGGCCACCAAATGAAATTAATGGGCAGCAGGTTTAAAACAAATAAAAGGAAGTTCTTCACACTGCGCACAGTCAACCTGTGGAACTCCTTGCCTAAGGAGGTTGTAAAGGCTAGAACTATAACAGGGTTTAAAAGAGAATGAGATAAATTAATGGCTATTAGCCAGGATGGATAAGGAATGGTATCCCTAGCTTCTGTTTTTTCAGAGGGTGGAGATGGATTGCAGGAGAGAGATCACTTGATCATTACCTGTTAGGTTCACTCCCTCTGGGACACCTGGCATTGGTCACTGTCAGTAGACAGGATGCTGGGCTGGATGGACCTCTGGTCTGACCCAATATGCCCATTCTTATGTTCTGTTCTTATGTCTCTTCTAAAGGATTCATTTAAAGAAGATTGTCTCCTATCTCCAGGCACTGAGGGTTAAGCACAGCAGTCTCTCACATAAAAGAAATAACTTTACACACACCTAGTGCTTTATCTCTTCAAAATGGCATATGAGCAATAAAGTATTTACATTTTAATAAAATGTTCTTAATAAAAAAGCCTCTTGTTCAGTTTTTAGTTCCATAAAGGCTTTACATAAAAATACCTCTTTGTTCAAGTATTAGCCTAAAAGATAATTTTTCAAAAGGTAATAAAGCATCTGACAGTGGAAGTGAAAGGGCAGAGGTTGCTTAACATGTGATCTTAATAAGTGACAACCATAACATGTCCCAATATCTGTGTACAGATACAAGTAGAGACAGCATTCAATAACAATGGAGTATATATTAGCTTCATTGTTTTTCTAAGATAAGCAGCAATTAAATGCCTAATGAAGTGATATTTAAGGTATTAGAGTTAAACACCCCTTTAAGTTGAGTAGAGCAGTTAACAGCTCTCAAGGCTATTATTTCAGTTCCTTTTCAACCTGTCAACATTACTTCTTGAGCAGATTCACTGATCGTATTGGGTCTATCTACACAGCAACTAGACACCTGCAGCTGGCCCCATCAGCTTACTTGGGCTCATGGGGCTTGGACTGCAGGGCCGTTTAATTGCTGTGTGCACTTCTGGGTTCGGAGCCCTTGCAACTCCAAGGTCCCAGAGCCTGGGCTTCAGCCCAAGCCTGGAACTCTACACAGCAATGAAACAGCTCTGCAGTCCAAGCCTGAGCAGGCTGGCATGGGACAGCCATCGGTGTCTAATTGTTGTGGCGACATACTCCAGAAGAAGTCACAAATGGTTAAGATGTTACTCAACATAAGATTAACAGAATCTGGCCCTTTAATTATTTTCAGAAAGAAGGCTTAGATTCTAGAGCACAATTCTGTGGCAAAATAAAAAGGAAAGACAATTATGCTGCAATATAAACAACTGTATAATCACATATATGGGTCTCTGGTGTTAGTGTCACTACCATGATACTACTAGAGTTTTGGCTTTATATCCTCAGAGTTCTAATTAAGGCATTAGCTAATTACCAGTAGTTAGGTACAGAAATGATCTACTAGTCTGGGGCATCCTTTTGGCTTAATGCCAGGGAGAAATCTGAAGCTAAACCCCTGCATCAACTTTCCCCATCCCCCCGACGAAACAGAGGGTTAGAGGATTTCAGATTTGTAAGCTTTATCACTGATTATGTTTCAAAACAGCATTTTGAAGCTCAAAGATTTAAAAGTGAAGTCTCTATATTAGACCCCATTTGAAAGCTCTTAAGCACAGAAGCAGTTACCAACAGCTGTTTAACAATTACTAAGCAATTCTATATTTGTGATTTCACCAAGGTTATTTATGGATGCTGGCAAGTTGGAAGAGACTGCACTCTTCTGAACTGAAAGGGAGCAGGGTAGACTTTACAGACCCCTGTTGATAGAAAACATTTACTTATTTTCATCAGGAAATGTAAAGTATTATTTTCAGTTCACAGAAGGATCCACCCTGTAGTTTTCCAAAAAGCTACAGTATTTCTGTGCCAGAGGTAGGTAAACTAATGAAAATCCAAGCCAGGCTCCAGCTAAGTATTTGGCTCTGGGAGCATGACTGAGAACGAGCTAAGCAGGCAAGAATGTTCCTTTATTTCCTGTCAGTGAAAATACAGCCGTTTCATGCATTTTCTTATTTGGATGTGGAAGCTTCAGTTAACATTGCTTTTCCATTAGTTTGTATATTTGATCTGAAGAGTCCTCATGTGGTAGGACTAAATGAACATTAGCACAACCTTCAAGAAGTAGTTAAATTACATGAAATTTAAAACAATCCAATTCATGAGCTAAACAAGGGATTCAATGACCTTCACTGATGGAGGTTTAGTTCCTTTCTTTTCCAATTGGCTTTTATATATATATATATATATATATATATATATATAGCTCTTTTGATTTTAGTTACTGTTCTGCCCTCAATACTCCCTTTATATTAACCTTTAGCAAATCAGACTAGATCATGGAAAATGGAAGAATCATCAGATTTTCATCAAAAAGTCTTATCCTTTTTAAGAAAGAGAGAATAGAGTCTTATGTTGGTAGTAGTCCAAGTGATATGTAATTACATTAAATAGGAGATTAGTTGTGTGCACCCAGATTTATGCAGAGCAGGCTCTTAAGGGGACATTGACATTTTTTAAAGGTTATTAAAACAAAATGTCTTTACATACGTATGTTACAGCTCAAATCCTGCTGTCCTCATGCAGACATGATTATCATTGAAAAGAATAGGATTATTAAAGCTGAAATTCTCGCTATATAATGTAATTCTCGTTGTTTATGAGTTTGTTTACTACTTGCATTTATTCAGCTCAGATATGGACCAGTCGATTTCACTTTTGTTTATAGAGTGTAAGATGTTTCACTTCCTGTGTGTATTAGCAGTGTTTCCCTATATGGGATGAAGAAGTCAGCCCCTCCCCAAGAAGATTGCAGATAACTCCAAGAGCACAAGACGGAGAAGAGGAGCACTGCAGATAGAGAGCATGACTCCAGATTCAGTACACCCTACACTGCAAAACTACTCCCACAACCACAAGTGTTTCAAAACCTCATCCCCCTCTTTTCTACAAAGCTGCTGCTGGTCAGGTAGCAGTGCATACTGGCCAAGGTTCACTTTTCTTTGCTCCCAAAAAATGGGCAAGTGGGTGAACCAACTAGGACTGGACACACAGTGAAAGGTGAGCAAAAAGACAAGAAAAGAAAGAAAAGTTCAGGAGGAAGAGACTCAAAATGGATACAATACAGGAAAGATGGCAGTAACAGAGCCACAGCATCCAGTAACCATTGGGGCATCCATATTAATTGCAAGTGACAATTCAAAATTATAAGGTTAGGAACAACTGATTTAAACCATCACACATCATGAAGTAATAATTCTTTAAGCAACATTGCCACTAAGCAGCCACAGGGGAACACAAGTACAGATTTTAAACATACAGTAGTCCCTGAATTTTCTTTCTTCCTCTATTTATTGCTGTTGGACTTGGACATAAAGGTAGAATATACTGATATATTCCAAGGTTTCTCCCCACCCTTCTGTTGCACATAAAATCTGATAACATTAATACTTTGTCCGTGTTGCTGTGCAACTCACGTGGGGTATGGCTATACTCCAAAAGTGTTCTTGACTCAGGTTAGCTAACCTATTACTCCTCAGGGAATTTGGCACCACTGTGTAATGCAGAATTTTGCAGAAATTAACGTGTGCGCAGAATTTCCTTTCCCCCACAGAAATGGGCTGCAGTGCTGGTAGCCATCACTAGGGGCTGCTGGACCAAGCAGAGCCCAGGTCTCACATGGAAGACACTGCTGGGGGAAGGGGAAGGGAGCTAGAGCAGTGTGTCTCAAACTGGGGTCTGCGAGAGTACTCCAGGGGGTCAGTGGGCCTTGCTGATCAACTCAACTTCTCCCCATCCCTTCCAGCACCTCCTGCATGCAGGGGGAGCAGCTGTACAGCGGCATGCAGGAGGCACTTGGAGGGAAGGGGAGGAGTGGGGACAGGGCTTGCTTGGGGGAGGGGCAGAAAGGTGGTGAGGAAGAGGGGCAGAGGTGGAGCTGGGGCAGGAAGAGGTGGGGTGGGGTGAGGGTTTGGGGGAAGCAGTGGAGTGGAGGCAGGGAAAATTTAATTAATTAGTTTCACTTCCATTGTACTTCTATTGTGCTCAAGAGGTGGATAAAAAAACACCATAAAAAGCCACCCAGAGTAGCTTTTTGCAATGATAGATGCAATCCACATCTTTAAGTCAAGCACCAAAATGACACAGTCATGGGCAGCGGGTAGTGCAGTTGCTGGCCCCCAGTTGTGGGTTTGGCAGGGGAAATTTTTGCTTTTTATTATGTTCCATGCAGGTTCCAGGGCATCTGAGGAAACAGTATGTGCTAATCAGCTTTGTGGGTTCATCACTAATCTCCCTGGGGCTGAAGGAGTTCCACTCTTGCTGCCACAGCCCAGGAACACGGAGGAGTTCAGCTCTCCCTGCCGCAGCCCTGTGGAAGAGAAGCTCTCTCTCTGTCCTCACCACAGCCCAGGAGCAAAAGGAGTTCTGTGGAGGAATTTGCTCTTCCTCCTACCCCACCTGCCAGAGGAGTTCTGTGTCCCCCAATGGTACCCCCACCCCGCCCAAAGCAGTAAAATTTAAATTCCTGCACACATCCCTGGCAGTAACTAAATCACTTTTGCATGTCCACACTACACTCCTCGTGTCAGTGGTGCTCAGCCTCACCCAGAGTGCTTGCACAGATTTAACTGTCAGTGTGGGACACTGTGGGATGGCTTTTGAAAGGCAGCAACAGTCAATGTAAGTGTCTCCATTGGCACAGTGTCAACCTAATGACATTGACCTAAGCACTACACCTCTCATGGAGGCGGAGGTCTACACTGCCTTACGTTGACCAAACGCTGTAGTGTAGACCAGGGCTAAGTGGGTGAGGTAATATTTTTCTCATCAGCAGAATTTAAAAGACAAGCTTTCAAGCTTACACAGAGCTCTTCTTCGGGTCAGGGAAATATACTCAGAGTGTCACAGGTCAATAGAACAGATTGTTAAGCATAAATAGTTAACAGATTTCAAGGGACCATTCAAGGTGAAGGGGCCAGTTGTCACTTCTTCAGTCATGGAGGGGCAGGGGAGAAAGGAGAGAGGAAAAAAAATTGCCGATAGTGGTGTGTACTTTAGGCCATGTCTACACTACAGAGTTAAGTCTACTTACATTACGTCAACAACCATAAACTGCTGTTTAAACTTCATCGCTTGTGCATGTTCACACAACACTTCTTGTGTCGGCAGAGTGCATCCACAGTTAGTGCTCTCGCACCAAGAGAGAGAGCAGTGCAGCATGGGTAGCTATCTCACTGTGCAAATCATCACCTTCTTCCACTAGGAGTTCTGTGAAGTGATTGCAGTGCACCATGGTGGTGGGCTCACTGCCCCATGATGCTATTTTCTCCATCCCATCATTCCATTGGCTTTCAACTATGTTTCGCACCATTTTTCAGCTGCCCCTGTAAACTTTGCACGTACCATCTCTGCCTGAAAGCATGGCTCCTGCACTGCTCACCAGTCTTGTGACTGGAATGGTGTCCCTAGCTTCTGTTTGTCAGAGGGCGGAGATGGATGGCAGGAGAGAGATCACTTGATCATAATCTGTTAGGTTCACGCCCTCTGGGACACCTGGCATTGGTCACTGTCGGTAGACAGGATACTGGGCTGGATGGACCTTTGGTCTGACCCAGTATGGCCATTCTTATGTTCTTTTGTCCTAAACATGGTGAGTTTGGCCCAGAGGGAGAAGATGCAAGATGGGAGAAAGGGTCTGGGTGGTTAAAGATGAGGATCAGTACAAGCTCCTAGGGACACTATTCTGAATACTGGCACTGTTTTCCACAGGCAGGAGTGATTGAAGCTGATAGCTCACTACTAAGGGTAACTGAGAATGGAAGGGTGCATCTCCTGCATGCGTGTAGCTTCAGATCGGGTCCATATGATGCTTGCCTGTGTGCGGCTTTGGTTCCTGCATAAGTAATTGCCAATTGGCACAGTAAAGTTTCCTACAATGGGGAAAGAAACAAAGCAGCTCTGCCAAGGAACCTTCCTCAGGGGATTCCATCAGGAAAATTTCCTTCAGGTCTCTATTGAGGAGTCCCTGGAGATCCTGGTGTCCATTAATAAACTTTTCTGCATTTTCTCTCTTTGTTCCAATCCCTTCTAAAAAACTTACTTTTCCATGATGGCCAGATACCAGAGTCATAGGCACTGTATAGGAACCTAGAGTGATCAAATTAGATTTATAATAATAGTGATAAGAAAATACTTAAACTAACCCCTTCATCTGCCTCTCCCAGTACATCTTCTCTCCTCTGTGCTTGTCTTTGAGATTGTAATCGCCTCCTATGATGGAGCCAGTACCATCTTTAATTTTGTGTATTATATAGCCCTGAACACATTGTCACAATAGCCAACATTCAGATTATTAGAAGGTCACTAGGACAATTCTCAAATATGGAACATATTCAGAATGACATTGAAATTTGAGTACAATCAGTAATTAGGCCTTTTTTTTTTTTGGTATTATGAATGCCTCCGTTTTTGGGTGTCCAGTTTGAGAATCCAGAGACCTGATTTTCAGAGATACTGAATATCCTCCACTCCAACTAAAATAGCTAACAGAACCAGCCCTTTATGTTTCAGAGTCAGAATATATTGATGGGCACTATAAAAAAAAACCCTAAGACATATAGATAGCTAAGATGGATATATTTTAAGGCCTGGATTCTAACTTTACTTGTTTATTCAATGTAACTCTTTGCAGATATTTGTTTACATAATAATCATAGAATCTCAGGGTTGGAAGGGACCTCAGGAGGTCATCTAGTCCAACCCCCTGCTCAAAGCAGGATCAAACCCAACTAAAACATCCCAGCCAGGGCTTTGTCAAGCCTGACCTTAACAACCTCTAAGGAAGGAGATTCCACCACCTCCCTAGGTAACCCATTCCAGTGCTTCACCACCCTACTAGTGAAAAAGTTTTTCCTAATATGCAACCTAAACCTCCCCCTCTGCAACTTGAGACCATTACTCCTTGTTCTGTCATCTTCTACCACTGAGAACAGTCTAGATCCATCCTCTTTGGAACCCCCTTTCAGGTAGTTGAAAGCAGCTATCAAATCCCCCTCATTCTTCTCTTCTGCAGGCTAAACAATCTCAGTTCCCTCAGCCTCTCCTCTTAAGTCATGTGCTCCAGCCCCCTAATCATTTTTGTTGCCCTCCTCTGGACTCTCTCCAATTTATCCACATCCTTCTTGTAGTGTGGGGCCCAAAACTGGACACAGTACTCCAAATGAGGCCTCACCAGTGCTGAATAGAGGGGAATGATCACATCTCTCGATCTGCTGGAAATGCCCCTACTTATACAACCCAAAATGCCATTAGCCTTCTTGGCAACAAGGGCACACTGTTGACTCATATTCAGCTTTTCGTCCACTGTAACCCCTAGGTCCCTTTCTGCAGAACTGCTGCCCAGCCATTCGGTCCCTAGTCTATAGCAGTGCGGTCTAATGAAGCGGTCTGTTGGTATGAGACTCAAGAGTGCAACAAAAGTAGCACTGTAATTCAGGCTTGAAATACATAGGCAAACCTGTTTCATTATACTATACATAACAGTATTACGGTAGGCACTATCAGTACAATTAGTCTTTTGCTTTCATAACTGATCCAAAAAAGTTACCTTCTTGACCTAGTTATAAGATGTATAATGGCTAAATGTAGTCGAGCTTAAGTAGACTTCCTTATCAGATATAAGTGAGTGAGATGCATGTATAGAAGATAATTAACTTAATTTGTACCTATTGTGTTCAAATTAATCACCCTATTATCTTCATTTAACAATTCTCTATACTCAGTTAAACACAGTTTGAGAAACATATAGTAGGATGAGATACAAAAGTAAGACTTAGGCCTTCAATCTTATCAGTAAATTAAATTAGCTTGACTAAAGAAAACATCTATCAGTACAACAAAGTTCATGAGCAAAACATGTGAAATTCTTTTTATATTCCAGAGTGTAAATTTGAAAATTAAACACTGTAAGTATCTGATTTTCAGAGATGCTGAGCACCTGCATCTACTACTGACATCTGCATTTCTGAAAGTCAAACACTGAATATACAGCCAAGAGCCTTTTTAGTTGGCTTTCAATTCTGATTTATTTATCATTCTTATTTATTCATGCATCTGAAGGACTGTACTAATACTGCAAAGAAAGCAAACTTAAGAACATAAACGTAAGAATGGCCAAACTGGGACCATCTAGTCCAGCATCCTGTCTACCAAAGGTGCTTCAGAGGGAATGAACAGAAAAGGGCAATTATCAAGTGATCCATCCCCCATCATCCACTCCCAGCTTCTGGCAATCAGAGGCTAGGGACACCCAGAGCAGGGTTGTGTCCCTGACTATTTTGGCTAGTAGCCATTGATAGATTTATCCTCCATGTAATAATAATAATAATAGGAGATATACCAATCTCTTAGAACTGGAAGGGACCCTGAAAGGTCATCAAGTCCAGCCCCCTACCTTCACTAGCAGGACCAATTTTTGCCCCAGATCCCTAAGTGGCCCCCTTAAGGATTGAACTCACAACCCTGGGTTTAGCAGGCCAATGCTGAAACCACTGAGTTAATAATATCTAATTATTTCTTAACCCAGTCATAGTTTTGGCCTTCACAATATCCCGTGGCAATGATCTCCATTGGTTGACTGTGCATGGTGTGAAGAACTTTTGTTTGTTTTAAACCTGTTACCTATTCATTTCACTGGGTGACCCCTAGTTCTTGTGTTATGTGAAGGAGTAAACATTTCTTTATTCATTTTCTCCACACCATTTGTGATTCTACAGACTTCTATCATATCCCCCACCCACCCACCAAGTCATCTTGTTTCCAAGCTGAAAAGTCCCAGTCTTTTTAATTTCTTCTCATATGGAAGCTGTTCCATATCCTTAATTTTTGTTGCCCTTCTCTGTATCTTTTCCAATATATCTTTTTTGAGATGGGGCGACCAAAACTACATGCAGTATTCAAGGTGTGGGCATACCATGGATTTATATAGTAGCATTAGGATATTTACTGTCTTATTATCTATATTACTTACAGCACTGTAGTGAAAAGACAGTAATATAGATAAGACTACAATTACCGTCCCAGGCCAATCGGGGCAGCAGGAAGCACCACGGGCCAAGGGACGTACTGGCCATGACTTCCCGCCACCTCCATTGGCCTGGGACGGCAAACCGCAGCCAGTGGGAGCTGCGGTCAGCCAAACCTGCCGATGCAGCAGATAAACAAACTGGCCTGCCGACCCTTGCTTTAAAGCATTATTCACACAATACATGTCTACTGTATATGCTTTCTTTTTAACCAGATTTGTATCTGTGATGGTCTGTACCCCTATATGCATCCTTTTTAAAAGACCATGATAAATTTTGTACAACGTTTGCCTTATAAGGTATCATCTGAAATATGCTGAATATTATTATTCTGGTAAAATCTGTGTATCAACATTCTATATAAAGTTATGAGATTCTACTGTATAACATTGCTGTGATGTGCCAAAGTTAGAAAGCAGGCCCCAACCAGTTTTTCCAGACACAAAAGACACACTGACACCCTGGCCAGGTATCAGCATAATCACATGGACTATCTTGAACTATCACCTGGTTAAGTGGCCATTCTTTGGCAGGAAGAAGGCTGTTTGCAAGAACTTTACATATTGACAATAGAACTGGGGTTTCCCGGGTAAGCAGACTGAGCCCCAGCTGGAGATAATCCTCAAAGAGGGAGAATGGTATAAGTATAGAGAAAAAAAACACACACACACACACACACACACAGAGTTTACATCTCTCCCCTCATCTCTACTCACAATATCAAAACATTTGAAAGACAAAGGAAGCATCAATGAACTAAGGCAGGAGGTCCTGGGTGAAGCAGTCCAGTAAGACTGTTATAAACTTTTGCTTGTTAGTATTAGTTTGCATCTTATTTTTTTTATTTTCTTTGCAACCAATTCTGACTTTTTTGCCTCATTACTTGTAATCACTTAAAATCTATCTTTCTGTAGTTAATAAACTACAGTAATTTTATTGTTTTATCTAAACCAGTGTGTTTAGATGGAAGTGTTTGGGAACCTCCACTTGAGATAACAAGGTTTGTGCATATCATTTTACATTGGTGTAAGGATGGACTTTGTATTAGTTTGTAGTGTCCAGTAGAGAGCTGGACAGTACAATATGCACATTTCTGGAGGAAGGTATGGGACTGGGAAATTGCTGATATCACCCTGTATATAATTCATGAGTGCTGACCAGAGCATTCATGTAATTCAGCTGGGAGTGATTTAGCATGCTAGAAGCTGTGTGTGAGCAGAAGTGGTTGCTCTTACAGCAGAGCAGTGTAAAAGGCATCCCAGATTGTAGAATTGAGGGGAGACAACTGTCCAATAATCCAGATTTTATCCTGGGGAATGTCACAAAATCTAATAAATATTTATAAGTAGTTATATCATAAATTCTGCAAACTTAACAAGATGCATAACTTCAGTATCACTGAAAGTATATGGCATGTATCTGTGTATTTTTTCCATTCTTCTTAGGCAATATTTTAAACATAAAATTATGCATATTTTTCATTTGTCTTGTCAAACCTTTGGTGCAATTACTCTACCATTAAAAAAAAAAGACATAAATATTATAAACCTTGCTTTATGTTTGGGCTATACTAAAATAATTTGCTTGAAACCTGCATCTTGTGTTTGCATAGAGTTTATCTGTCTTCACTATATCTAACATATGGAACCCAGGCATTGTGAACACTTGTATTAAACAGCAAATGACATTACAACATAAACACAATATTGCTAAAGTTTGGTTTTGCAGATTCAATTCTACAACCTTGCAGATAGCTTACAAATTTAAAAACATCTTATACTGCACAGAGCTGAAGATAACTAATCTGTGCCATGGTTGCCATTTACACAACAAGGGCAATATCATTATCTACTCCCGAGGGAATTCTGTGCCAAAAATTAAAAATTCTGCACACAACATTTTAAAATTCTTCAAATTTTATTTGTCAATAAATAAATGTGGAGGATCCAGCATGGCAGGAGGGAGCACACGCCATTGGCTGCATGGAGGTGGGAGATCACCCTGCAGCTCCCCTCCCCTTCCCGCAGGGCACAGACTCGGCAATGAGGCTGCACCTGCCTCTGACACAGCACAAGGGCCAGACCTGACCCAGAAACACTCTGTGGCCCTACCCCTCTGTACCAGGCAGAGTAAGCGAGGGACAGAGTCTTGCACACATGCCGAGTCCTGGCACCCAATTTAGGTGTGGGGCAGGCAACCTCAGCCCAGCAGACTCCAAATGTGGAGGGTCTTAGTGGAGCGGGGGGTGTCCAAGTATGGGGTGAGAGAGTTCTGTGTGGGGCAATCTGGGTGCAGGCAGATTGGTGGGGGATCTGGGTGCAGGGGGTATCTGGATGCACAGGGGCTCATTGGGGGGCTCCAGGAGCAGGAGAATGAGACTCTGCAGGTGCTTGGGGCTCAGCGGGGGGAGGGGCGGTTCTGGGTGTGGGGAAATGAGGCTCGGCAGGGAACATCTGGGTGCGGGGGGCTCAGCGGGAGGAGTGGGAGTCCAGATGCAGCTGGTGCAAGGTGCTCAGTGAGATGGTGCAGGTGCAGGGAGTTGGAGCTCATCAGGGTATAATTTCGAGTGTAGGGAACTCAGTGGGGGATTATCTGGATGTAGGGGTGGGGTTGGCATGGGGGGTGTCTAGGTGCATGGGTTTTGGCAGGGGGTATAGAGGGGCTCTGGATGTAGGGGTGAGGCTCAGTGGGGTGGGAATTCAGGTATGGGGGATCCTCGCTGTGTGTGAGGGTGATGCTCAGTGCGTGGGGGGTCTCAGAATGAAAGGGGTCCAGATGCACAGGGTTGGGTGGACGGGAGATTAGCTCCCCATACAGAGACCCCTCATCCCATGGCCAAGGAATGATGGGGACCAGAAGCGGGGTGGTGGCGCAAAGCTTCCTGCAGCTGGGGAAGGTTTCTGTAGGAGGGTCTAGCCCAGCCTCAGCCACTCCTTGCAGGGGAAGAGGAAGTTCCATCCTTCCGCAGCCCCGCTCGGACTAGCAGATGAGCCTGGCACAGGATAAGAGCCACTGGCCGGGGCATTTCCAGCCCCACCCACCCCCACACATAGTCATTTACCTCTCTTCTGGCTTCTCCGGGGGCCTGAAATGATATGCCCACACTGCTAGGGAGGGGTGCATGACTGCTCTTGAGGATTCCCTTTGCTTCTCTGTCAGAAGTCATTTTTCCTTCTGGGAAACTAAAAAAAAATCTGCAAGGAACATGAATTTTGCACATGTGCAGTAACGCAGAATTCCCCCAGGAGTAATCCTCATATGTATTAGAACATGGGGGAAAGTGGGAAAGTTACTTAGAATGCTACATAGTTCATTACATAGATTTCATGAGGCACTATCATCTCAGCAAAGAAGAATTAATGGCCAAGCAGGGAAGGTAGGAGTGTGGCCTGCAAGCTATCAGAATCATAGAATATCATGGCTGGAAGGGACCTCAGGAGGTCATCTAGTCCAACCCCCAGCTCAAAGCAGGATCAAACCCAACTAAATCATCCCAGCCAGGGCTTTGTCAAGCCTGACCTTAAAAACCTCTAAGGAAGGAGATTCCACTACCTCCCTAGGTAACCCATTCCAGTGCTTCACCACCCTCCTAGTGAAAAGGTTTTTCCTAATATCCAACCTAAACTTCCCCCACTGCAACTTGAGACCATTACTTCTTGTTCTGTCAGCTGGTACCACTGAGAACAGTCTAGATCCATCCTCTTTGGAACCCCCTTTCAGGTAGTTGAAAACAGCTATCAAATGCCCCCTCATTCTTCTCTTCTGCAGACTAAATAATCCCAGTTCCCTCAGCCTCTCCTCATAAGTCATGTGCTCCAGACCCCTAATCATTTTTGTTGCCCTCTGCTGGACTCTTTCCAATTTTTCCACATCCTTCTTGTAGTGTGGCACCAAAACTGAACACAGTACTCCAGATGAGGCCTCACCAATGTTGAATAGAGGGGAATAATCACGTCCCTCGATGTGCTGGCAATGCCCCTATTTATACAGTCCAAAATGCTTTTAGCCTTCTTGGCAACAAGGGCACAATGTCGACTCGTATCCAGCTTCTTGTCCACTGTAACCCCTTGGTCCTTTTCTGCAGAACTGCTGCCCAGCCATTCAGTTCCTAGTCTGTAGCAGTGCATGGGATTCTTCCGCCCTAAATCCAGGAGTCTGCACTTGTCCTTGTGGAACCTCAGATTTCTTTTGGCCCAATCCTCTAATTTTTCTAGGGCCCTCTGTATCCTATCCCTACCCTCCAGCGTATCTACCACTCCTTGCAGTTTAGTGTCATCGGCAAACTTGCTGGGGGTGCAGTCCATGCCATCCTCCAGATCATTAATGAAGACATTGAACAAAACCGACCCCAGGACCGACCCTTGGGGCACTCCGCTTGATACCGGCTGCCAACTAGACATGGAGCCATTGATCACTACCTGTTGAGCAAAACGATCTAGCCAGCTTTCTATCCACTTTATAGTCCATTCATCCAGCACATACTTCTATGGATCCTATTTATCTATATCTATTTAGCTATATGGATCCTACTTATCTACTGAGAATCCAATCAGAGGATTCTCATTGCACTCGTGCACAATAAGAGCCCTCCTCCCCTGCTGTGCTCTAGACTAACTCTGACCTTACCCCTCTACCCCCTAGCAATGTCTCAGTCATCAACTGTTCTATCACTGGTGACCTGATTATGCTTCACTCCACTCCTTCCCACCAAGGTGGGGGATGAAAGCTATAACATTAAGTAACAACTTCCAGTGGATTTTCAGGGCGATTATTGGCTTGTTTGCCACAGTTCTATCCTATCTCTGACTGGATACATCCCCTATAATCACAGAGAGCCCCGACTTTACAGTCATTGCAAAGATGGGCTTCAACCGTGGGGACATATAATACATAGAGTAACAGGTTGTACAGAATCTTTAGGCGACAGAAATGAGCCCTTCTGGTCATGGTTCCCCCATGTCCCAGTTTCTTTAATAAAAGAAAGGATTGTCTGCCATGAAGGTCAGAAGTTTGAGGAGGGAAAGGTAAGACTATTGCAGCCAAAAAGATCAAAGGCTAAAGAACTTTTAAAGGAAAGTTTGGTACTGTCACCTTTTTTGACCCAAGCATTTAGCCAATATTTGGGGTCTTCCAGATTGGTTCTATTGGGAGGATAAATCGATGTTTGAGTCAGGTGTTTGATGCAATCCTGTTTATTTAAAGAATATACATAAAGTCCTGTTTCGCTGAACACAGTAGAAATCAAACAGGAGGGGATAGTTTCTTTGCTGATGGTTCCAAGCTTCTTTCCAACCAGCCTCTACCCAAAAGCCCTCTCTCCCTCAGGTCATCTTCCATTCAGGCTAACTGAGAGACCAATAAAATACCTCTTTGTTTAGTGATAGTTGAAACAATGGGAGGACTTGCCCAAAAATTAGATGGAATGTAAATGTAAGGGGCTGTGATTATATTTCATTGCAGAGAGGTGTATGTGTCTCAGTGAGCCAGAAAAGCCAGGAAACAGCAAAAGAATCACTTAAAATAGGACCTGGAAGATATGTCTACACAGTAGTGGGCAGGTGTAATTCCCAGTGCAGGTAAACATGCACACACTAGCTCTGTGCAAACTAGCACCTATAAATAGCAGCGTGACCATGGTGGCACAGGCAGCAGCCCAGGCTAGCTGCCAAAGTATGTACCCAGGGCACTGAATGGAATTTTAGCTGGGCAGCTAGCTCGAGCCGCGTGCAGCCACACTACTATTTTTAGGCACTAGCTCAAGCAGAGTTAACACATGCCTGTCTACCGTGCTGGGAGTTACACCTCCCAGCTGCTGCGTAGGAATATCCAGAGAGAAAACAGCTTTTTCAGCAGGGCTGGATGAAAACGCAGACTTAGAAATTGCAAAGAAGAAAACTGCCTGCCAGTGTTCCCTCTAATTTTTCCCACCCATGTGCAGAATGAATTTTGTTATGTGCAGCAGCAATATGGAGGGGATGTGTCACACATCCCCTCCATATTGCTGCACATAACAAAATTCATGTGGTGGGGGTGGGGCCCGAGGGGTTTGGAGTGTGGGAGGTGGAGGTGTGGGCTCTGGGGTGGGGCCGGGGATGAGGGGTTTGGGATGCAGGCTGCTCTGTGGAGAGAGAACTCCCCTCAGCAGCACCTGGGCTGTGGGGGAACGGCGCCTCTCCCCGCCACCGCAGCTCCGGGGCTGGGGCAGCAAGATAAGTCCCTCTCCCATGGCCGCAGTAAGTCCGTGCTGGGGCTGGGTTGGTGTTGAGGGAGGGGCGCATCTTCCCTGGCCATGGCAGGTCCGTGCTGGGACGGGGTTGGGGCTGGGGCACCTCTCCCCGCAGCTGCGGCAGGTCCTGGGTGGGCTGGGGGAAGGGGAGAGGACTCTCTCCCCGCTGCAGCCCTGAGCGCCTGTGCGGTGCTTAATAGGCTGCTACGTGGCTGCGCAGCTTAGAGGGAACATAGGTGCTTGCTATTGTTTGATTCCTATGGTGTTCAGGAAAACAGGAATTTGTGTGCATTCATTTTAGATAAACAGGATTGCATCAAAGAAATATCTGATTCCAACATCAATGTCTCACCCTAACGGAAACAAACCAAAAGGCCTCGAACATTTGACTACCCACTCTGGTGAAAAAGGGATGAAAACACTAAATCATAACTTTCCATTTGTTCTCACCATAGAATTGCAAGAAAAAGGAGTGTAATATTAAGATTAGGCACTGCAACAATGAGCATTGCAATACCCAAGCCCCTTTGTGGATCCAGGCCTCAAAAGCAAAAGTCCAAGTGGCTATTGCTGAGACTTAGACTTTTAAGTCACTTATGCATTTTTGAAAAATTTATCCTACAACTCAAAAACATCTATCGTCAGCAAGCAACTCCCCCCCCCCCCGTCGCCCCAAAGATTTTATGTTTCCCATATTGTATAGCAATTTTTCTCAAATTCCAAAATTACGTAATGCCAAACAGAGGAAAAACAAATCCAAACTCCTATCAGCTTTCACTGCAAATAAGATTCAGACAGGAAAGATTTCATAAATCACCTTGAAATCATCCATCAAGAAGGCTAAGTGTAGCACCAACATGAAAGTTCTAAAATGAGTTGATTTTACACCAAACTTTTCAAAAATTTTACTGCACATCTAACATGAATATTTTATTGCATAACTTAGAGCATTGACTATTTAAATCTCTATCCTTCAGTTTCTAAAGGGACTATTTAAAATTAAATGGATCCAAGAACAAACCACATAAGAATTCCAAAATGCAATTACATGCAGTATTTTAACTTGAAATAAATAAAATTCAGTAAAGTATTAGTTTCTTTCTCATGCTCTATGCTGTAGAAAATTAACTCATAATTCTACATTTTTCAACAATAGATGGCACTAAATTCCTATATTCACTACAATTTTAAGTAACAATTATAGTATTTTAACATATACAAAATTAATCATAATTTCCCCAATTAATATATTATGATCAACTTTCCTTTATAGCATTTATATTGATTTTTTCCCTATAGCAAGAAAAACTTGAGATAGTAATAAAATATTTCAGGAATGATGGAATACTAACAATCCTTTAACTGAACTAGAAACAATGGACCACAGTCTGCTCTTAATTATACTGGTGTAAATCTGGATTAGCCCCATTCAAGTGTGAGAATGGAATTTAGCCTACTGATTTGATTTCACAGATTGCTTAGAGCAATGGGCTTCATAAAATCTAATGCCTGAGTTGTGAGAACACAGAAGTATCAGGGCTAATCTCACCTTTCATTTAAAAAATAGCCAACCAGATAATCAGCAACTTTGAGTCTTTTTTCTTTGAACACTGGGGACCAGATTCTCATTTACACTAAGGCCATTTTACAACATTCTGGCATTTATTCCCAATTTCTATAAGGCCCCTTTAACTATCAGAGTGCTGTAAAGTGACCTTAGCATAAATGACAAGTAGTCTTTGAGCCTTTCTAAATTTTTATACCAACCTTGTTATTCATTTCAATTGGTGTGATAGGAACTGATTGACAAGCAATTTAACAATACAGTATTGCCTAGTTTGGAGAGGGAATTGATCCAGGGAATAGAAAACTAGTTCAGTAGAGGAAATCAAATTGGCTATTAAGAGTTTGAAGTCCAACATTACACTAAGGCCAGATGGTTTTGTCATACATTTTTTTTTTTTTTTTTACAATCGACTAAGTATAAAAGATGAAATTTCACCCCTGTTAGTTAAAATATTTCATAATTACTTGCAGGTGAAAATCAATGTTATTAAGTCATGTCCCTGAGCATACATTGAAAATTTAGCACCTTCGTGTTTAGTCCCAGTCATTCTATATTTTGGAGAGGGAAATAGTTAGAATGAAGTATATCTATGTATAGCTAAACCATTTCAATTTCACATCTTGGAGACTTAAATAATAGAGTGATAAGAAGCGCTGCTTATAACAACGTCTTCCACGTGAAGATTATTTCAATTGCAAATTCCCACAGTTGGAAAATTTACTCAAAAATATACTATACGGTAGGTGTGTGTCAGAGAGGAGTGATACTAAAGGTAAATGAGTGGTTCAGTGGATCTTCATCTGTAGATGAATGCCCAGGTAAGTAGTGAATTAAAATTTATACCATTTGATGACTCTTCATGTGCTTTTACTGAATGAGTTTGACTCACAATTTGTTCTCTTGGGCAGCTTTCCACATCACAAAATCACTCACTAACTGGCAGTCTAGCTGGCCATCCAGACAAGGGACTGACTGGGTGTGGCGAATGAAGGACCACTTTAATCTGCACTCCCTTTCCACAGGTATAATTGACTATGTACACAGGGTAGAAGGCAATGGAGAATCAGGCCCAAACAAATTAATGTCAGGCTGTCTAGCGTGACTCACAACTGTGAGTGCCAACTTCAGGGCAGGCTGTTAAGAACCAGGGCACAAACCCCAAATTGGATGTGAGATCAAAACATGCAGCATCTTACAAAGATTTCATCCAGTCTAAACACATTTTTATCAATTTAGCATCTATTTAAACAATGCTAACACACAGGTGAGCCAGATTGCTATTCAACTACGCATTTGTCAGTGTTCAGTGAGACCTAGGGGCCTTGGCATGAGTTGGTACCTGGTCTGTCAGCATCACAGTTAACATAAGCAAAAAAGACTAGAGAAAAAAAAAATACCACACCAGTTTGAGCTTCCAAGCAGCCCTAGATCCAAGGCATACAGCCATTAACTTCCTAAAGGCAATCTCTCACCTCTGTCTCCTAAGTAGCCACTTTTATAGCTATTCTCCATAGTACCTGTGTAAGGAAGGGGAAAATGGAGTTCATAGATTCATAGATTCCAATGCTAAAGGGACCATTGTGGTGATCTAGTTGACCCTGTGTATAATACAGGCCACAGAACTTCCCCAAAATAATTCCTGGAGCATATCTTTTAGAAAAACATCCCATCTTGATCTAAACATTGCCAGTGACGGAGAATCCACCACAAACACTTGATAAATTATACCAACTGTTAATTACACTCAGTGTAGGTACTTAGGGAGTGTAACTAAGTCACCCCTTAATGTTCTCTTTGTTAAGCCTAATAGATTGAGCTCTTTGAGTCTATCATTAGTAAAGACCAGAATTATCAGACAAATAGATAAACAAAATATGTTGAGAAAGAGTCATGCCTCACCAATCTATTAGAATTATTTGATAATGTCAGCCAACAACATAAATTGCTAGGAGGGAAACATTCCATGGCAGCTGGCTGGAATGTGTCACAGAGAGAGGATGTGAAGAGCCTGGGGAAGAGTGCGGCAGTGAGAGGAAGTTGGTGATCCAGTGGATTTTGTATACTTGTACTTTCAGAAAGCCTTTGACAAGGTGCCATACAAAAGGCTCTTAAGCAAACTAAGTAGTTATGGGAGAAGAACCTCAAATGGACCAGTAATTGGTTAAAAGATAGGAAACAAAGGGTAGGAGTAAATGGCCAGTTTTCACAGAGCAGAGAGGTAAATGGGGGGTTGCCTCAGGGGTCTGTACTGGGACCAGTTCTGTTCAATATATTCATAAATGATCTGAAAAAAAGGGATAAACAATGAGGTAACAAAATTTGCAGATGATACAAAATTACTCAAGATAGTTAAGTCCAAAGCTGACTGCAAACAGTTACAAAGAGATCTCACAAAATTGGGTGACTGGGCAAGATTAAGTTCAATGTTGATAAATGCAAAGTAATGCACACTGGAAAACATAATCCAATTATATACAAAAAGATGGGGTCTAAATTAACTGTTACCACTCAAGAAAGATCTTAGAGTCATTGTGAGTACTTCTCTGAAAAAAAATCTGCTAAATGTGCAGCAGCTGTCAAAATAACTAACAATGTTAGGAACCATTAGAAAGGGATAGTTCATAAAATAGAAAATATCAGAATGCCACTATATAAATTCATGGTATACCCACTCCTGAAATACTGTGTGCAGTTCCGGTCACCCCATCTCAAAAAATTTATATTAGAATTGGAAAAGGTACAGAAAAGCCCAACAACAACAATTAGGGCTATGGAACAGCTTCCATATGAGGAGAGATTAAAAGACTGGGACTGTTCAGTGTAGAAAAGAGTCAACTTAGGGGGGATCTGACAGTTTATAAAATCATGAATGATGTGGAGAAAGTGAATAAGGAGGTGTTATTTACCCCTTCACATAACACAAATACCAAGGTCACCCACTTAAATTATTAGGCTGCAGGTTTGAAACAAACAAAGGAAGCACTTCTTCACACAACACACAGTCAGCCTATGGAGCTCGTTGCCAGAAGATGTTGTGAAGGCCAAAACTATAACTAGGTTCAAAAAAATTAGATAAGTTCATGAAGGATAGGTCTATCAATGGCTATTAGCCATGGTAGTCAGGGACACAACCCTGCTCTGGCTGTCTCTAAGCCTCTTACTGCCAGAAGCTGGGATTGGACAATAGGGGATGGATCACTTAATAATTGCCCTGTTCTGTCATTTCCCCTGAAGCATCTGGCATTGGTTACTGCTGCAAGACAGGACACTGAGCTAGATGGATCATTGGTCTGGCCCAGTATGGCCATTCCTATGTTCTTATCACTTTAAGGTATGTTTTCTCATCTTTAATCATTCTCGTGGCTCCTTCCTGAACCCTCCCCAATTTACCATCAACATCTTTCTTGAATTGTGAACACCAGAACTAGACACAGTATTCCAGCAACAGGCACACCAATACCAAATACAGAGGTAAAATAACCTCTCTACTCTTACTTGAAATTTCCGTTTATGCATCCAAGGATCACACTAGCCCTTTTGACCATAGCATCATACTGGGAGCTCATGTTCAGCTAATCATGCATCACGATGCCCAATTCTTTTTCAGCATCACTGCTTCTCAGGATAGAGTTCCTCCCCACCCCCAAGCATGGCCTACATTCTTTGTTCCTAGATGTATACATTTACATTCACAGTTAGCCTTATTAAATTGCATATTGTTGCTTGTGCCCAGCTTCCCAAGTGATCCAGTTGACTCTGAATCAGTGACCCATCCTCTTCATTAGTTACCATTCCTCCAATTTTTATACCATCTGCAAACCTGATCAGTGACAATTTTATGTTTTCTTCTAGGTCACTGATAAAAATGTTAAATAATGTAGGGCCAAGAACTGATTCCTGCGGTACCCTGCTAGGAACACACTTGTTCAATGATGATTTCCTGATTACAATTACATTGTGACCTGTCAGTTAGCCAGCTTTTAATCCATTTAAACCATCAGTACCATTGTAATTTTATGTTGTTCTAGTTCTTAATCAAAAAGTTATGTGATACCAAGTGAAACACCTTAGAGAAGTCTAAATATATTACAGCATTACTATTACCTTTATCAACCAAATTTGTAATCTCATAAAAAAAAATCAAGTTAGTTTTACAGGATCTCTTATCCATAAATCCACATTGATTGGCATTAATTATATTACCCTCCTTTAATTCTTTATTAATCGAGTCTCTCCATTATCTTGCCCAGGATCAATGTCAAATCGACAGACCTATAATTAACCAGGTCAACCCATTTACCCTTTTTAAATACTGGCACAACATTAGCTATCTTCCAGTCTTCTGGAACTTCCCTGGTTTTCCAACTCTTATTGAAAATCAACATTAATGATCCAGTGAGCTCCTCAGTCAGCTTTTTAAAAAACTCTTGGGTGCAGGTTATCTGGACCTACTGATATAAAAATGTCTAACTTTTAGCTAATATTCTCCTGAGACCTAGTCAAATAGAAAGAGTATTATCTTACAATATGACTATATAATCTATTTTCTCAAATACAGAACACAAATATTTATTCAACACTTCTGCCTTTTGTGCATTATTATTGCTAATTTTACCATTTCCACCTGGTAATGAACAAATTCGATCATTAGGATTCTTTTTGTTGCTAATATATTTTTAAAAAACTCCTTTTTTTACTGTGCTTAACTCTGCTGGCCATATATTTCTCCCTTTGCTTCCCTTAACAATTTTCTACAATTCATAGCTTCTGATTTATATTCATTACTATCCAATTCCCTTTCCTCCATTTGTTTTATTTATTTTTATATATAAACCCCTTCAGTTCCCTGCTAAACCAGGTGTGTGTGGGGGGAGGGGGTTGTTTGTTTTATGGCCTTCTTCCTTGATTGTGGGTATTTTGGACATCTAGTAAAGTGAAATTTTCTTAAACAGTTCACAATTATCATTCACATTTTTCTCATTAAATCCTTCCTCCTTGCTGATTTGGGTAATAACTGTTTTCAGTTTTGTTCAATTGGCCCTTTTAAAGTGTATATATTACTGGTCTGGATTTTATTGTTTGCACCATATAAATATGATCAAGTCATAATCACTTGTACCTAAGTTACTATTAATTTTTAGTTCTGTCATCAGTTCCAGTTTATCTGTCAGGACGAGGTCTAACAGAGTTCCCCCATCTCGGATTCAACACTTTTTGGAGTTCAGAAATGGTCATTTTAACGTTTAGCAACTCCAAGGATGTTTTATTACTCGCAGCATAAGAACTCTAGCATATGTCACTCAAACTGAAGACCCCCATGATCACGCAGCTTTTTCTCCCTACACATCGTAGACAGGTGCATAAAGAGCAGTCATCTGGTTCCCTAGGGTGATTTGGTGGTTTGTAACAGACATCAACTAATACCCAATCTTTTGCTTTATCTGTTAGGACACTGATCCATAAGCATTCAAGATTATTTTCTTCCAAGTTATTATCAGTGACTCAGAAATAGATAATACCATTTTTGACAGAGTGCCACTTCCCCTCCCCTTTTGCCCAATTGATCCTTCCTAAATATGTTATTACCTTTGATGTTAACATTACAGTCATATGAATTGATTTCAGTAACACCTACTAGTTAAAATTTGTGCTCATAAATAAGCCATTCCAATTCCTCGTTTGTTACCTAGGTGCCTAGCACTGGTGTATAGGCAATTCAGGAATTTCTCCTATCCCTGTTCTTTGGTTCCTTAGTTAATTTTGTTCTCAACATCTTGATTTTTTGCTAAATGAATTATCTTCCATATTTTTATGCCCTCCTGACTACTCTAGGGAGCCTGTGTCTGAAAAGACTGGGTCCCCTTCTACTGAGTTGGAGGCCATCCAAACTATATAGCCCTCTCTCCTCATAGAAAGTAGACCAGTGTTCCACAAAACCAAAACCCTGCACCACTTACCTAGCCAGCAGTTCACTTCCAGAATCTTTTGCCTTCTGTCTTCCAGCACTAGTGGGACAACAAGATTCGCAGAGATCAATTGGACATTATTCTTCTTCAGCATGCTTCCAAGTTTCCTGAAGTCATCTATTATCTGCAGGATAATCCCAGACAGTGTCATTATTGCCAATATGTACCATCATCAATGGATCCCTGACTGTTGAATTCAGAAGCCTAACCAATCTTAGTGTGACATCTCATGTCTGGGATACAGGAAGGCCCTTGTTCCCTGAAGATCAGGCAGTACCCCTGCATCTTGATATACAGCCATTGACTCAGGAACAGAGAAATATAAAAGCAGAACTGGGCAGCTGGGAAAAGACGAGAAATAATAAACTTTTAGTCATAATTGACAAGGACAAACAACTTCATTGACTGATATATATTTTGAATGCTCTATCACACAAAGAAAAAAAATCTATTTTTAAATTTAAGCTTAGACATCTACAAAGTTAAATGTATACTCATAAATGAAGTGTTCCATGGCCACAAATGCAGGCAATAAGCAAGGAGGCCTTTCATAAATATCTTCCCCCCCGCTTCAAAAACTAGTCTTTTCCCTGGGTTTCATGGTATATTACAAATATGGACTCTGACCTTGGACTGCATACCAGCTCTCCACCAGCACAAGGATGTCTAGACTCAGCAGATCTGGCCCAAGGAATGTCTCCTGTAGAAAGGGATCCTCAGATGGCATACCTGTGGCTGGGGAAGAGAGAACATGGCCGAAGAATCCATACACCTCAGCATTCCCCAGCCACAACAATAGCCCTTTGGGGCTATTGCCAGCTGGCACAGAACAGCCTGGGCTGATCTAACCCATAATAGGGAACTGGATCAGAATACAACAGCTCCATGGCTGAAAGTAAATGACACCTTTGCTTCCACCTCAGCCCCTCTACAACCCCCACTGTGCCAAGTGCTCCTTGGCCACAGCTGAGGATGTGGATCACTGTATGTAAAGTTTGAGCTTTAAAAACTAAGCTGATTTGAGTTAAAGATACCCAAATAATTTAGACTTTGTCAAACAGGGTTATATTTTCCTCTGTCTCAAAAATGGCCTGATCAATTACCTTCAGATGTGACAAAAACCAAAATCAACAAACCATCGCCAGCATGAAAGCCTGTCTGCCTTCCTGCCAATTTTCAGTCTGAAAGGAGGTTTCTTGCCAGAATTACAGGGGTACTAAAAGTAGCTCTTGGACCCAGTTTGCAGCTTTAACTATGAAGGGGCTACTAATGAAGATGCTGCTAGCAGCTTCATGAGCTACAAAATGCATTATTTTTTTTAAAAAACCCTATAGTTATGAGGGTAAATATTAGCAAGCAGCTAATACATATATCTGAAAAGAACAGCACGATACAATATTATCAGGTGCCATAGTAGAATACAAGTATGCAAAATATTTCTACTTATAAACAGTTCCTTTAAACATGAATGCCATCACAATCCAGCAGCACTAGCAGGTATATCCCTGCTTCAGCTACTTCTGGAACTCATGGTTCATGTTTTGCCTTGCGAGAGACGGTTTTATGCATTGGGTACCAGAACTAGCCTCAAGACACCTGGGTTCGATCCACTTCTATCTTTGCCACTGACCTGTTGTCTGACCTTGGACATGTCACTGTGCCTCAATTTCCATCTTTGTAAGGTGATACCCTTCATAATAAACATTCTTATTTGAGCTAATTATTATTTCTGTAGAAGAATTAAATTGACAGATAAAAGGTGAATATAGTAGCATTATGATGGATGGGGAAATTTTCCCCTAAAATCTTATATTTTGCCCCATAATTGTTCTCATTTTTAAAAGCGTATTAAATAAAATTTAAAGATTTGAAAATATTGGCCTGATCACAATATTCTCTGCTCTCTGTCATGCAAAAAGGGCCTGCTGTTTCTGTTAATACAATTCAGTGGTGCCATTCCCTAGCTTCCAGCCGAAGACCGTCATAAACCTGCTGCCCAGCAGAGGGACTTAGAGTTGCATTTCGAAGTGTGGCCCAGGCAATAAATGCACCATTTCCCACACTTACATACAACTTTAACATGAGGCTCTTTATGGATAAAGCTATTGATAGTTAAGGCAGAATTAACATTCCAGTCTCCCTAACTGGCACAAATACATTGGAATAGAATCTGAATTAACTGTTCTAGAATTCTGTGCTCTTCCCAGATTAAAATCTTACTTGCCATTAGAGCAGAGACAACAAGGGGGAAGCCCCTGTGGGGTCATGTGCTCCCCCAGATTTCTGCCAGGGTTTATATGCCCTGCCCTCAACCCTGCTGCATACCACCAAAACCTTTAAATTGTGCCTCTTCCCCCCATTATCAACAATTATGTGTCATCTCTGCATCAAAGTCTCTTCACTGATTTGTTTCTCTCCAGGTACAATTAGCTGTATCATTTTATCACTGTTCCTTCTGCTAAACAGCAAACAATTTAAGCACTTTCTTTCAGCAAGTTTTTTTTCAATAGGTTTTCTTAAATTTAGAGAAAAGTTAAAAAACCCCTCAGATTGAGCATATATTTTCTGCTACTAGCCATCATGTAGTTACAGCCAGACAACTGTCTGTTTTTAACAGATTTTACCCATGCATCTGACCTAGCAAGGAGATGGCACATTTTTGTGACAGTCCAAACTTTATGCTTTATTTTTAATTCCTTTCTTTAGTTATGATTTTTTGTATGCAATAGTAGCTGACCTTCCCAGAAACTACATATAAAGAATAGCAGCAAAGAGTCCTGTGGCACCTTATAGACTAACAGACATATAGGAGCATGAGCTTTCGTGGGTGAATACTCACTTCGTCAGATGCATGTAGTGGAAATTTCCAGAGGCAGGTATAAATATGCAAGCAAGAATCAGGCTAGAGATAACGAGGTTAGTTCAATCAGGGAGGATGAGGCCCTCTTCTAGCAGTTGAGGTGTGAACACCAAGGGAGGAGAAACTGCTTTTGTAGTTAGCTAGCCATTTGTTTTTGTTTAATCCTGAGCTGATGGTGTCAAATTTGCAGATGAACTGAAGCTCAGCAGTTTCTCTTTGAAGTCTGGTCCTGAAGTTTTTTTGCTGCAGGATGGCTACCTTTAAATCTGCTATTGTGTGTTGAAGTGTTGAAGTGTTCTCCTACAGGTTTTTGTATATTGCCATTCCTAATATCTGATTTGTGTCCATTTATCCTTTTATGTAGGGACTTAAAAGAATACTACATACTACTTGCAAAGAAACTATTGTCAGACTCATTATTTTAATAATCTGGATACTGATGGAAGGTAAAAGCAGATATTGTTTCAACTGAGATCATTAATGATGGACCTGTAGTCTAGAGAAGACAAGAAAAAGGTAACACTCTGATATAGTTAGTGCACCCTATGAATAAGTCCACTGGACTGTCCTTTGCTTCAGGACTATAAGGTCTAATGGACAGAGCCAATGAAGATGTCCCTCCTCTCAGGGCTGTAAGGCCTAGCGCTCAGGGTCAGTAGATTTCCCCTGGCTCTCTGGACTGTAAGGCCTACTGGCCGGAGTCAATAGAGTTGCCTTGGCTCCCAGGGCAGTAAGACCTGGGAGCCAGAATCAATATGGCTGACCCCTTTCTCAGAGCTGAGCGGCCAGCAGACAGTCGGGGAAGTAGGCCACTACCTAGGGGTGGGTGATAGCTGGGGTAGGGGACCCGAGCCCTCCCTGTTCCAGCAGGTCCAACCCAGGGCCCTAGCAGTGGTGGAGTTTTCTGCCACTGAGCCAATGGGGCTCCAGCTGAAACACGCTGACTTCCCACAGGACTATAGCTAGTCTTCCCTGGGACACTTCCTACCATGTCTCTCAGTGCCATAGTCAAGGCATTATCAGAGTCTCCACGCTCCTTGGTGGGTGCAGTCCCCAGTAAGTCTGATCCTTCTCAAGCATCTGCAGGAACCTGTGTGTCTGTCTGGATCTCAGCGCCTCTAGCTTCAGCATTCAAGGATTCTTGCTGCTTCTGAGCTGGAGCCTGCAAAGTGCATCCTCCCTCCTTGGCAGCTGCTCCCTTTTATATTAGAGCTGCACCTGCAGCATACCCAGTAGGAACTTGGGAGTTTGGCCTCCTCAGCCCACAGTGAGGAGTTAACTCTTCCCTGTCCAGTTCAGGGTGAGTGCACCCGGCCAAAACCCCTTATAGTAATTTAATCTAGCCCACATTTCCCTAGTTTGCTTATGAGAATATCCTATCAAAGAAGAAAATTAGGTTGATTTGGCATAATTTGTGTCTGACAAATCCATGCTGACAATTCCTTATTATCCTCAAAGTGCTTACAAAAGATTGTTTAATAATTTTTCCCAGTATCATTCCAGGAATTGAAGTTAGGCTGATAGATTTATAATTACCATTTTTAAAAATGGTACTATGTTTGCCCTTCTCCAGTCTTCAGGGACCTCACCAGGCTTCCAGGAGTTCTTGAAGATAATTGGTAATTGTTCTTAAATTACTTCAGCTATGTCCTTAAATACTCTAGGATGAATTTTATCAGGCCCTGACAACTTGAATATATATAAATTATCTAATTATTCTTTAACATATTCCTCCCCCCTTGTTGTTTATATTAATTCTGTTGAGAATTTGGCTACCATTAACCTTTTTAGTGAAGACTGAAGCAAAATGGCAAACATCTCAGACTTTTTAATATCAGTTATTAGCTCTGCTTCCCTTCTAAATAGAGGACCTATACTTTCCTTCATCTTTCTCTTGCTCCTAATGTATTTAAAGAACCCCTTCTTGTTGCCTTTTATGTCCCTTGCTAGGTGTAACCTATTTTGTGTCTTACCCTCTCTGATTTTGTCTCTACATGCTTGTGCTTTTCTTTTCTTTTAGCATTTTGTCCATGTTTCTACTTTTTGTAGGATTCCTTTTTTATTTTCAGGTCATTAACCAACTCCTGATGGAGCCATATTGGCCTTCTACTATTCTGGCTAGCTTTCCTTTACATTGGGATAGCTTGCAGTTGTGTCTTTAATATTGTCTCCTAGAGAAACTGCTAGCTCTTCTGCACTCTTATTTCCTTTATAAAATCTTCCCCTGTGACCTCACCTACCATTTCTTAGGCCTGGTCTACACTACGCATTTAAACCGATTTTAGGAGTGTTAAACCACTTTAATGCTGCTCCCGTCCACACTACGAGGCCCTTTATATCGATATAAAGGGCTCTTTAAACCGGTTTCTGTACTCCTCCCCAACGAGAGGAGTAGCGCTAATATCGGTATTACCATATCGGATTAGGGTTAGTGTGGCCGCAAATCGACGGTATTGGCCTCCGGGCGGTATCCCACAGTGCTCCACTGTGACCGCTCTGGACAGCAATCTGAACTTGGATGCAGTGGCCAGGTAGACAGGAAAAGCCCCGCGAACTTTTGAATATCATTTCCTATTTGCCCAGCGTGGAGCTCCGATCAGCACGGGTGGCGATGCAGTCCCAAATCCAAAAAGAGCTCCAGCATGGACCATATGGATGTGATCGCTGTATGGGCAGACAAATCTGTTCTATCAGAGCTCCGTTACAGAAGACGAAATGCCAAAACATTTTAAAAAAATCTCCAGACAGAGGCCACAGCAGGGACTCAGCACACTGCTGCGTGACAAGCGTAACAGAAAGCCAAAGAATCAAATGGACACTCATGGAGGGAGGGAGGGGGGACTGAGGACTCAAGCTATCCCACAGTTCCTGCAGTCTCCGAAAAGCATTTGCATTCTTGGCTGAGCTCCCAAAGCCTGTAGGGTCAAACACATTGTCCGGGGTGGTTCAGGGCATAGCTCGTCAATTTACCCCCCACACGCCCACCCCCAGAAGGAAAAGGGAAAAAAATCGTCTCTTGACTTTTTTAAATGTCACCCTATGTCTACTGAATGCTGCTGGTAGACGCGATGCTGCGGCAGTGAACTGCAGCATCCTCTCCCCTGCTCCCTGGTGGCAGATGGTACAATATGACTGCTATCCATCGTCATCATCAGCCCATGAGTGCTCCTGGCTGGCCTCAGGTGAGGTCAGCCGGGGGCGCCTGGTGGCAGACGGTACAGTGCAGTAGGACTGGTATCCGTCCTTGTCATCAGCCCGTGAGTGCTCCTGGCTGGCCTCAGGTGAGGTCGGCCGGGGGCGCCTGGGTAAAAATAGGAATGACTCCCGGTCATTCCCAGTAGATGGTACAGAATGGCTGGTAACCGTCTTCATCATAGCAACTGTGGGCTGAGCTCCATCAGCCCCCGCCCTTCATGTGTAAAGAAAAGATTCTGTACTGCCTGGACTATCATAGCAGCGGGATGCTGGGCTCCTCTCCCCCACACTGCTTAATGTCCTGTCTGGACTATCATAGCAGTGGGATGCTGGGCTCCTCTCCCCCACACCGCTTAATGTCCTGCCTGGACTATCATAGCAACTGGAGGCTGCCTTCCCCTCATTTTATCTCACTAACAAGTCACTGTTTCTTATTCCTGCATTCTTTATTACTTCATCACACAAATGGGGGGGACACTGCAACGGTAGCCCAGGAAGGCTGGGGGAGGAGGGAAGCAACAGGTGGGGTTGTTGCAGGGGCACGCCCTGTGAATGGCATGCAGCTCATCATTTCTGCGGGATCTGACACGGAGCAGCTGTGCTCTCTGGTTCTCTGATACACTGGTTCTCTAGTACACTTGCCCCATATTCTAGGCAGGACTGATTCTATTTTTAGATACCATAAAGGAGGGATTGACTCGGGGAGTCATTCCCATTTTTGTCTTTGCGCCCCCGGCCGACCTCAGCCAGGGGCACCCATGACAGCAGCAGACAGTACAGAACGACTGATAACCGTCTCTGCTATCATGCAAAAGCAAATGAATGCTGCTGTGTAGCGCTGCTGTATTGCCTCTGTCAGCGGCATCCAATACACATACAGTGACAGTGACAAAAGGCAAAACAGGCTCCATGGTTGCCATGCTATGGCGTCTGCCAGGGCAATCCAGGGAAAAAGGGTGCAAAATGATTGTCTGCCGTTGCTTTCCCAGAGAAAGGAATGACTGACGACATTTACCCAGAACCACCCGCAACAATGATTTTTGCCCCATCAGGCACTGGGATCTCAACTCAGAATTCCCAGGGGCGGGGGAGACTGCGGGAACAATGGGATAGCTACGGAATAGCTACCCACAGTGCAACGCTCCAGAAATCGATGCTAGCCTCGGACCATGGACTCACACCACCGAATTAATGTGCTTAGTGTGGCTGCGTGCACTCGACTTTATACAATCTGTTTTACTAAACCGGTTTATGTAAAATCGGAATAATCCCGTAGTGTAGATGTACCCTTAGAGTTGTTAAAGTCTGCTTTTAAGTCCTTTGTCCTTATTCTACTGCTCTCATTTCTACTTAGAACAACATAATCATTTAATGATCACTTTCACCCTAATCACCTTGCACCTTCAGATTCCCTAACAACTCCTTCCTGTTGGTCAGAATAAGTCTAAAATGGCTGTTCTCCTGCAATGGGGTATATAAACCTCATGCCAGAGAGCAAGGGATTAAGGGATAGCTCTGGGCCTAGGTGGCTCTGTCCAGTCACACCTGCAAAGCCTGTGAAAACAGGAGGCAGGAAATTAAAAAAGTAAACAGCAGTTCAAGGGGGAAGCAGCAGAAGACAGCAAAGGGCTGCTCTGAGCTCTGAAGGTGCAGTACTGCCCAGGAGCTCTTTGCCTGGAACTTGCCAAGGTAGGCTCATGCAAACTCACAGAGGAGAGGCAGGTCACTGAGACTGCAGGCCAGAGACTTGGTTACAGTGAGTGAGTCACTGGGAAGCAAAAATGAGATTGGGGTAGAAGGTTGTCCAGCTTAACACCCCATGAGTGTAGCTGCCCACCATTGGTCCCTGGACTGGAGCCTCATGGAAAGAGTGGGCTTGGGCTCCCTTACCTACTTGGAGAGGACATTAGCACACCCAGAGTTTTCAGCTAAGTGAGAGACCTGCTGGAAAAGACCTTGACTGTTCAAGCACCCAGCCTCAACAAAGTTTCTGTGCTAAAGGGGAGGACTGGAAACTTTTGGGGCAGAGGTGCTGAAGGACTGGACTGTGCTTTCAAAGTTTATGTGCCGTGCCAACCACACTCACCAGGGACATTGGGTGGTACTGTGGTGACAGTGCACCTTCTACACCCCCTGTTAGAACATTATGAATTGTTAGTCAAATATTTCCTAAATAATGTTAGAGAAATTTGTATTATTAGAAGAAAATATAAAGGAATTTTTGCTCTTTGTATGTATCACTGCTGATGCAGCATTTCAGAACTTAGCTGAAACAGCTTCAGGGTTGAGTAAATCATGAAACCTGGTTTATGTGTCTTATTTGTAAAAACCTTGGTCTGTGTAAATATCAGAGTGAAGCAGAGTGTTGTGAAGGAATTGTTCACTTCAGGTTCCCCCCAGGAAAAGCTAACAAGCAAAAACCCAAGGCCACAAAAACAGACCAGTAAGGAGAATAACAACTACTGTAAGATAAGCATTGGATAGAGTTATTGGGGTGGTCAGCAGAGAATAGATGACAGAAGTAGACAGATAAAAGTAAGTTTTAGCAGGATAAGCAAAAATGTATTGGTTTAGGTTAGTTATTGTGATTTATGCATTAGAACATTTTAATTATGAAGTTAAAATAGGTAGGTATGCAGATGAGGTAACTCGGTAAACTGAGTCTGCACAAAGTTACAAAACAGGAGATAAAAGATCCATGTCCGGCAACAAGAGAGTGGAGAAGATACAGGAAAACACAGCAGATACCAGAGATCTATAAAGACTCTCCTTATATCCAGGAGAGGCAACTTGATCAATTATCTTTCTTGCCTTATCTGCTTTTGCATGTATATATAATTTATAGATGATAATAGCGTTGTGTTAAAATGTACAAAATAAAGGCTAAAAAACTGTTTAAACCTAAATTGAAGTGGATCTTGTTTTTCATGCAAAATCCTGGTTACTTCTTCCACTTTGTGGAACAAAAAGTTGTTCCTAGTACATTCCAAGAACTTACTGGACATTTTGTGTTTTGCCATATTACTTTTCCAATCAATGTATGGGTAAAGTTCCCATTACTACCAGGTCCCTCATTTTAGATATTTCTGTTATTTGTTCTAGAAATGCCTCATCCACCTCCTCTTCCTCATTTGGTCGTCTATAGTAGACCATTAACATGACGCCACACCTATATTTTTTTACCCTTTTTCTTTACCCGGAGACTTGTGAGCTGTTGTCATCTGTCCCCTTTGAACCTAGTTTTAAGCCCTCCTCACTATGTTGGTGAGTCAGTGCATAAGATGTTCTCCCCCTTCTTGGTAGGCAGACCCCATCATGTCCCAGCAGACCTTCTTCTTGGAACAGCATGGCATGACTGAGGAAGCAGCAGCTCTCCTATCAACACCATCTGTACAGCCATGTACTCATTTCCAGTAGGCATATTTCCTTGCCTGGGCTCTTCTCCTCCATCCTGCTGGTGGAGGGTAACACAACCTGCACACCTGACTCTTTCACCATTGACCAGAGCCCTGAACTCACTGCTGATCTCCTTAGGGTCAAACCTGCCAGTATCATTATTGCCCACAGGGCCCCACGCCCGCACCTAAGAGGGCCCCGCACCCTAAAGAAGAGCGCCTAACTTAGACGCCTTTTTAATTTTTACTCACCCAGCAGCAATCTGGGTCTTCGGCAGCATTTCAGCGGTGGGTCCTTCAGTGCCACAGAAGACCTGGAGTGAGTGAAGGATCCGCCACCAAAGACCTGGACTGCTGCCAGGTATTTGAATTGGGCCCCACACTTCCTAAAGCCAGCCCTGAGCAGCATGGAGTAGTGATTGGAGGGACAGATGACGCCTCAGATACAGGCTGCAGGCAGGCAGCACACCTCCCAGGACATCATGTGAAGATGGCAGATAGATGACTCCGTCCCCCTCAGAAGGGAGTCCCTAACCACCAGCACCCTAAGACTTCTTTCCTCTGGGATGTATTGGCTTTGAGCATCACAGGCTAGGTGGCAGGTGGTTCCTCCTGGTCAGCTACTGGGGTCTGCTTCTCATTTCCTGTAGCCAGTACAGCATACCAGGTCTCCACTTAGATGGATGGGCACCTGTGTTGGGGTGAAGCACTGTCCGAGGTGGCCAGCAGCTAGTCTCCATCCCACAGAGTTGCCAGTTCTCCTTCTTCCTTGGTGCTGCTGTAGTTATCTGTAGTTGGCTAGCATCCTCCATCCTAGATGTTTCTAACATAAGAATTCAAATAAAACAGACTAGAGCTCAAACCTGAGTGATGACCTAGGGAAAAGGAACCTTATGGTTGCATACAATGGAATTTGTTTTTAATTATAAAAACTGCTTTAAAAGATGTTTTCTCACTATGTGAATTAAATAAACCAATTTTTATAAAGAAAGGTGGAAAAATAAACTGTCAATTATGGCAGGACACACAATGTAGATGTTCCACATTTTGGTTACTTGTTACACATTTTGATAGCTTTTATCATAGACTGGCAGGCTTGAAGATTGAGAGGTATACTGTGCCTTAGTACCTGAGTGACAGTGATCATATTATGGATTTCTCTGTCTTTCCCTCCACCAGCTGGTCAGAGCTTTTGTTGTTTTACTTTATACTGGGACATCAGTGGGGTTCCAATGTGATGAGAGAGTTTTGCCTCAGTTGCCTGGAAATTAGCAAAGATGATTGGCTGAATTACAATAATAAATTAATAGTTAATGAGCTAAAATTCTATATAAAGGTGACAGCCAGCAAGCTAAAAACTCCATAGGGATAGGGACCAGCAAAAGAGCAGAGCGCTGCCAGACATCTCCCAGAAGACACCTGAGAAACTACACTGAAGAAGCTGCTTAAAAGTCAACAACTGTAAGCGCAGCAGCAGCCTATCCAGGGTTCCAAGGTTGCCCCTGGCAATAACCACTTTGGGCAACCAGCCAGCAGGATGCCTCCACAGCCGCCCAGCAACAGCAATCAATGGGCTTCCATCTCTCCTATCTGAGTTGCTGTTTTACCTCAGCAAGAGCAGGCAGCTGCCCAGCACAGCAGCATCTAGAAAAGCCACTCAACCAGCATGCTCTATATTGCTCCCTATATCTAACAGAACAGAAGGACCATAGATGGTCTCAGAGAGAATTGAGGCAGCGTAAATCTTCCTTTTTACCCTTTTATTCCTCAAATATATGGGTCTTGTCTGCAATAAAGCTGGATGTCTGTCGTTTGAGTGAGATCTCCCTACCCATTCAGTAACCCTAAGGCCAACGCTTACTGGATCTTAGTGTTAAGCAATTAATATTATAGTTAATCAATATATTGTTACGTTTTTGTTATATGCTTGCTTGTTATATTGTTAGAGTATTAAGTAAATGATTACATTGTTAAATTATTGTATGTTATAGATTTAAGTGAAAGTGTTATTGCTGTGTTTTGTTTATCGCACCACTTCCTTTACATTATATCTGTAACCCTTACTGTTTCTCGCCTCTTTTATTGTAACCTTTTATTTCTAAATAAACATTTTTGTTTTTGAAGAATTTACTGCTTGCTGCCTATTCTTGATTGGAGGGCTGTATCCGTGTCCTTCAAGGGGAAACTTAGCTGGCTTTGGTTAGCAGCTTTTCTCTGGAAAATCCGTAGAACCTTTAATAAGCAAAAGAAAATAGTTTTAAATCTAAAAAGAGAGCAGAGTTCAAATCTTCCAGTAACATCAAAGCTATAATGGAGAAAAATATGGCCTTCGTCTTGTTCCATTTTGTTTTTGTCCCTTTTTCTTTTTAAAACACCTTGTAAGATGAGCTATCTGATCTTCATGGACACAATATCACTTATGACACCTTAC